>NC_136901.1:8836752-8991752 GCF_949606895.1 Notothenia rossii
TATGTTTAGTTTGTTCTGAGGAAACAGTTCCGCCTGCTTTCGGGAACTCAAGGGTTCGATTGTCAGGTTCTCACGGGCCGTCTACCCCCCCCCCCCCCCCCCCCTCATATATACACACACTTTTATGTAATTAAAACTGAGGTTACGCATCCAATATCCACTCTTTTCATTCTTCACACTACCTTTTAGCTCCTAATTTTGTCTTGACGTGAGAGAAGTTGCATAAATCGCCCAAGCATAACAGACCCCAATCTCAGACTGTCAGTAGCCACATTGCATTGTGGGTACTGTAATCCCTAAGGAAGAGGAATGCAATGCATGAAAAAAAGAGTTAACATTTTAAAGATACCGACTTGTTGCAGAGAGATTGCAGATGTGGTGCGATACAGTCAGGTTGTTATATGATCATTAATATGGACATTTAGAAAAAGTAGAAATATTATTTAGACAAGAGAACTGGAAATGCTGCTAGGGTGCTAACTAATGTCCGTGTTTTAAGACTTATTCCTGCAACACTAACAAAATAAATGACCTCCCTTTTTTCCTGAAATGTAGCTTGATATTTATTTGTTGCTTGAAAAGTTTGACATCAAGGAGATATGAGGTAATCGCCTGACAGAACGGGGGCGCTGCTGTTTCTTTGTTGCCATGGCAACACCATACCCTGAAACAAAGGTTGATTGTTGAGAGGAGCGAGACAGCCGTCATTTCATTAGGAGGCTGCAGCAGCGCCACGTGTGACTCAGTGTTACATCACACACTGTCATCAGCCACCTATCAGCTTCCCCTCGTCTTCAGGAGGAAAACAAACACACCTTTTCTTACCCCGAGCTGTTTGTACACTCCTGCTGCCCCCTCCCACAGAGAAGGGGATGTTAGCAGCTCCACAGGCCACCTTTTAGTAGACACAACCTACCTTTTTTAAAAGCATAAATATAAATGGAGTGTTGTGTCTCACTGCACCAGTGTATCATTTGAGGAGCTGTGATCGTCTTTCATATCAGAATACAGCCAGCAGTCAGAGAGAATATTACTGACATGCCCACGAAGGCCTGTAACTGTCAACACAACTAATGAAGACAGGCAGAGAGAGAATACACTGAGAGTGAACTCTGACGTGGGGCCCCGGAGCCAGACACTGTACCATAAGTGTGTGTTTTTACATGCACGGGCAATAACCGCCTGTCATCATTTCATCAGATTGTTGAGCCCGGTGCCAATATCGATGTAAGAGCATTCAAGAAGGGGAAGCAGATAACATTAAATCAACTGTCAGCCCGTTTCTCGTGAACTGCAATAAGTCGGGAACACACTGAAGGGAAGTCCTTCAAATTTGGCACAAGTGGATTAGGGACAAAAGTGAATACATTTTTAAGAATCTGACCAAAAGTCTCAGAAAAAGTCAGAATTCTGTCCACAAGGTTTTAAAGACATTGAAATGACTAGATTCTAAGATCTTAAATGGAGTCGTTTGCACAAAAATGTGCTGATAATGTGTATTTATTTTATTTATTTATAATTTGTATCATTTTTACTTCTGTTCTTGACACTTTTTTCTCCTGCATTGCAAGTACAGAGCACCCAGACATAATAAATGCATGTAGACTAAATAAGCTTTTATTTGTCATGGTCTAGATGCCCTGTGTCTTGTGGATTCCTAATTCCCCCCCCCCCCCTCCCTCCTTGTCTCCCCCTCCTCAGGCACCGGGACTTTTGGCCGAGTGTTCCTTGTGAAGGACAAGCAGAGCCGGGCTTTCTTCGCCCTGAAGCAGATGAAGATCCCCGACGTGATCCGGCTGAAGCAGGAGCAGCACGTCCACAACGAGAAGGAGGTGCTGACGGAGGTCAACCACCCCTTCCTCATCCGCCTGTGAGTCTTTTCTGTTAATCAGACTCCATGACGTCCACCATATCTTTGACAGTCTGTACTACCATTATTTATTCATCAGCTAGGCACTTATCTGTTGTGTAAGGATCCCAGTAACATATACAGACCACAGTACAGGGATTAATCAGATAAGTGTTGGAACACAGCACATAGTCGAGGCTTCAGAAAGCAGCAGAAGCAAAGGAAGTGTGGAGATGAAATATCCGCGTAGCAAAGACTCTGTAATCGTCTCTGTGGCCAGCAGCCAGCACTTATGGAAAACACTGGAGCACTCTCCGTCTTCATCAGTGACACTGCTCTCTTGTTTTATTCCTCTCAAGTGCCCCTCCATCTGAGATAGTTGTAGCACACCGCTCCAGAGCCCACTGGGGGATAGCGTGAGTGTGAGACGGATGCCGCCGCTTATTTTATCGGATTTCCTCCGCTCGTGAGGGACTACTCTAACAGTTTTACCCTGCAGAAGTCACCACTAAAGAATAAGTGTTTTATTAAAGAGACCTCATTGTTCCTCCTCAGCTTCTGGACCCACCACGACGAGCGCTTCCTGTACATGCTGATGGACTTTGTGCCTGGCGGGGAGCTGTTCAGCTTCCTGCGCAGCCGCGGACGCTTCAGCAACGCCACGGGCCTCTTCTACAGCGCCGAGATCGTGTGCGCCATCGAGTACCTCCACTCCAAAGAGATCGTGTACCGGGACCTGAAGCCCGAGAACATCCTGCTGGACAGCGAAGGACACATCCGCCTCACAGACTTCGGATTCGCTAAGAAGCTCTCTGACAGGTGAAAGAAACAACATTAGCATCCATTTAGACCAATACGTTAACATTGAGAGGATAAGGATATAAGCAAGCTAAGATATATATACATTAAGGGACATCAAAACTGGTAATAAATGGTCAAGATCTTCAAGTGATTCAAAAGATATTGTGTATAATCTGAATTTTTAGGAGCCAATAACTACAACAATGTATTTATATAGGATATGTAGCAGCAACTAGGAAGTCTTTTTTTAAGCATCTACTCATGAGTAATTGTTCGTTGGTTGTGATCTGACCTCAGCCCTTAGTATATTTGTTGACGTTGATGTACAGAAAGTTAATGAGCAGCCGTTTTGGTTCAGTGTTTACTGTTTTATGATTTTGAACAGAGGGGTTGAACAATTCAAATGAAGGTATGAGTCACTGGTTCTCAGATACAAGCATGGAGAAGATTTCTTATAAGCTTACATAAAAACTTCATGATTCTGTTTACTTATCAATAAATAAGGTGAATGTCTAATCTGGCAAGCGTACAGAATGAACTGATAGTCATCCCAGTGAAGAGGCATAGACACGCACTCTTATGTGGATGTGCTGCTGCGTTACAGTGAATTTAATACTGGCATCTTTTCCTGATCCAACCGTTCCTTCTTCCCCCCTGCAGTGTGTGTAGCTCCTGCTCTCAGCTCACGGTGTTTGATGCTGCATTGACTGTCAGTAGGAAGTGAAATACAAAGCAGTGAGAGTCTAAGCTCTACTGTACAGTCCCTCTGTGCTGAGCTAGCTACTCCTCCATTCAGCTGTACAGTGAGGATTTACTGGAAATCCTATCTAAGACTCGGTGTTGTCTGGAGGTCATGCATCGGTTAAGACGTCCGAGACTTCCTTAACTCTTTAAAGATTTGAACCTTTTTTTAATGGAAAGGAATCAAGTTGATGAAGAGGTCTGAAAAATAATAGAAACATCCATGACGTGAGATCTCATGTGTAAGTTAGCCTACAGTCTTTCTTGGATTGTTGCCTAGTCTCAAAGCATTCTGTTGGCAGCGTCTGTTTTTATGCTGATTTGTACAATTGATGGATTGGAGACCGCAATGAGGAGGAGGAGTAGGTGAGATATTTTACCGAGAACATTCAGAACAGGAACGTCATCCAACACGTTTCTGGACCAGTTTCCCTCCTTTTTCCTCTTTGTACTTAATGGGGTTGGGCCATTTTGTAATTAGTTGTAAACCTCTGTTGGGAAATCAAGTGTTGGATAGTAGAGGAATGAGGCTAATGTCCTGTGTGTTCCTAGAATGCTCATATTTTCTTGGGAGATGAAAGGGGGATCTTCCTCACTCCAAGAAACCAAGGCAGTGCTTCTGAAGGACCCCCGAATGATTTCATTTAGTCTGATTTAGAAAGGCCTCCTGTTGACCTGTGACAATTGAAAGGATGCACAGTAGAGGAGACGCATTATATTTGTTGACCCTGCTGACATGTAAACATCATGGAGTACGATTACATTTTGCGAGAGCAGATGGGGAGTAGAAACCTCTGATGGGCGAGTGACCCACTTCTAGAAATGGAGGGCAGCAGCGTCGAATAAACAGGAAGACTGTCCTTTACCTCCATGTTGGGGAGGTGATGCTGCCACACTGCCCCCTGCTGGCAGACGCCGTCACACACCCCCCTCGCTTTAATCCCCTGACATCACCAGCCTCCCCAGCCCTCCTCCAGGACCAACATCATTTCCATACAAATTAACGTCGCCGTGGCAACTGGCCCAAAGAGGTCATTAGGCAGGTGATATCGGTGACAGACGATGAAAGGCTGGCGCCGGGCCGAGTGCTCTTCATCAGAGGACGAGGGGCTGTCAGGGAACACTGCCACACACACACACACACACACACACACACACACACACACACACACACACACACACACACACACACACACACACACACAGTCTGCTGCAGAGCTCCTCTTATTGCTCACACACAGCCTTCTCTTATTGTCCATGCTTCCATTCTGACTTTATTCTGGATCCACACACACATGGGTCATACACTTATAGTAATATAGAGATGATGGATCAGGTGGTCTGTGCGGATCACTTTACCCGCAGTGCTCTCTTCCCCATGACCATCTCTATTTACACACTGAGGCTATCAATTACCATTACATGGTTTTTTATCCAAAGATAATTAAGTATATATGCCTAATACCATTGACATGCCTACAGAAGCAATTTGTTGTGAAGCACTTTTCCCCAAGGACACTCAACTTGGAGACTGCAGGGTCTGGTGATCGGATAGATAGACAGGTAGATAGATAGACAGGTAGATAGATATACAGGTAGGTAGATAGATAGATAGATAGATAGATAGGTAGGTAGGTAGATAGATAGATAGATAGATAGATAGATAGATAGATATTTCAAACATTTGATGGTTTTCTCAACTGTGAAATCCTTGTTGTCCTTGTCTGAAGTGAAAAAATGAAACGAATCATTAAGAAAAACTAAATTGGCACCCGACCAAATTCTTGGTTTGTGAACTACCTCTCTGAAAGGTCCCAATGTGTTCATTTTGATAGGCTGTCTTCGTAGTGGTTAAAAATGTCTAATGGTGTACCACAAGGTTCTGTTTTAGGTCCACTTGTATTCTCCATATATATCAACAGCTTAGGTGATAATGTGGATGAAGCTACTTTACATTTGTATGCGGATGATACCGTGATGTACTGTGCAGGTACCTCCATTCAGGAAGCGGTTGTTAAATTACAGGTTGTTTTTAACACTGTTCAGACTCAGCTCTCTGAACTAAAGCTTCTTTTAAATGTGGATAAAACCAAGATAATGCTCTTTTCAAAAGCTAAAAAGACACCAGAGCCTGTTTTAGATATTGTAACTATGCAAGGGAAAAAACTTGAAGTGGTAACCTGTTACAAATACCTTGGTATCTGGCCTGATGACTGTCTCTCTTTTAAACTGCATGTCAATAACCTGCTAAAAAAACTGAGGGTTAGGCTAGGTTTCTTCTACAGGAACAAGTCCTGTTTCTTGCTTGAGGCCAGGAAAAGGCTCTGTGACCTTTTTACCTGGGCTGGACTATGGTGATCTGTTTTATATGAATGCACCGGCCAATTACCTGATCAAGTTAGATGCCGCCTATCACAGTGCACTGAGATTTGTGACAAACTGTAAAGCATTAACCCATCACTGTACCCTGTATGCAAGGGCAGGTTTGCTTTCACTAACTGTACGGCGTCTCAATCACTGGTATCTTTTTATTTACAAAGCAATGTTAGGGAAACTTCCATCCTACATCTGCTCCCTGATCTCACGGCGTATTGTAAATGGCTACTGCCTGAGATCGAATGCTGTGGTTTTATTAAATGTGCCAACTGCTAGGACTGTCTTAGGGAATACAGCTTTTAGATGCGCAGCTCCGCTAACTTGATCTGCAAAAGGAATGGAAGTTGAGCAGTTTGGTTCCATTACATGTTTTTAAAGCAAGGTTAGATGTTATCCAATCGGATACTGTTGGTATCTGTAAATGCTACTAGCTATACAAACTGTAGTCAATGTAAATATGCCATATGATGTCTTCTTTGTTTTTCTGTCATGTTTGTATTCATGTTGGAACCTACTTGCAGCAGGTCACCATTGAAAAAGAGGTCAATGGGTTTTCACCTGAATAAATAAAGGTTTTGAATTGAATTAAAAGATCATTACAATGAAGACAGTTATCCTAATTGAATTGAAGAAGCTGTCCCTTCAGAATGTTTGGTTTGTGCTAATTCATTTATTAACTTCAATTATTCTTCTACAAAGCTCATGTACCCTTCTGTGTGTGTTCAGGACCTGGACTCTGTGTGGGACTCCGGAGTACCTGGCTCCTGAGGTCATCCAGAGCAAAGGTCACGGCCGGGCGGTGGACTGGTGGGCTCTGGGCATTCTCATCTTTGAGATGCTGGCTGGGTGAGTGCTGCACTGTACACACACACACACACACACACACACACACACACACACACACACACACACACACACACACACACACACACACACGCCACACGGACACCGGGGGGCGCTCTCCTCCATCGGAGCAACAGTAACTCCAATAGAGAAACTTTAGAAGTTAGTTTCTGTGCTTTAGAAAAGTGTTGGTTTGTGTAGAGAGTAACACACACAGGTGAGAAAGCACTGAGACACTGAACGCTTTGAGCTTGATGATCATCTCTCAAGACGATTGCATAGACACACTTTGTGGACACAATCACCTGTACACCAGTGATGCAATCCACCATGACAACCCTGCAACAGAAAGTGGGTGACAGAACAGAGAGACATTATTTCAATAATTGTACATCTGCCATTGTCTCAGTGTGGGGACTGTATTCAGTCTGTGCTTATTGGATACTGCAGAGAATGGGAATCATTGATGTAGATGAAGAACAATGACATTGATTTTCCTTCAAGATTAAAAATGCAAGTGCTCCATTTTCCCTCAAAATGTGTCTGTCTCTGACACAGTTCAGAGCACTAACTCAATCTTCCTTTCACCAAATTGACATTAGGGGGAAAAACTTTTCTCTCTACATGGAGATACTTTGGACTTATTTGTCCAGGTGTTGAGCTAGCTTAACGGCGTTAGCTCATCCGTCTGGCTGATGGCTAACACCATTAGCTCGTGGGGACCATGCTCTGGTGGCTAATGTTCGAAGTGATGACGTTTAGTAGTCTCAATTAGTCACATATAAGTTGAAGACATTCACCAGTGGCGTATTTGCAGACGTATTTTCTGTTGCAGAACAAACAGAGAACAACAAATGAGAGGGAAGACACGAGGGGACTCGGAAGATGCCGAGATGCTAACACATGTTGGGGTTTAGGACTCATTCCTGCAGCACCGTACAGCTTTACATTCCAAACATGGAGCGTCTTTCTGAAAGCTTCTTTATATCCCGGTAGTATCAGTGGCTTTAGATGTGTGTAAAGAATGTGACCTTCCCCCATCATTGATCAGAGGCAGGACGCTGTCTCTGTAGTAACGTCCCTCAGACAAAGAGTCCTCTTCATCCTGAGGTATTGTGTAGCTGTCCGTCAGAGGTCCTGATCCAAGAATGTAGCGGCTGCTTCTGAAAAAGTTAGCGGTGGTACATCATCCTCCTCTGGGGTGAAGTGGAAGTTGAAAACACATTCAGTAAAGGGTCAGGGCCCCGAGGGGAGGAAGCCACGAGAGAGTAGAAGAAAAAGAATGACTCTTCCCTCCATAATCCTGCCTGCGGGGCCAGATTTCTGCTTTTAAAGGAAACCAATCATCCCGTGGCTGACTCCTCTCACTAACAATGTGCCTCCCCCAGGCCAAGCTCTGCTTCAGTTTGAAGGAAAGCCCGGGGTTCACTCGGGGTCGCTTTCATGTTAATTATTGAAATACGCTGCGTCAAAAAGCATTTTAACCGAAATGAATCCCAACTCAATCAAAGCATGTCTATTCCCAGACTTCATTTTCTGGGTTGAGTGCTCCAAAATGAAATTGACCCCCCTCATGTCTCTCACTTCTCCATGTTCCCCGGTCAGTGCTCAATTCAGTGGGGCGGCAGCCTGATGATTAGAGATGGAGGAACACTGTCACACTGTCATGGAGCAGGAGGCATTCGGGCTCAGGACAGACGGTTAAACTCTGGGCCTCCTTCCTCTCAACTCTGTGCTGCCCGTTAACACGAATCAACCCTCAGACAGAAACAAGAACAAAAGTTTCAATCTTGGATACGTTCCAGGAGACTGCAGTGGCTGTTGACTGGAGCAGGCATGAGTCCTAAAACCCCAGAGATGAGTCAGCATGTGAGCTCTTCTGGTTCCCTAGTCTCGTTGTCGATGTGTTTTTGGTTATACGCCTTAAATAAGGTCTGAAATGTTCACGTCAGTAAATAACCCACCAGTAAACGTCTGAAGCTTATATGTGCCTTAAAAACATGGGATGCTAACAAGTGGCTTAATGAGTCTGCTAAACATAATGCCGCACATTAGCCGCCTTTAGCTTAGCGGTTGTGACGTGATATAGTTCCTTTATAGCGTTAGCTTTCTGATTCTTGAGATTACATTTACCCTCCAGAAATCACAGAATTGTATTTTTTTGCTAAATCCAATAAAATTAAAATAAATCCCATAGATGTTTGTTGCGGGAGCCCTTATGATTCTAACTTCCTGGTCTGTTTACAAGAATACGTCATCCCTGCATCACTCTATTCTGTCCTCATACAAAAGCTGTGGCGAGGAATAATCAATGCACTGGTCGTTTTGTTATTCCTCGACTTATTGTAGAATTCAGGCTAAAAATAAAATGTCTTCCTGAGCTGGGTTCCAATGGAAAACAAACGGGGACATTCAAATAAAAGATAATCCCTTTGGAGAATTAATATGATCTGCGCACTAAGCCTCTTTCCAGTGCATGAATCTTTCTCACAATGCTCTCGTGTGAATATAAGTCATGCCAAGGTCATTCTCTGTGAGCACTGAGGGACATTACTAAATAGTAAGGAGATGTAAAATCCTTGAGAGCTTCCTCGGTCACTAATGAAGCCACTGTGTGAGGATTCTAATGGAGTTGTATTTGTTGAAAACTGAATTAACGACCACTGCGCCGCTTAAAATCAGCTAGTTTTCAATCGTACACATAATATATAGCTGGAAACCCTATAGAGTAATACAAAACTTAGATTTCCCTGTTATTGTTTAATGTATCGGTCACATGTGACGTCATCCACTGCTGACTCATCGTATAAGTCAGGAAACGGTCCCATTTTGCCACAGTGACCCACATTCCCCCCCTCTGACAGCGCTGAGTGGAGCCTGTGGTGAGCAGCCGGCTCCCAGACGCCCCGGCCCACAGTCTCCTGCCTCTGGAGCTTCTCACTGTGCAGGCGGGCGGCGTGTGACAAACCGGTGCGATTATGCGCCTGTCTGCTCCGTGCGTAATGCGTTCAGAGGCCCGGCCGGCACCATTATGTAATTTGCGGGTAATGACTTGTCCAGGCCGGAGCAGAGGAAGAACAGGAGAGCTGGGAAAGCATTCAGCGGGGTGCAGCGCCTCGAACAAAGACGGCTCTGTCTGCTAAGTCCACAAAGTTATCATTGCCCCCCAACACTCTAAATGTTCACCTGCCCACGTGTTCAGGGTGGGGGGGGGGGGACTGAGGTCTTACCGGCTCCTTGCATCACGATGTTTGCTACCGCTCACATGTGTTTCTCTCCTCAGGTACCCGCCATTCTTTGATGACAATCCGTTCGGAATCTACCAGAAGATCCTGGCCGGGAAACTGGAATTCCCTCGCCATCTGGAATTCTATGTCAAGTAAGACACCTGGCCAAACGTGTGTGTGTGTGTGGTTTACATTCATCCAAGGCATAAGGTCTATTTTTCATAGCTGGGACGTTGCAGCATCACTTGGTTAGCAACTAGCCTTAGATTATTTGTGGCTATAGAGTAATACAGTGGCTTGGTTTAAAATCAACCAGCTGTCAGCCATTTAGATGTAGAGTGTTTTGATTATGTGATCAACAAGTCTGCTCTCAAGTGTCCCTCTATATCTCTGTTTATCAGCTTAGTTTACTGATCAGTAGGTCAAGCTTAAGGACCACAGAGCAGTGGGTGTGTACACAATGACAGCCCTAAAGCAGGAAGCTGTGTTTTTTCACATTTCAAATAAGTTTGACTAACCTGGAGCTGTGTTTTATTCCTAATATGACCTTCTAGTTCCTTTGGCTATTGCCAGATAATTTCCCTTTTATTTATTCAGCCCACTATCTCAGACGATGCAGCAACATGTAGAGAATAACAAAAGTAGTGAAAGAAACATCAGTAGGAGCAGATGAGGGATCTCTCTTCTAGGAAGGACACATACAGTATTTCAATGAGATAAAAATGACTTTACTAAAGCAGTTGTTTTTAACTCGAATATGAAACCTCCAAACCCCCTCTGCAAAAACAACATAACCTGAGCTCAGTGTCCTCAGCTGCAGCCGGAGCTCCACTGGGGCTCATTCACACCTCCTGCCTCTGGGAGGATGTTGCAACTCAGGAAATGAGTCTTTCTATAGAAATGACTATTTATTCATAATACATGAAACGATAGAGGGCTCCATATTCCCTGTGGATGTGAATCAGTGGAGCTGGACTCACTAACGCCCCCCCCTCACCGGCCATTACAGCATCTGGGGGAGCAGGAATGTGCCAGATTACAGACTCAGCGCACTTTGGCCGTGTGTGAGTGTGTGAGCGTGCGTGTGCACTCCATTAGCCCTGACACAGTGGCCCATGTCACCCCCCCCCCCGGCAGAGCTCATTGACCCCCATGTTAAAGGGGTGCTGCAGCACTTCCACCCTTTCTTACCAAAGCACCGGGAAAACCAAACCAACACGAGCACGGAACTAAAGCTGAACTAATTTCAGTGGGAAATGACCCCTTCAACTTTCAGTATAGACCTCCCAAGATCATTAGAATAGGGGGGCTCGTGCATCATTGACCCTCTATAGGAAGACTATATGCCTGCCACAGGTTGTTGGTTTAAAAGCTGCCGCAGAGCGCTGTGTCCGCAGGCTTAGGGTTAAAGACTTGTTATGGAGATGTTGTGTTGACCTGACCTCCACTCCTGCACCACCTCAGTGTCCTCCATGGCTCTATTTTTACTCACTTTTGCCCGAGCAGAATGTGTCAGAAGGCGGTTTAATGATAAATGCTAAGAGCTACTAGTTGAGCACGACATCACACCCACTTTGAAAGAGCCTAAGGGTGTGAAGCTCACTTGTATATTAAAGAGCTTTGTTACACTTTGATGAATAATACAGTCTTTAGAGTATAATTATACCAAGAAAGAACGTCATGTATTTGAAGGTACTTCTAAGGATAACCAGGCGGTAATGAAATGTTGCAGGAAAGGAGAAATACTGTTCTACATTCAAATGAATATATATATATGCTCTGTGAAACTAAAGCAGCTGTGGAACAAGCAGCCTGCTATCACTTTATTTTATTTATCAGACACAGAGCAACTCGATCATCCTATTAGATCATCTCTGAGGAGAAGATCTTGGCCCGTATTGAGAAGGATTCCGAGTACAAAGATGTGACGAAATTCTAAGTAAAATGATGATATCCTCTAAGAATTTCTCCTGGTAGTTAAAACCCCATCGTGGTGTAGACTACACTTCTTCATAAGGCCCCAAAGAGAGCTCCCAGGGTGAAAAACGATACAAATATTCTTCACCACGCTAAATTACAATGATTCTATGAAACAATACAGATTTGATCTTGCAGGAACGATGTATCTTAAGTCATATCTTAATAGAGATGGCGCTCCCATTTAACACATTAATGCTAAAACGCTTATTAAGAAGCCCTATTGTCCTCCTCCCCAGGTTCATTCGTGTATTGTCTGCCTCTACTGTGACATGTTTCCATGCTGTTCTCATAATTTCGAAGAATGAAAAGGCACGGTTCCCCAAGACCTGTTTTAATATATTTCTCCGTGACGTATCACCAGGAAGGATTTAGACAAAAACTGATGAATCTCTGATGCGTTTGTATTTACGAGGCTGTCAGCTGTGAGGTACGACAGTTTTATCTCCGTTCGTCAGCAGCGCTCGCATTTCATCAGGAAGCCTACACTGCCACTTTAAACCCCGCTGTGAATCATCTGCAGGCCCCCTCACATGAACGTCTGCTTCACCTGCACGGGGTTTATAGCCCGCAGAAAGTTCCTGTCGGCTCACTTTCTTCAATTAAAATATTGTCAAAGGGCCACAAGTCACTTAGCCTGCCCCCCGCGTGCCCGTGCTGAGGAGGCATTCGTCATTTTGACAGAGCAGGGAGAACACGTTGAGAGTCATTCCTAGTCAGGGAGACAGGAGGGAGACTTTTCAGCTCCACACTCACTGGCTCTTTCTTCCCCCCCCCCCCCCCCCCCCAGAGACCTCATCAAGAAGTTCCTGGTCATTGACCGAGCCAGACGGCTGGGCAACATGAAGGTGAGTTCCTCTGCAGCTCACATATTTCACAGGAGGGGAGGGGGGGGGGGGGGTGACATCAGCAGGGTGAGGAGCAGCACAGGACTGCAGCTCCACATGGTTCATATTAGAGACTGTCCACAGTCAGCAACTATCATCCGTCTCTGATAAAAGCTCGCCGTCGGCACCCATTTATTAAGCTTTAACCAATCTGAGGGGCAGTTTCAGAGCACACGGGCTATTCACTACAGAATTCTGAATGTGTGTGTGCAGTCAATTTCAAATCTGTCCTCAGACTCTGAGACACATGCCTCTAAATATACATTCAGTCAATGGTTTATGAGTTACACCTGGCTAACTCATTCAGTCTCATACAATAGTCCATTTTAATCAATGTGAGAAGGCTAAAGAATAACCCAAATATTACAAGATTTATATATAGTGTTTAATATACATAAAGACATATCTCTAAATATTAAAATCCAAGAGTATTAAACCTAATATTGGAACATCTCATATTAGATATTACAAATCTGTTTCAAAACAGAAATAAAGTAAAAATGAATATTTAACCAACATACAAATAGTTGAAATTGTATTAAACAGTCAATTATAATAAGAGAATGCTATCCACATTTGAAAAATACACAATTTTCTAGACTGTTAACTGTCATTCAAAACAGAAAGTAGATCATTTACTGTGTGTGTGTGTGTGTGTGTGTGTGTGTGTGTGTGTGTGTGTGTGTGTGTGTGTGTGTGTGTGTGTGTGTGTGTGTGTGTGTGTGTGTGTGTGTGTGTGTGTGTGTGTGTGTGTGTGTGTGTGTGTGTGTGTGTGTGTGTGTGTGTGTGTGTGTGTGTGTGTGTGTGTGTGTGTGTGTGTGTGTGTGTGTGTGTGTGTGTGTGTGTGTGTGTGTGTGTGTGTGTGTGTGTGTCGTCCCTCGCTGTGATCAGACTGGAGTACTGCAGCGTTTCAATTAGCACCAGTGAGAGGAGCCGCTCTCAATAAAACAAATACTCGTGTAAGCCTGTGATTAACTCCCATAATCCCACACAAGATGGTATTGATTTGTAGCTGCCAATATTCTGCTGAGCATTAACTCCACACTGTCGCAGGCGCCGCTCTGACAGTCATTATCAGAGACTTTGAATAAAGCTTTGAATTTAAAGGACGCATTAAAAAAACCTAATTATTTTTTCAGTGATGAATCGACAGATTGTGGAGTCACTAAATATTTGTTTTTAATCATTTAAAAAGTACTGCTCACATTCAATCTCTCTGTTTATGTACTTCATGATTCATTTCATAATGTAAGGGTGTTTCAGTTTAACCCAAAGGAATATAAATATGGTGTTAAGTGCAGCTGAGGACTTTATTCAGTATGTACAGTGAGTACATTGCAAGAAATAAATACATATTTATATCAAATAAAATATGTACAGTACTCTCCTACAGCTATTTAATTTGTATTTACAGAACGGAGCGGATGATGTGAAGAAACACCGCTGGTTTAAGACCGTGGACTGGGAGGGAGTTCCTGTGAGGAAACTGAAGGTGAGAGCTAAAATAAGAAGATAATAAAAGTTAAAATATTTATAGAAATATAAAAGTAAAACGTGCAGAACGCTCATAATTGGACAGATCTAGACTGTTCCTCTGTGTCCGCAGCCTCCCATTGTTCCCAAAGTGTCCCACGAGGGCGACACCTCCAACTTCGACGTGTACCCGGAGGACGAGTGGAAGAAAGACCCCCCCGTGCCTCAGAAGGACCTGGACGTCTTCAAGAGCTTCTGACACCTGAGCCTTGCTTAATTTATTGATGGAATATCACTAAGCATACTTAACGTCTTACAGCCGCTATCATGGAGAGAATCCTTATTTATCAAAGGCGGGGGTCCCATTTAACCTGTTATAACAATATGGCCTTCCTAAAGACAGACAACCTCCTGATGCTGTGTAGAGATGATTAGCTTTTTATACTTTTATTTATCCGACTTAAGTCGAGCCTTTGCATTTTTTTATTTCTCTGAGCCTGCTCATATGCAAAAAAGAACGTGGTTCCTTTAAAACCAAAAGACTGTTACTTTATATTTTAAAAAAGGAGAATTTTCAGGTCTTTTTTTACATGTTTTATATGTTTTTATGATGTCCATGCAGTCATATTTAATGTGACTCAGGACTGGTGCTGTCAGCTGGCCAGTAGTCATTCATGTGCTTTAAGACTTCCTCTACTGTATGCGAGTCAGACACTTTATTTGAAGAGGCGCAGCATTTGTAAAAAGGTGCATGATGTCTCGCGTAATGCTCACTTTATGAACGTCACATGAGCGGCCATGTTTTTCCTGCTCTGTTATTTCCCGCTGCAGCTTCAGTCATTAGCACAGCTGTTCCACACATGAACTGCAAACTTTCCCATGGCTGTCACGCTCCTTCTCTTCTCTATCAGCATCATCATTATCAATGTTGTCATGCTTTAAACACCGAGTTATGCGAGGTGACAGGTGCAAACACAGTACAGTCAGTATTCATCAGTGCAGTGTGCAGAAGCAGGACAATACTGGCCTTAATTGAGAAGACGTCATGTGATTCTGTTCGCTGCCATTAAAATACAAGTGATGATGTGATTTCTGTGCCTCATCCTTCATTATTTAATTACATTAAATGTCATTTAGCTGACGTGACTTGCATACATTTCAAAACCATAGACCAACGGGAGAAATGTGGGGTTAAATATATTTCCCAAAAATGTTAACTTTCGCAATAAATATCCCAAAACGTGTTAAGGGGTGTGTACACTCTCTGTCGCTCTGCTGTGACTAAATACACTCTTCATTACTCATTCCTGAGGACAACTCAGCACAGAATGCATGTGAAGTAAATGACGAGTCAGCATTAATGTCTGCCAGCACCTCTTTTTGTCATATGTTGAGGCTAAGGTGGTTGATATTAAGAATTGTGGGTAATAACTGCGCTGACAGCAGCAAGGTGTCTGTGGTTTCTATCTGGTTAACCGCCTCACCAGGAAACCGCTGACGTGGCGTTTCCCAACTGTGACCATGTGTTTTCCAACAGAGGTGTGACTGTATCCATTGCTGTTTTCATCTGTATCTCTTTACAGCTAATCACAATTTTCATCCAACGCTTTACACGGATTAGGGTAAACTGCATGAGCTCTAATTTCCTCCGTCTACCTCCGAAACCAGAGGTAAAATGGTGTAAATATGCTGAGTTGAACGCAGGGTTTCTGTGTTTACAGTGGAACAGTGAGTCATGTGTCTGGCTGTGAGTGATGACAGACTGATATTCAGCTAATGAAAGCCTGATGTGCAGGGGGATACTTCCCAGAAGGCCTCTGACAGGAAATCATTGAAATCAGAAGGTAATAAAAACTCCTCTGTGTCTCAAATCACGTACTTATGTACTTCGATATACTCTTTTGAGGGCACAAGTGTGTCCCAAAAGGAAGTATGGCAAAATGCTATATGATTGCCCAGAAAGTGCTCATAAAAAGGCAAAAAGTGTCCGCCATCTTGGCCAGTTAAAAGCAGTGAGGCGATCAGCCATGTTTGCAGTTGCTCTGGTTGACAAATCAAAGTTACAACTGTTTTTTTTTACTTTTTAAGTTATAAACCAACCTAATGGTGTCGAAAAAGAAGTCAATGCTCTGTTACAATTAAACGAGTGCATTAAAAAATCTAACCAAGGTAAAAGTACAAAAGTATTTGCAGCAAATCATCATTGTTTCTCTCGTTGGCCCACAATCTCTGCTCCCATCACTTGTGTTCCAGCAGGAGCAGGTGGCAGCTGTGTAGCACATCTTTTATATCTGGTCTTTATGTGAGAGATTAAGTTTTCAGATTGCTTCCAAGTGATAAATCCAAAATAATCCATTTGAATTCCTCCATGAGTCTTAGCTTAGGTTCTGTTGGTCATTTCTCTTCTAGGGCTGCTGTCCCTGAGGTTTTCTTATGTTGATTAATTCTTAATGCTTTCAGTTGATCTTATTTTGAAGAGTATTCTCCCCTTGTGTCCCATCTGTTTTTACCGTCTTTGTGAGTTTCTGAACCATTTTCTGTTCAAACTTCCTGTTGCCTGCAGTCTCCTGCATTTGTGTCCACTAGCTTCACTTCTTGTGACAGAATTGATTCCTCAGATAGACACTCAAGACAAAGTTAGAACACGCTCGGTATAACCTAAGCCTGTCCTGAGGTGTTTGTAGTGTTGTTGTTGTTGCTGTGAAGCCCCGCCCGGCCAAACAACAGGGTGTGCTTGTTAGCGCGCCCTGTGATATCGCTCTAATAACCCTCCCAGGTCGTGTTGACAAGGCTTGCTGGTCTTCCTTTCATCAGCGCACGTTGTGAGTGCTCCAACCCCCACCCAGACTCAGCTTAGTGTTTGCCTCGCTAAACTAAAGCACTGTCCCCACATCATTAAGGCCAGAACAATATGTCTGAGAAAGACAGAGAAGAACTGGGGACGAAAAACCAGAAAAACCAGAAAAAGTAAAGAAAATGTTGAGTTAAAATAATTGAAACTCAAGAGCATTCCAAAGTCTTCATCAGCAGATGGAGTTTGCCCGAAATAAAACTTAAGTATGTAACTTTTGACTCCCCAGAATCTGGAACACTTTACCCATTACATCTGAAAACAAATCTGTCACTGATTTCCTTTTAATCCCATTTTCTTGGGCTTTCTTCTGAGACAATATCTTGGTCCAATCAATTGATTTCCCCTAGAGTATCAGTGAAGTTGAGTGGGGCTTGTGTTGAGTTTTAATACACTAATTCAAACACAAAGTGCTAAAGCAAGCATGAAGATGTTCCTAGGCCTGAGGAAAGGAGCTTATCTCTTGAAGGATCTGCCTTATCTGCTTTAATGAGAGGGTCCAGGTGTTGAACAAAGGGTGGCTCACTTTGATTTGAGATGCAGTTAATTGCAGCTGCCGTTCTTTATCCTTGACATCGGAGCCTTTTGATCAGGTAGACTCTTTATTTCAAACCAAGCAGATGAATGTGAAGCACTTGGGAAGGTTCCTGATGAGTTTATAAATGTCTCTTCCTGTTGTGAGCACTTCAATTCATCTTGAAATTAAACCCAAACCATCTGCATGATTGATACCACTTTCTGGTTGAACCATCCTTTTAATGTTAGAAATATTGCTTGCCTAGGCTGTTAATCAGAGTCTGAGAAACGTTAGTGAATCAGAGTCTGGTAAGCATGACTCAACACCACTTCATACATCTGGCATCTGAAATGTCAACATACTTTTTTTTCCCTAAGTGTTTTACTGAGCAAAGACACTTTCCAAAGACTTATCTTTTAGATTTTTCTAATAAGAAACGTTGGATTTTGCCAACTTCCGAAATGAGCCTTGGGTACAAGTCACACCGGTGCTCACATCCATCAGCAGAACATCAGCTGGATGTGATGGGGCTTGACTCACACAATGTAGTCTTGCTGTCTCTTCCTCCCAACCAAACATAGGAGCCCATTTTCAAGCTCCATCACCCAGGCTTCCCTCAAATACCTCCCATGTGTTTCGAATCTACTGCTGACTTCTCTTTCCTAGCCTAGAAATGATTTTTTGATGGATATTAGCTTCCCCTCTCCAACTGGATGCTACACTGTCCTCCATGCTTGTTTAGACATTAAGCCCACTTAGCCTCTTGACCCCTCGACGCGCCGAGTAACGCGGGCGCTTTGCTGTCGAGCACAATGTGGGACTCGGCGCAATTGGAGACAAGTTCTTGGCACCGGAGAAAGGAAACATTATACACAGTCTGATGGCTGTGAGACAAGAGAGAAAGACTCAGGGATCCATCATCCTGCAGGCCAGGAACACATCCAAACACTGCTGCCTAGTTCACTTGGCCCACCAAAAGCCAATGAATCACCCCGATTCCTGACGCCTAATGTGTCTTCTTTACAAAGTATGACCGTGTTAGATGGTGTGCATGGCCGTCCTCAAAGAATAGCTGCCACTCTTGTCGGGAGCGTTTTCAGATATTTACTAAGGTCCAGGAAAGAAATTAATTCCCCTGCAAATCCCCATCAATCCCTTTATGTATCATGAATAACTCACTGTCCAGACACATCGCCAACGTGTTATAATGGAAATCTGGTTAGCTCACACTCCCCCACCCACGTCTTACTGCTGAGATATGTGCTAAATGATGAATAGCGTGGTCACTCTTTGAAATGTGTTTGGAAATGTAACACATGTGTGGACTGTTTTGTACAGAGGGCAGGCTGCGGATTGATTGTGTAAACCTTAAAACACTTTCAAACTTCGTATGCCATGTCTTATTTGTGAAGGGCACAATTAATTGGATGCTGTGGATGTATGAAGACATACTGAGCATGTTCCTCCTCTTCCTCTCCCTGTCTGTCTGCATGTGTTAGCCTGGCATTGCTCCCTGTGATCCCCTCTCCATGTGTTTTTGTTTCAGAGATGCATCTGCTGAACTCCCAAAACTCTGATGCCCATCTGTCTCCTCCTGAGCATCCCTGTTTTGCAATACACATGTGTGTTCTCTGTATTATTTTATGTTTCACCTGGGAGGAAGAGGAGAGCCTGGAGGAAAAAAAAGTGGAATATGGTTTGTGTTTGGCTCTATCCGTCTGTCTCATTTTGTAGAGCGTGAAATGATCATGATATAAAAAGTTAGTTTGTCTTTCCAGTGAGGTCCATAATGAGTGTATATCAGGCAAAAACAATTGCTAACAATCCTAGTGGAGCTGTTCTGGAAGCTCTTTGATATGAACATCTTGACCACAACACACAAAAAGGCTTGTGTTGTTGTGTCTTCTGGTGGTTGGAACGTATTCCTTTAATCAATACGGAACAAAGGCTTCCGTAGAGTGTTGTTGTGGTGGACTGACTGCAGGTGGCTTTGGATAAAAGTGTCTGCTAAATAAATTATATGGCTTGGAAAATGGACTGAAGCATGTTTCCCTTATCCTTACCAGTGTCACCTCGTGAAAAACTCATTTTGAAAGGCACCAACAAAGCCTTTGAAAATGCTTTTAAGTAGTGCTAGCATCTCTTGGACGGCACAGTGGGTTGTATAAGGCTAATTCTACGAACTATCGCGATGTCCAGATAGGTACATGTTAGCGGTGTAACGGTTCACAAACATTTCGCTTCGGTACGTACCTCGGTTTTTAGGTCACGGTTTGGTTCGGTACGTTTTTGGTACAGCAGAAAAAATTATCACAAAACATAAAATATTTGTGGTTTTTTTTTTTATTATTATTAAACTGTCAATAATGTATTCACTCAGATAAATACAAAATATAATAAAATAAACATTAAGGTGCAGCATTTCGATGAACTGAAATAATCTGTATTTGAACGTTACTGTACTAGTACTCACAAAACATAAACTATTAGTTTTGGGTTTTTAATTATTATTAAACTGTGAATATTCACTCAAATAAATACAAAATATAATAAAATAAACATTAAGGTGCAATATTTCGATGAACTGAAATAATCTGTATTTGAACTGTGCTGTACTAGTACCTAAGCAGCCAGCTTGACATTATGACTTGCTTGTCATTGTATTTTCATGTTTTTACCGAATAATTTCGGTACGTGTACCGTTACACCCCTAGTACATGTCGTGTTGTTCAATAATACACGTGAGTCCAACTGTCACAATTCGTGTCTCTTTATTGGTAGCCCACATGCTAGCACACACCTAGCTCATATCTATGGCTCACATGCTCCGTTACCATAACCTGTCGTCTGCCTATGACGTCTCTGAACCGTACCCGTAAGGCTTCACTCCTATTGGCTAACACACACACATACAATAACACCACAGTACAAATATACATTTTAAAGCAAACCAGGTTGTATCGTTTTAAAAAGTATATATTGAAAATGCATTAGCGCATGTCCAACTTTATTTTGCTTGTGAAATGGCGCTAATTCGGGGCTAAAAGTCATTTGCAGGTTCCTAAGTGCTTCCTTCTCTACGTCCGCCCAAAGATCTAGGCATTAGTAAATGATTTGCAGAGTGATACCATGTGTTCTAGGGGATATTTTTGCACAATTGTGAATACAGGTTTGCTAGCTGCTAGCTTAAAGTGTGGCTGCTAGCTTCTAGCTTAATGTTGGCTATGACTGCAGAGCCTCCACTGTGTTCGGCAAACTGAGGCCAGCTTGAACATAACTATCCCCTCATTACCCGGAAAGAGCATGATAACACCAACAGGCAGCTATCGTCACATGGATTGTCAGCGGCAGTTGGCCTGAGCGCTCTGTTTCAGTTCACTGGAGTTTTACTGGAGTGGATTCCCATCTCTGTCTCTCTTCAGTAATCGAAAGGAAAGCATTGTGTTTATTTTCAGGTCATTTAAGGACATGGAACATTACAGTAGAATCTGATTTCTGGTCCATACATCCTGTCTTTGATCATGAGGTTATTTCTACTCTAATAAATGGATCTCTGTATCCTTCCAGCAGCTGTAAGCAGTTAGGTATGATTCCCCACTCTCTTTGCCTAAAGTCTCTGCAGAGAGGTCATTCTAGCTTTATAGCTTTTAACTTCTAACAGCTTCTCTTTCCCCTCACTTTAGGATCTCATTGGCAGATTTCCTTGTTTTCTTTATACATTCGATCTCTGTTTTTTTAGCCCCTCCAAATGCCTCCATCCTTTGCTAATGAGCTCCTGCCGCTCACGCCCTTTTCGGATGAGGGACCTTGGAGTTAGCCTCAGAATGCTGTGTGGACAAATGGCTCCCATCAGCTCTTAGTTTTCCTGGCCAACATTGCTAAACTGACACATCAATGTAAGCTTCCTGCCCACAACAAGTGCTCTTCAGCGAAACACTCCGTCATTCTCTGCAGCTATTGAGCTGGCTTTCATGGCGCTCTTCAGCTTTTAAACCGCCAGAAATGTCTCTTGAAACTTTGAGTAGTGTGAGCTGTTCTGGATCGCTGTGCATTATTCTATGGAGACCGATCTCACTGCTGATGGAGACAAATGGACCTGGCTCCATTCTCCCTTCCCAGCTGAGGAAACGGAGCGGCTGATTGGCCCAGAGGAGAGGACGCTGGCGAGAAGGAGACACTCAATAGAGAGCAGATTTGCCGAATGAGCAGACGTGCCTTAGGAATAAAACGGTGCTCCGTGGAGATGTCATTATAGACTGCTTTATGTCTTCTGACTCTGTGTGGGACTGGTGCATTCAGGTCACAGGGACTTCTCTATGACCCAGGGTTTTAAAAAGCAACGTGGCTGAGATCTTTCAGCAACGAGACAGCTAAACATTACAGAATGCATGCAGGATCCTGTTCAATAACAGGTGGTCTGCTTTCCCACGAAACTAGAGCTTACACACCATTATTCCACTGCATAGCTTTCTCATGATCCAGCTACCTCCCTCTTCATTATGCACTGGAAATGCCAGATGAGGGAGTCATTTACAGCTGATGTGTTACTCCCCTGGGAGTGGAAATACCTCCCCACATGACTTCACATCTTCCATATTTAGATGGAACCTGTTGATCGCTGTCTTGAATTGTAAAAGTCTTCAGATAACCAGATAACATTCACTAGATCGATATCCACAACTGCTTGTTTATTTGTTTATGTTAGACTGAGTGTGAATGACACTTCAGGTATGTGGTGCAACATTACAAATTAGGCAATAAAGCACTTCAGGCTGTAATTTCCAGTAATTTCCCCAAAGCCCAGAGCTGGGAAATCACTAGATATCGTCATTAATTGTGCTATTCCTAAAATAGTGTTTAACACATTGGCACTTTTTAGTAAACTTAACGTTTGGAAATAAAATGCTCTCATTATGTTGTGTAAGTTTAACGACATGCATCAAGACTCTGAAGCTATTATATTCGCTATAAATGGAGAAAACTGAAGAAATAACTTGAGAAAAGACACAAAAAAACATATAAAGGTCACTATCGGAAAGTATGTATCTATCACTAAAGAAAAGTGAACATATTACTAGAGAAAGAGTGAACATTGAAGTGAATATTTAGATTTTAAGTATAGAAAAGATCATATCTACTCCATATAACTTCAGAGAAATGGAGATATTATGCTCACTATAACTCAATTATTTAGCATATTAAGCTAATCATATTCAAGGATTGTAATCACGGAATTTCTAAATGTTATACACAATATTATGCTAGAATTTGATATACTGGACAACAAACAGCAAGCAGAGCACTAAAGCCAAATGGAAATAAATGCTAATAAAAATATGTAGGCTACTGAACAAGACACCATTGTATTTATTATCAGGAACTCTTTCAAGAATGCACATAAAGACATACAGCTCAGGGCCATTGCATATATACAAAGGAATAGGAACGTGTTAATGAGTCAGCATCCTTGTACAAGCCTGTTGGGATATGCATGTGTCTTTTTAATATGAACCCATCCACATTCCTGTAATTATTGCTGTGCATGTTTAATGAGAGCGACACCTGGCGCAGTGTGACCCGCTGCCCCTGCGTCTCAGGCGACTGCAGCTTTATGGCGGCGGGCAGACCCTGGTGCTTTTTTTCTGCCCAGCAGCTAGCCGACGCGAGGCATCTGCAGGTCTGAGCACAGCTGCAGCACAGCAGGCAGGGGGAGGCTGTTTATTCTCTGAGGTGATGCTGCAAGCTAGCAGAATACAGAACGGTGAAAGAAGGGGCCTGCCTAGAATTCGGGAACTGACCTAGAAACCTGCGACTGAGCACACACAGTTAAGCCAGCAGCTTCCTCAGGGCTACTGACGGACATTTGTAGAGCGTATGCAGCCATATTAAAGAATCATTGCCTTTTCATACAACTGTGAGACGAGCAGAAATCAGTCACTCCCTTCTTAATGTGTTTATATACTGAAGTTGTGTGGGCGGCTTCGGCTCATGAGATAGAGAAATGGTCCAATCAGATCATGTCTACTTTGTTGAGGTGTCCTTGGGCAAGATATAGACCCCAAATTGGTTCCAATGGCTTAGCCAACGGTGTGTTAGAATGATTTTGGCTCATGGTGAGCAGATGACACCTCATATGGTAACCTTTGCCACCAATATATGAATCTGTGTGAATGCTGATTTGTGTTGTAAAAGTGCCTTGGATGGTCGCAACGAGACCAAAAACGCTATATAAATGCAACCATTGTAACTCATGACTTGTTATAAATCACATAGATCAATTAAAAGCCGCTATTAGATCACTTTATGGGCTGCCAGGTTGTGAAATATCCCTCCAGCAGATGTTCATCCTGCTCAGAATTCTTGTCTTTTCTCACATGGACAAAAATGTTCACGTGAACAAAAAGCCATCAAAACAATAATAAAGACGCTTTAATCACAGACAATTACACAAATCAAGGTGCCATTTCTACATTAAAATATACCACTCTGTAGAATGCTTTGATTTTTTTAGCAATATAAACATCTATTATGCCGTGGATATTTGGAAGTATTGGTCCTGTGAGGTTGTGAGGGTGCGCTGTTTGTTTTTGTGCCTGCTAGGTGTGTCTGAGAAACAGAGGAACAGACGTTATTCGTGTGTGTGTGTGTGTGTGTGTGTGTGTGTGTGTGTGTGTGTGTGTGTGTGTGTGTGTGTGTGTGTGTGTGTGTGTGTGTGTGTGTGTGTGTGTGTGTGTGTGTGTGTGTGTGTGTGTGTGTGTGTTTACTTACAGTGTGTGTGTGTGTGTATTTACTTACAGTGTGTGTGTTTTTCTGGAGGTCTGGCTCACTACATCACAGAGCATGGAAACTTCAGTGATTTAGGTCAACATCAAGAGCATATTGAGTGCGAGAGGCGGTGCAGGAATGGGATTACAGTTCATCAGTGAAACAAAGTGAGGGTGAAGTCCACCAAAAAATATCTCTGGGTGCATCAGTTGGCAACTAAATTCACATCAGGAGCCGTATGGGGGTAAAAGCACTGATTTTGGATGTCAATCAAAGCAGTTCAAAGCCTCTGATTGTAGATAAAATGTCCCATCTGAGTGATTCTGGTCTGGCTGCTTGAACGGAGCTCCTCTCTCTCACCATTCTTGTCTGCCTCTACACTTGAGTGACATACTTCAGCCTCACCCTGCTGTCATCTGCCATGGGTCAGGCTCTTACATGAGGTCATACCCGACCCAGCGTGGAGGACACCGGGGGAGAAAATCAGTCAAGGTCGTGTTGTAAAAGCTGACACAAGTAAACGTTCCAAAATATGTCCAGAGGTGACGAGGTCATGGAGTGTTTTCCACCCGGCAATGAGGTACTTTCCCCTCTGCCTGTAATGACTCTCATATCTGTACCCATTTGCCAATTTCTGCCTCTGTGCTCGAGGCTGGAATAACGCGGGCGTGTGAATAAATCTTGAGGGATTCGGCTTCACCGTGTGCTGCCTCTCTGGGTCTGGAGGGAATAAGGATGAAGCGCTAATCCCTTTCCCTCCTGCCGCCTCGACAGCCTCCAACACGGCGGCCCGGGATGCGTCTGCAGATGTTGAGGATTTCACTTTCTGACTCTCCAGGCATTAGGCTTCCCTTGGTGTTTACGTAATGTCCAAACTGCATCCAAGCGCTCTCTGGCACAGACTCCGTAGGCTTTTCTCCAAGCAAATTGTCATTCGATGGCAGAAAGTCACCATGAGCACATACGAGAGCCATATGTCTGACTGGGAGAGTTTTATAGGGTGTTTAAAGGCAGGAATACTCTTTTCACGTCTCCCTCTTTTATTGCCTTTTTCTCTCCGACAGGCACAGTCAGACATATTTATACACTCAAACTTTCTCGAACTCAGTTTATTTTCAGGTTTGTCACGGTAGCTGACAGCACACAGAGGCTCCCCTCATCCTCTGGCACTGGACTAATAGGAAGTGTACCATCGACTGCAATCTGTACAACCTCATGTCCAACGTATGTTACTGTTGGCAACAAGTCGATTTGCCTCGATATGAACTCATCTGCTTTCATATGAGACAAGAAGATCAATATTAGTCCTTAGTCAATGTGCATGCTACAGAGCTGCTGTTAGCCTAGCTTAGCATCAAGACAATTTACAGTAACGTGGACATAAACAATCATAACGTGATACCATTATCAATAAGCTACGTTGCTGCCAACTTGTACAGTGGTTGATTCTGATTCTGTAATAACTGAGACGTTGTATCTTAGGAAACAAGTAAACAAACTAATTAGTGAATAATTATTACCACTTCAATTAGGGAAGTGATTCGTTATTTCCACCTTTAGTTTGTCTTTGCCTTCCCAACTGGTACAAATCACTGCTAGTTAGTTAAGGCACAGAAAACTCTCGGTTAGGTTCAAGGAAACAACGTTAAAATGACCATCTTTCATTGTCATGGTTACAGTAGTGACATCGGAAAGGATGTGGAAAGTCAACACCGGAGGGGTTATTGTGATAACGTAATCTGACTCCTAATTCAGTAATGTATTGTATTTGAGTCTATTCTCTTAGTTTATCAAATAAAAATACTTGACTATTCCCTTAAAACTTCATATGATTGCTGAATTAATGGAGTAAGTATTATAAGAAATGGGGTTTGTAAATAGAAAATCACTGTATATTGTCCACCAATGCATATATATGACTGTTTGGAGATAATCTGGAATGTATTATGATTGGACTAACACTAATTGAAGATTTGTACAGGTCCTACAGAGCAGTAACACCAAATTGCTGATGTCATAACTCACAGGTTAGTTTTAAAACATAAGCAGCAAGCGTGGAAGATGATTTGGAATTTAGGCCACTGTCGGGTGCTGTAACAGAATAATGGAGTGTTATTTTTCAACTTGGTGAAAAGACTTGTTTATTCTAATGGGGGATCATTCATCTTGAATTCAACATAAATACAGAGTAATTACTGGAGAATAATAAAGCATGATAAGAGAGACCACATTACAGCCACCACTTCCTCTGTTGATAGAATGTTCCAACTGCAGCTTTTTTCTCTCAGTTTTTATAGATGGGGTATGAAGCTGTATGCACTTTTAGCCATCGAAGCAAATGCCTGCGGTCCATGAACGTCTCATCACAGGCCGAGCATCATGGAAGGAATCCCTTGTTGTAAAGATGAAACATGGACCAAGGCAAATAGTTTTTTATCAGGAAAAACCTCCACTGACATCATGTATGACTTCCAGTTTAATAGATCCGTTCACTGCACAATAACATTTATGGTTATGGCAGAACAAATATCTTTATTTTTTGATGACTGCACAGCTGTATACCCATGCATCTCTGTGTGATTGACAGGTTGTCAAGGGGGGGGCATTTGCATTATAATCATCATGACTTTCTTCTATAATTACACATCCATTTGCTGCTCTCTCTCTAATTGCTGTAACACAATGACTCATAAAAGCTTTTCTGACAGATGTGCCTTTTAGATCCTGCTCCATTGATAGGCTATTAACGGAAATTCTGTAAATGGTATTAAAATAATATAAAATAAGAATATGATTTACATAAACCACTAGCTCTTTGATTAAATTACTTCATTTTAATTTATATTTATTGTATCTTTTAATGCTGTTTTGGTTATTTATGTCTGATCATGTTAGTTTATTGAAACTGCAATCTACTATTTTTCCTTGGAGCACGATTTTCTTTTAGCTGCTAGTTGTAAAGGGTAATAAAAGTCATATTTAATCCTGAAAGCATACATATTGAAAATAAATCATGAAGTCACTGCATGCCTTTGGGTTAAATGGAAAGCATGAGCTATGGGCACGACCCTGGCTGTGTGTGTGTGTGTTGGTGTGTTGGTGTGTGTGAGCCTGCCCTCCCAGCCCACCTGCCGGCTATCAGCTTCTTGATGTGAGGCCCATTGTTGTCCTGTGTGTTTGTCTGTGCACGCTTTTTCCAATGGGTGTGTGTCTAGACTGCATGCTGTGCGTGAGTCAGTGTTAATGAAAGGGCTTTGATACCTTTTACCCCCCAGCCTCCCCCCTCTCAACAGGCAGCAGTTTAATGTTGACCACACAGTTTATGAGAGAATTGTGGCACAGTGCTACAAACACTCTGATATATTTATCTGTTTATCTTTAAATAAAGACTGATTATTTGGGGGAATAAATGCAGTGTGGTTTGTGTGCATGTAAATGGTCTGCAAAGGCTAACATCCCTGTGTTCCCTTTTTCTCTCCCACACACTCCCCCCCTCCCCCGTTGGGGCTATTGTTCCCACACGGACATGTTAATGGTTTACTATATATGTTGTGTGCCCTCCTGACTTCACTTTCTTCCCGGACTGCAACCGGACAACAGCTTGTTTGTATTACAGTATCATATTCTTTATGGAGACCATCCATTAGACTCTCTCCATCCTCTCAAGGAACTCCTGGCTCCTCCTGTTGCGCCTCCTCAGCACGCGCGCCGGAGCAGCCTTCACTCTGTCCTCACTGAGGTCCGCAGAGCACGAGGGGCTTTGAGGAGTGAGACAAACTTTTCCTTAAGCTTTATATCCAAATCTGTTTTCGGTTTCTGCTCTGCACGGCATTACACATTTTGCAACACCAACTTTATGTAGTGCGCTTTCGGGACTGTAGCCAAATGGAATACCAGGAGTTCCCTCAAGAGAGGATATCACGATTTTAAGGTAAGAGCATTTATATATTTTTGCAGTGAAGTTTTTTAATTTTTAGGGAGCACTTAGGCTCAACACATGCTGCAGTGCAGTGCGTTTACCGCAGTTCATCCATGCATGCGGGGACAGAGTTACCCACAAAACAAGAGCCAAACTCGGATAAGCGTTCAAGCCCTCTGAGGGATTTCTTCTGACATCTATAATGCTAAGACATTCAAATTAAAGTTTTATCCTAACAATACTTTTTTGCTTTATATTTATTGCCTTTCTTTCCTGGAAAAAAGTGTTATTCAAACACGATCTCCAATTAAATTTAAATATTAAAAAAATGTTATTCCATTATTCTATATACATTCTTTATTGCCTTTTATTTCCTAAAAATACATTTTTGAGAGCAACATTGGTTTGTATATGTAATCTGGTACACTGCATCTTAAATAAGTCATGTATTAAAGTTATTGTCTTATATATTCTTAATTGCCCCCTCTTTCCATGGTTATTCTCATTATTAATATAAAAATAATAATAGTACAAATAATAGTACTAACTGCATGTGTCATGTTTACTACTGTTATAGTTATCACACAGGCAGCTGCAGTGACTACTCCTCTCTACATGAAGATGGACCCCCCAGCCCTTTGCCTTGTCCACACTGTGCTGCTGATGGTGATGTGGCCCCCTGCGGCCTCAGTGCCCTGCCCCCGGCCCTGCTCCTGCCCCCAGCCCGCTGAGCTCCACTGCACTTTCCGCTCCCTCCTCAGCATCCCAGCCGCTGTGTCCAAACACGTGGAGCGAGTGAACCTGGGGTCAGTGAAGTTTGCATTTTCAGCCTGTCTGTTATTCTGCTATACCATCAGTGACTTGATTACACTCTTAATGCAAGGGGATTTCGTTTTATGGCATGCCAATCAGGATCATTGTGTCTCATGAATGTTTATAACACCGCCCACTCTGGTTCTGTTCAGGTTCAACAGCATTAATAAGATTACAGACAAATCGCTGGCTGGTCTGAGGAAGCTGGAGCTCCTGATGGTCCATGGGAACGACATCCACAGTCTGCCCAATGGAGTGTTCAGGGATCTCTCTTCTCTACAGGTACACTGGATGAGCACAGGAATGTTGGTAGTAGTAATACTTTAGTAAGACACTGAATCCCAATGAGTCTGGGCTCTGTTGATTTTTTCCAAATGATTGTATTTTACAGCTCTGGTGGCCAATAATATCATAGCTAAAGCCACTTTTTGAGTCACCAAATGGCCTTTTTAGGTGTCAACCTGGATAAAAACCTCAGAATAACTACGTACAGGAAAATGTGATACTTAAGTGCTCACCACATTTGAAAAAGGGTGTTTCCATCCTTGTGACTTTGGTTCTATTGGGTTTCTAGTATGGCTATGCAAATAATCAAAAATATCTCTCTATATAAATTATTTCCAGGCCCTGGCAGGGTTAAAAATTGCTCATGATGTCATCATTACTAATCCTGACTATGCTTCTCCTTGTTGGTTTAGATGTTGAAGATGAGCTACAACAAGCTGAAGGATATCAATAGACACACCCTTCATGGTCTGTGGGCTTTAGCCAGATTACACCTGGACCACAACCACCTGGAGTTCATCCACCCGGACGCCTTCCAGGGCCTCACCTCTCTGCGGATGCTGCAGCTGGAAGGCAACAGGATTCAGCAGCTTCACCCAGCAACTTTCTCCACCTTCACTCTGATGGGCCATTTCCACGTTTCCACTCTGAGGCACCTATATCTGTCTGACAACGGGCTGACCTCGCTGCCCTCCAGGCTGGTAGCAACCATGCCTCAGCTGGAGAACCTGCATCTCCATGGGAACCCATGGAGATGCGACTGCAACATGGGATGGCTCCATGGCTGGGATAAATCCTCAGCAGGTTAGACGCAGAATTCCGCACTACAATTGGTTTTGAAATTCCTTTATTCTTGCTAGCTCTTTTGAAGTGATTGAGAAGATTTTAGAATATTCAAAAATAATTCAAGTCTACTTTGAGGTCTTATTTGACAGCTTGTTTTTTTGTCCCCAGGTGTCTTGAAGTGTAAAAAGGACAAGGCCCTTCCTGGTGGCCAACTGTGTCCCATGTGCTCTTCTCCCAGGCACCTCGAGAAGAAAGAAATTCAGGCTATGGAGAACCTGGTCTGCAGCAGCCCCGTCATCAGCTCTCCTCATAGGACTTCTACACCCAATGACGTGGAAAGTGAGGTCATGACCACGGAGGATTTCAGGGAACCATTTGGAAACATCTCCCTGGGCCTTTCAGACGAACATGGGAATGGAGTGGACCTGGAGTGCGGGATTAGTGAGCCAGGAGAACTTTCCAAGATCAGCTGGGAGCAGGTCAACCAGGTCCAGCTGGCATCCAACATCTCTTTGTCCGTTGATCTTGAATGTCCGGTGGATAGAGAAAAGTATGAGCAACTGTGGAGGCTCATTGCGTACTACAGCAATGTGCCAGCCCACTTACAAAGGGGGGTTCTGCTCAAAAAAGACCCTCATCCAACCTATGTGTACATGCAGGACTCTGAGCAGGATGCCCAGTACTTCACAGGTGTTAAAGTTAACATGATGGCCCAGCCGGCATGGCTGATGCAGACATCTGCAAACCTTCAGCTGAACAGACTGCAATCGTCAGCCAAGATGGTAAAACTGATCCTGAGCACGGACTTTTCAGAGACAGTGCCGGCCGAGATGGTGAGGAGACAGAGGAGAACATGGGTCATGATTGAGTCAACAAACACAACCCGAGAAGTGTTGAGTGCTATTCTGGGAAGTCCAATTGAAATGCAATGTAACGTGCACAGTTCTGGCCAGCAGGTCCTCCACTGGATGCTGCCAGACGGCTCTAAGGTGGAGGCCCCGTACAGCAGCCAAGACAACAGGTTGACTGTGTCCACTGACGGGAGGCTGGTGATTAAACCTGTCAGCCACACAGATGCTGGAATGTATTACTGCATTGCTAAGGTTCATGGAGACCTTGCTGTCATGCCATTCCATCTGACAGTGCAGGAATCCTCAAGCCCTCCACCGGGGGAGGACGCCTCAATTTCACCCATCGAGGGATTTGCAGGCAACCCAATTTCCCTGCCTTGCACGGCATCTGGATCCCCTGATGCTGAAGTTAAATGGATTCTACCAAACAACAACATAGTTAGTTTCCAAGCCAACTCCTCTAGGGCTGTGGTGTATTCTAACGGCACTCTACATATCCCACAGACTCAGTTATTGGACAGTGGTTATTATAAATGTGTAGCTATTAATCAACATGGCGTGGACACACTGGCTACAAAACTCACTCTGGTCAGGCGCAAAGGGCTGATAAGGCCTTTGAGGAAGTTTCCAGCAAGACCTCAGTCAGCGTCGGGGCTGAACACTCAGATTAAAGTCCCCACAGAGGAAGCAGAGGAGGCATCAGGGGACATTGAGGTCACTCAGGTGGGGGCTCCAATGACCCCTTTGAGAAAGAGAATTCCTGAAGGTGTGTCCCCTGGCAGGAGGGGCGTCCCCCCGTCGAGGAATGTGAGGAGGAGGCCGTCTGTGCTTCGAAAACCAACAGGATCACGTGTTGAAGACAGGAAGAATATAGTTGATAGCAGGCGGAAGGTTAATATTTCAAAGAGTAAAATAGACCCAGAGAAATGGGCGGATATTTTGTCTAAGATTAGGGATAGAAAAGGTCATAATACTGTGACACCACTTCCAGTTCAGCTTACAACAGAGAGGAAACCGACCGAGCAGACAACACAAACACAAGATGTTACTGAGGGCTCATCAGACGCCATATTTGTGCAGGAACAGGAGGGCCAGGATTACTTCACCACAACACACATTCCAACACAACGTACACAAATAAAAACGGATAAACAGAATACACAAGGTCAAAGCACGCATGTGACTTCTAATACCTACACCACGCATAATGCACATAAGACAGCAAATAGTCACAGCATACAATTAACAGCAAAGCCACACACAATGCTCTCACACAATGTACAGCACACAATCCAAGATATGAGCTTCACAACTTCAAACGGAGTATTTTTCCTTCCACAGCAGACCACATCTGTTCCCCCACACGCTGTCACTTTCTGGCAGGCTAACACAAACACTGCGAGTAGCAGCCGCACAGAGAACCTTAGCACAAATACAGATGTTAACAGAGTCAAAACAGCTGATGGGTCCAAGGCATCAGAGAGGAGAGGGAATATGGATAGACCAAATGTTGTTTCCAGCTCTGATAATGACAGAGAACTCTCTTCAAGGGGAAGACAAATTATCCCTTCGGTCAACCCAAATGAGTCAGAAACAAGCCAAGAGGAATATGGAAAATATTTCAGTGCAACTGCAGCAACATCACAGTTGCTTACTCAGCCAAAGGATACAATATTTGCATCTGAAGCAACGCTCACAACAGTATCTCCAACAACTCTTCTCCTCACAACAGGAAGGCTGGGGTCTGAAGGACAATCTCCTCCGCGTCTCCGACATCCATCCTCCAGGAGAAGGAATGGGGGTCGTCGGAGAAATCCAAACAAAAGGAAACAAAAGCTGAACAAACCCACCAAGTTTATTGCCAGCACACCTGCAACAGCTCCCCTAGCAACAGTAACGACCACTGCGTCCACACAGCTAAAAATAGAACCATTAGAAGTTACAACAGCCAGTTTCAATACCACTGTTCCATTCAGCACTAGCCAAGCAGCGTCATCAGGCAGACTGAGTCACGAAAGAGGCAAAGTCTCAGGGCATGACGCTGAGGTAGCCACTAAACTCTCTTCAACGTCAGCTTCTCCCTCCGTGACAAAAGACAGCAATTTACCCATGGCCAAACCACCACTCGAAAGCACTTCAACGGCACCATCATTTCCAACAGTCTCTCCAGGAGTGGGTCACGGAAAGACAAGTTCTCAAACAGCCTTGAGAATCTCAGAGAGTGTGTCTCCTTCAGAGAGCCTGGATATGCTCACATCCCTCACTCAGGAGAGGTTTACACTTAGCCCTGTTCCACCTGTTAAACCCTCAGAGGAGACACAAAGGGTCAGTGTTACAGCAGACTTCGGACTTATGCCAAGCTCTGGGCTTTTTCACACAGTGACGCAAACATATGTCGAGCAGGATGAATCAGACTATCAAAACACACCCACGGAAAAAGGTGAAAATGCACTTTTGGAAGAGATTCACACGCATGTTTCACTGCCGCCATCCCCATCCGCCTCAACTGCTTTGTTGATCGAACACGAAATTGAGACAACCTCTGGATACACTCAAACTGGCTTGATGACAAGACTGTTTAGGCTTTTTCAGGGTGCAAAAGAAAAGGTTACTCTAAATATATCTACAGTAACTGAAATATCCAATCATAGTGAAAGTAAAACCACAATCAGTGAGCCAGTGGTAGATCAAGATCTTAAAGAAAACATTGGAGATCATTTTCCTTTACCAAGTACTGTCATACCAAAACCTCCCTCTACTACTTCCCCCAGGCCTGATGCTGGGTTCATGCATGTCACACTACCAAACATGTCTACCACAGGAGAAATGGATCCTGCTTTGAGGGCCACCATTCAGGAGGCTCCCAGGATAAACCACATTCCAGACGACCAAAGTCAAGACCAACAAGTCACCACTTCAGAGCCCAGGAGAATATCTGAATTCCATCCTGCAACCCAGCCACCTTACCACAAACCGGCTCCATTTGTTAGTGAAAATCCAACTTCCCAGGCCATAACAATGAGCAGTAAAATCAGCCCGAGTGCCACCCCCACCCCAACTGTTGCGATCCAAACTCATCCATCCACAGAGGGACTTCTAACAAGCCGCCCTGATGTGTCCAGGAATCACCAGCTACCTGGACAAGGATCTACTCTAAGAGGGAAGCCAAAGATAACGAAGAGTGATTTCCAGACTTTCACCGTGGAAGCTGAAACAGATGCTCAGCTCCCCTGTGGGGCTGAGGGTGAGCCGATGCCCTTCCTTTCGTGGACTAAGGTTGCCAGTGGTATGTATGACTCATTATAACTCAGTGTGTTATGTACTTCAGTTCAGGCTTGTCACATAAAAAGGATATAGTTATTGTATCAGTGCACATTTTCTTGGATGCTACTAGAGTTAGGGTTACAATCCAGGAGATGTTTTTAAGTTAGTGAAAAGCACTGAGTAAAATAAATCATTAATATAATGCTATTTTAAATATTCATTAAAATACCAAGTCAAATGTATTGAAAGTGCACAAAAATAATATATTGTACCATGTTTGTTATTGAGCAATCCCCCCAAACCTCCTCCACTTCCTTCTGCTGACTTTTTGAATTGCGGAGATGTATTTGTGATAATCCGAGACAAAATACGTGGACCTTGTAATGTTATACTATGTGGGAGAAAATCTAATCTAAATCTCTCTCTTCTCATCCATGCAGGGGCGAGTATTGCTAAGAACACCAGGGTCCACAGATTTGAGGTCCATCCAAATGGTACATTAACCATCAGGAACACACAACCCATGGATGGAGGCCAGTACCTCTGCACAGTCCAGAACCAGTACGGCACAGACAAGATGCTGCTCAACATGGTGGTTCTTTCTCGGCACCCGCGGGTCCTGCAGCCCCGGCACAGAGACATCACTGTGCGGCTGGGTGGGGACGTCAATGTGGAGTGTAAGGTAGAAGGGCACCCAACGCCTCGAGTCACATGGGTGCTTCCTAACCATGTCCACGTGGCTGCTGCCCCATTCAGTGTTTCCCCTCAGCAGCATGTGGCCGTCTTCAGTAACGGAACCTTAAGGATTAGCCAAGCCACTCTCACAGACAGAGGGATTTATAAGTGCATTGGCAGCAGTGCAGCTGGAGCTGACACAGTCTCAGTCCGCCTCTCTGTCTCAGCGTTGCCACCTGTGATTCAGCAGAAACAACACGAGAACACCACGCTCACAGAGGGCAGCACTGCCTACATCCACTGCACGGCCACAGGTGCCCCTCAGCCTGTTATTCGCTGGACCACACCTGATGGCATAAAGCTCACTGCTTCCCAGTTTGTCACTGCACGCAACCTCCTTGTCTTCCCAAATGGAACCCTGTACATGCGGGGCCTGGGCCCGGGAAACGCTGGGAGATATGAGTGCTCAGCTAGTAACGGTGTGGCATCCAGCACAAGAACAGTAACCCTGAGCATAAAGAGAAATCAGTCCTCTGCAAAGGCCAGCATCACCCTGTCATCACCCCAGAGAACAGATGTGGTCTATGGGGGGAGGCTACTGCTCAACTGTGTGGCAAAAGGAGAGCCAGAGCCCCGGATCATCTGGAGGACCCCTTCTAATAAGCTGGTGGATGCTCAGTACAGGTAACAAATGCACACGCTTATTAATGAACATCAATCAAATGTTTCAAAACTGCATACATTTAACATCCTCTGGATACTATTGTTTCTATTATGTTTGCAGTTTTGACCCCAGGATCAAGGTGTTCCCAAATGGCACGTTGACCATCCACTCTGTGACCGACAAGGACAGCGGGGACTACCTGTGTGTGGCGCGTAGCAAGATGGGTGATGACTACGTTCTGCTGCGGGCCGACGTGCTCACCAAGCCGGCCAAGATCGAGCAGAAGCAGCACAGGTCCAGCCAGGAGGTGGTGTACGGTGGGGACCTGAAGGTGGACTGCGTGGCCTCGGGTCTCCCCAACCCCGAGATCAGCTGGGCTCTGCCAGACGGCACCATGGTCAACCCGGTCAAACAGAGAGATAGTGTCAGCAGGGGACGCACCCGCAGGTAGGAGGAGTTTAATCTATTGAGTAAATTGTTTTAGTTTTGGGACATTGGAAGAAGGATGTAAAAGAAGTTCTGAATTACTTGTAAATATGGTAGTTTTCTCTTCATACAGTCCAACTAAAATGTTTTCTAAAATGTCATTTTTATTTATAAAGGCCAATATAATAAATCCGAAATTTGCCGCAAGGTGCTATACAATTTATACAGCAAACACCTACTGTTCCTCGCCCGTAGCTTTATATGAGGACAAACTTCAACGGGGTAAAAATTAAAAGAAACCTGAGGAAAAGCCAGAAAGGAGGGGTCTGTCGCCTATGACATGTTGTGTGTGGAATAACCAGAATTACAATATAACCTATAATAACGAAAAATATACATTAAATGCAAACATGAAGAAAAAGGATTCAGGAGGATGTTCTTCAAGGTGTTGCTAAACAGTAAATGATTTATTCTTGAACTGACCAATCACCATTGGCCATTGCTGTTCCCAAAATACTTTTGATATGTTAATTTGACTTATTGGAAACTATTTCCTGACTGTGCTTCTGTGACAGCTCAACACCTGAAGATTGATTACTCTTCAGACGTCCACAGAAAATTACTTCAAGAACCAATTTTGGCATGTGCTGCTAGAATACAAAAACTCCTTTGTATGTCCACATTATTTATTGTTTCCTTCAATGACGCATGGAACACACTGTAAATACTTCATGTCAATCTTTTCCGGTTGAGCAACCCAACATATTTCTTTCTGACACGTATAACTGAACACAGAAGAAATGGCTTTGGTGGAAAATACAGAACCTACCCTATGGTATTCGAAGGAATTCACGACCAGCTTTCATTTATATGGATTCTTAGGAAAAGGAAAACAACGTAAAGGGAGCCCTTTTTTTACGATTTGTGAAATAATTGCATGTAATAATAATATTGATCACAATCCCAAAAATGGACTGTCAGTCTTCAATGACATTCATCAAATTGTAACAATCCCCCCCCCCCCCCCCCTTTCCTCTCTGGAATTTAGGTATGTGGTGTTTGACAATGGTACGCTGTTCTTCAACCATGTGGGCATGCCAGAAGAAGGCGATTATACCTGCTACGCCGAGAACCAACTTGGCAAAGACGAGATGAAAGTCAGAGTCAAGGTAAAGGTGGCAAGTTCTCCGCCAAAAATCCAAGACAAAGACCAAAAGATCGTCAAGGTTTTCTACGGTGAGACCGTGACGCTGAGATGTCACACCAAAGGGGAACCAAAGCCAGTCATCACATGGATATCCCCTACACATAGAGTCATCTCCCCTGCAATAGACAAATATCAGGTCCTGGATGACGGGACATTAGTGGTTCAAAGAGTCCAGCGTTTTGATGGAGGTAACTACACCTGCATGTCCAGAAACAACGCAGGACAAGACAATAAAGTCGTCAGGCTGGACGTTCTAGTGACATCACCAACGATTAATGGCTTAAGAGGAACTGCCAATGACGTCAAGGTGACTGCAGTCCCGAATCAGCAGAAGCTGTTGGACTGTGTGGCAAAGGGGACCCCAACCCCTCGTGTCATGTGGGTTCTACCGGGTAATGTGATCCTTCCTGCTCCATACTACAGCAACAGAATGACAGTTCACCAAAATGGTACCTTGGAAATCCGGTCCGCCAAGAGAACAGACTCTGGGCAGCTGGTTTGTATCGCCCGTAATGAAGGAGGGGAGGTCAGGCTCGTGGTCAACTTGGATGTAAAGGAAGTCGTCGAGAGGCCACAATCTAGAGGGTCCAAAACAGATGGCCTGTCACTGACTGTTGGCAATGCCATGACTTTGAATTGCACCTTTGAGGACTTAAGACTATCTCACACCACATGGATCTTACCCAACGGCACACCTTTATCTATGGGTGATCGAGTCAACAAGTTTTTCCACCAACCCGACGGTTCTTTAATCATCAGTAACCCATCTGTTTCTGAAACGGGCGTGTACCGCTGTATGGGGCGTAATTCTCGAGGGCTTGTGGAGCGTACAATAACATTGTCCCCGGGGAGAAAGCCAGAGATCATTAACAGATACAACTCTCCTGTCAGCGTTGTGAATGGGGAACAACTTCTGCTTCATTGTTTAACCAGTGGCGAACCACTCAGACTTTCTTGGACACTGCCCAGTGCAGTTGTCCTCAACAGGCCGCAAAGAGCCGGACGATATGCAGTCCTGCCAAACGGGACACTTTCCATCAAACAAGTATCAGTCTATGATCGGGGCTCCTACGTTTGCCGAGCTGCGAATGAGTACGGCAGCTCTCAGCTTTCTGTATCAGTGATCATAATCGCATACCCTCCTCGAATTACTAACGGACCGCCCTCTGTGACTTACGCTAAACAGGGAGTTGCTGTCCAGTTGAACTGCGTAGCAACTGGGATACCTAGAGTGGAGGTTGCATGGGAAACCCCTGATAAAACACGCTTGACCGTCAATGCACAACCACGCCTTTTTGGAAACAAGTACCTCCATCCCCAAGGTTCCCTCATCATCCAGAACCCCACACAGAGAGATGCTGGCGTCTATCGATGCACAGCTAGAAATGCCATTGGCGTAGACTCTAAATCTACGGTTCTCAATGTGTTCTGATGAACTTCACCAATCATTGTAATCCATTCTCATACTGTATGCCCAATCAACTGCCTTGTTAAAAGCAGCCTATGTTTTTAACGATCAAAATGTTGGTAAACTGCTGTTGCAAAGATGAAATAATGAATTACTCAAAACCTGCAGAGGTGCTTTGAGTGTGTGCTGTGTCAAAGCCAGAAGTTGATGGTACATAGGACTAATATCCCACATCTGGTTTACCGGTTACTAAATGGGAATCATAGGGTCATTGACCAAAATAATAACTATTATAGGGATAGTGTAATTTTTTACTTCAGGTTGTTTTTTTACATAAACTGCTAACAGTGTGGTTTTGACAATGACATATTATGTCATGCTCGAATTGCATAACTTTTCATTTTCTAACTAGGAAATATTGTTTAACTTAATTACATATATGTATAATAATGCTATAAAGATTTGTTAAGATTTTTATTTTTTACTCCAGTTGGTATCCTGTGCCTTACATAAACGGTAATTTTCTATTTGTTTCCATACCTGAAATATATTTCAATAAGTGATATTGAAGTTTCCTGCTCGGAGCAGTGTGCACCATCTTTAAATCTGCTTCTGAAAAATGCTGATTCAGGTTCTATGTCCTTATTTATATTTGATTTGTCTTTGACAGACTGTGATGCAAAGCCACCTTCCCATATTTTAATAAAACATCTCCACCTGAATCGACTAAACTTGTTGTCAGAAGCAAAAACTTTTGTATTGCTGATACAGGGGAAGGAAGATATTGGAAAAATGAAGACTCACCATAACAAAGAATAATGCTTTTAAATGACTTAAATGTCACAAACTTTAGGAAATATACTGACATTTTTGACTGTATACACTTACATTGAATGTTGTTCTTTGTACAGCTGGCCTTAGAAAGCAGAAGACAGAAGGAAATCTGTGAAAATACTCAATTTAGCTTTTTGGCTGAAGGAAGTAGGTCACCATTATTCTTGAGGATTTGAAACTTGCGATCATCGCTCTGGGAGTACAGCCAGCGTCTCGTCTTCCAGAAAGAAAAAACCTCTGGAGCCATGAGGAAATCCCTCATTAGTTCAGCAGAAAGAGTCACACTGAGAAACTGCATTTACTCTTCTTGGAGCAGTTAGATTATCTTTTAAATATTAGTATTTTAGCCCTTTCTGTCTTTCTGCATTCACCTACAACTTCTGTTCCGGAGATAAGCAAAAGTACCAGGAAGAAAGCCCTGATCAATTCTGAGGAAGGAACAAAATAAAAGGAGTTTTCTTTATTTTTCTCCTTGCTGATGAGATCCACATTTTCCACTGTGAGAAGTGATTAGTCTGCAGTGATGCATGTTTTCCCCCTGTGGCCGAAGGAGCCTGACAGCGTATCCAGATGGCTCGCAGCGCTCTCCTCTCTTTGTGTTATGAAGCTGTCTGTCTGTGACCCAGAGCCTGCTTCATTCACTTTGGAAACGCTCACATGCAGGACCCACCTGTTTCCTTTTACGTGTGTCTGTAGATTACTCTAATTACTGAAAGAGACAGTCATCAGTGTAGAGTCATGCCACGCGTCCGGATGTGTACGCTGTTTAAAAGCACCGTTACTTTCCTGTGTATCCACTCTGACTTAGGGACTTAGTATTCAAGGGATTCAGGCTAGTTGTGGAAGAACTCACATGTAATACTGAAGTAAACGTAGTAATAACCGACTGTGTTGACGGTTGAAAGTAAAAAACCTGCATTCATTAAAGTAAAGGTACTAGTTTTTGTATTTCAAATATATTTGAATGCTCACTGGCAAATATTCGGCATAATACATATTGTTAGAATCCAAAGTGTTCCCTCCTGTTTTCTCTGTGTTTGCCTGTGTCTCCCTGGCTGGGCGTGGCTGACCTGGGTTCCCCTTCAGCTGCTGCTCATTCTTCCTGATTGCCACCTACACCTGAATAGGGCAGGGTCCTCATCTCCGTCTGGACCCTTGACCGTCTTACCTTGCCCTGGTGAGCAACAATGCCCACATTGAACCCTGCTTCTGTATCGTACCTAGTTTCGGATTCATTTTGGTCACTCTCTGAGAGCTTAACACATATTATATTATTGGATTATAATCATTGAACTGACATCATTTACATTTTGCAGCTAGTAAAAGTGGAGATAACTTCAATGACGTGTTATACTGCTCAGTATATTAATCTATGCATCATAACTCGGAATATAGTATTATCAAGAAATATGGACCTAAAGTAACTAGAAACTAATGTTTATAAATAAATGTGGTGGAGTTAAAATGACAGTATTTGCTTCAAATTACCTTACGTACCATACTTAAATGTACTTTCCACCACTGTATACTGTATCAGATTGACTTTAATTACTTAGACCCTTTACTTTGTTAAAGTAGAAATAGGCTACCACGGTGTCTAAATATGCTGTGTAATATGCCACTGATTAGTTCTAATGGAGGCATCATTTCTGCTCAAATGCAACAAAAAGAAGGGAAACATCAGTGAGGGAAGGACTGTGATTTATGAATGGCTGCAGATATTCACATGGCTCTGCGTCTGATTGACGAATCAAAGCCGGCACGAGGGAGCTGGGTCCTACAGCAACACCATCAATACACGGGAACATCAAGGCGCCTCGTGTCTGAGCAACAGAGGAGCTGAATTTAAAGCAGAGTTGAAAAGCAGTGGCTTCTTTCTGCAGTGCACGGGAAATCGCTGTAGACGTGTTGGTGATGAAAGCGTCTTGAGCTAGCACCTCCTCTGCTGTGATGTTGACAACATGTGCATCAAGCTAACTCTGAGTGTGATATATGGCTTGTTTTTGACACGAGTGCGGGCATAACAAATCGTATGATCATCAGTCTCAGTAAATAAGATGCATAAGTGGAAAAAGCTGTCATGTGTGGCTCGTTGGTATTTTGGGCTCAGTAAATATGCCTGTTTTCTACTAATTCATTCAGAGTTCTGACTTTTACGATAGCTATTACCCAGGAAGTTGGAATAGTTGCACATCAGCATATTTACATTCATTTGAAATCAAACGAGGTAAAATATTTATTCTTTTACGAGCTCTGGTGTGTTATCCACCAGAGACAAGATTTACAAACACAGAGACTTTTGTATTTGTACTTGAGAAAAAGTTTCACTAATGCATTGAGAAGCTTGCCATATATTATTATGATCACATTAGTTCTGCAGAGGAAAATTGGATGAAAATGAATGGATTGTTCACCGCACTAAGAAATAGAAAAATATGTGATTTAGACAAGACTCAGATACATTTCCAAAGATAAGGCTTCACTAAGTAGAGAATTGTCAAAGCTTTGATTTGTTCAGGACCCTTCAATCAGATACACCTCTGTTATATATTTGTAATATGTTACCCGAGGATTACTTTAATTCCACATATTCATATTTTCATCTTTTAGAACTAGCTTACTTTATGCCTCTGAGCTGTATAAAAAAAAACATTTTATACTTTTAAAGAATGATAGATTTGCGAAGTTATCGGCTAGGCTACTTGGAACAGAAACTTCCCCAAAGATTGTCTCCGGGTCCGGCAGCTGTTATCTTTGGACCTTTGGTTCACTTCTCCCTCGAGGAATTAAGTGTCTAAGTCCACGGGCAGATGTGAACATGTCTGCAGGCCAACATGCGGCTGACGGTTGTTTTTATATTCTTCCTGGGTCAGAAAGGATTCACACAATTGGCATGTAATTGGACCTCAGAAGCAGAAACACCAACTGTAAAAATCTTTTTACAAGCTCTCTGAAAAATGGGTCTTGGCGTGTGAAAAGGTAACACGTTGAATGTTCCAGAAGATGCATCTGCCCATTAAATAGAGTTCTTGGGAAACTGGTTTGGTTTGTGGCCCAGCTCCTATCAGCATCCGTCCACTGATCTCCAACCAGCTGCTGAGCCCCACCTCGAATCGGAACAGATCTCCTCCACAGCTGACTGTGATTACTTCCCAATTAGCCTGATCGCAGATTGGGGTTCATTAGAATGTGAAGCCGGCGGTTGAACCACTGATCAAATTATCTGAGCATGAATCAACTTAGTCATGCGATGGCTCCCACACATGATGAGCGGAGGGGGCGGTCCTGAGACCCAAAAACATATGGAGCTGCTTAGAGTCCTCTGACAGCTCACGTTTCTTTCTGGTCCACGCTGTGTGTCTGATGGCTGGAGCCTACACCTGCACACACAGTCATTCCCTCGCGCGCGCACACACACACACACGCCACCGCCATCCTGAGTGTTCTCATCAAGCCACAGAGGAGTTCCAGATGGGGGCTTTATCAAGACTATTTGTTCATGTACACATGCTCAGAGCGAATGGAAAATAAAGACTAAACAAGAGAAGGGGGGAAGCTTCGGCAAATAGTGTTCTGGTTATTTGACTAAGCTTGGTTTCATCCTCCCTGAGATTTGCCTTGATGTGCCCCACTAAGGTGGCATTTCTTGGAAGCACATATGGGTGTCAGTACAAACAGACTGGGTCAGTGTAAAGGGGAATTATTTGCGAGGTCAGTGTCGTGTCAGTGCCGATTACGTAAGTGCGGCTGAAGGCTGTCTGAGTTATGTATTTGAAGATTAAATTCAAACTAACAGCAGATTTTCTCTGGAGGCTGACATTACTGTTGATTGATGAGTTCAACTTCAGTGAGGAGTCTCCTAGAAACCATTTAAGCATGTCAACTTTACTGGCAAGAGGTGGGGAAATGAATAACTGGCCATTTTTATTGGCCACTAGTGGTGGAGCTCTGTGGGTTACAATGTCCTCTTGTGTTGGTGACTTAAATATCCCAGATACTGTGGTAAAGTTTGAAATATCCTGGAGGAAGCAGCCTGCTAACTTTGGTTCACATTAATGTTATCCTTGTAATGATAGCCCAACTTCATCTAGCTCCAACATCACCTCAACAGGTTGATAACCCTCACATTCAAGAATTGTAATTGAACATTCTAGAATTTTCATTAATAATTCTAGAACTGTAGAGCCTTTGCTATTCGTTTACCAAATGTTACTATGCTAACTGCTGAACTCATCATTAAACCTGCAGAACATTAGCAAGTTAAAACCACTTTTATTGGTGGTCTTCCTGGCAGCATGTCAAACTCCTAACAAAATATCAACACATTCTTACTTTATAAAGTTTATATGTATAATATGGCAACAAACAGAGCATGCTAATGCACAAAAAATACATGTTTCTCATTAGACCTGAACATCATTAGCATGGGTGAGCCCCAAGCATGGCTTCAGGCTGTACAATATCATTTTCCTCAGCTTGTTGCGAATCATGGTGCATTCAATAATCATTAAACATGCCCTCGGTTACTTCTCCTCGGCCTTCAGTAATTCCAAGCGCCGTACATCATAAGAGCTGCAGAGCAGAGGAGTGGCAATCAAACCTACCAACGAGCACGGCTAATCATTTAGAATGATCCATTGAATTGTCGATTTAGTTGAGTTTTCAAAGTAATGGTTGATTCTCCCTTAGGGACAAAGTGCTGAGGGAGAGTCAAAGAGGGTTTGTTAGAAAGGGTCTGAGAGGACTATAGGTCAAAATGGCCCTTCAGGCCTCTAGGTTGTAGAACAGATACATGTTTGTTAGTATTAAAGCTTTGTTTGTACAAGGAGTTCAAAATGCTGCAATTGGGGTTAATCATGAGGAAATGCCCCCACATTAAAACATCTTGTTTATTGTTGATCCATAAACAAACTGCAGCTTGACTTCTGTACTGGTTTCAATAGTATTACTGTGATTATATAGAAGCTCTGGTTCATCAGTATCAGTGTGCTGCATGTGAGGACACACTTTGTCCTCCCCTGCTTGTAATTAGCAGCAGGAGGCTGACAGGTCATATTTATGCTAATCACACACACAGGAGTGGACTCCAGCTGATCATTACAGTGACACGTCTCACACTCAACCTGAGAGCAAACTACTGGGTACATTTACTCAAGGTATACTATTTTGACAAACTTGAGCATTACCATTTTCATGTATATTGTAGTTTCTTCTGTAGAAGTCAACTTAAGTATTCCCAGCAGCATCTGGAGGGACTCTATTTAACTTTTCAGAGCTTAATGGATGAGGAGGTCAGGAGAAACCAGCATCTTATCCCACTTTACTCTTGATGGATGGGAGTCAGGTTGCCTTATAGAGCCTTGTCATAGGAGAAAGCGTATGAAAAGGACATGCACCATGATGGGTAAGCATCACACAGCATCTCTTCAGGTCTATCTGCTCCCCATGGTGGAGCATTCTGGAAGAAGAGCCACAGTGCCCCCTGCTGGAAGAATCCACTCACTGCATGTGACAGTTTTCTGTTTATCTCACTCAAATGACTGTAGGAAATTGGGATTTAGTTCCACAAAAACAAAACAAATAATCCCCACTATTGAACATTGGAACACTCACAATGTGGAGATGTTGGTGTTTTACAACATTTCAAAAATGCTTTATTAGTTAGTCATAATTCACTCATGTATTATGAGCACTGGGCCTAGACTAATCGCTGGCTCAGGTGTGTTTGATTGCGGAGTGGTTCCTGTGTGTGAGCAGTTAGTCCAGGAAGCGGTCGAGCATCTTCTGGATGTTCTTGAAGGCGTCTCGCCCCAGATAGTCGGCCTGGCCCACCTCCCACAGCTGGCGGTGCTCCAGCCGCTCGGCCTCTGTCTCCTCTGCCCTCTGACACCATCGGGAGGGGGGAAACAGGAGGGAAAAGCAGGCACATGTTTAGCTTGATTTCTTTCATGCTCTTCTTTTAAACACTTTAACCTGAGTCCAGTGGTGGAATTTAGCTAAGTACATTTACTAAAATATCATACTTATTTTCACATACTTGTACTTTACTTGGGTATTACCATTTAATGCTACTTTATACTACAGTACAGAGGAATATGATATAGTTTTACTCCACTACATTAACTAGCAGCTTACATGACTTACTTAGATACAAGTGACACACTTTTTACAGTGTATCTACAACTGTAAAATGCTACTTTACGCCACAATATTGGCACCTTAATATTGTAATAAAATATCAGATATGGAGGATTTTTTGTCTGCGGAATTAGTACTATTAGATATGATATTGTACTTTTGATGGAGTACTTCTACATATTGGTACTTTAACTTATCCATTTGAATGATCCCCCCACCACTGCACATTACGGCTTTAACCCTGAGCAGTATTTGAAGCAGGTCGTGAAACGTACAGGAAGTTCCTCAATGTCAGAGAGGTCATCGCTGTCCTCAGGCTCCTCTTCGTCTGAAGCTAGGTCCTGGGTCTGGGTCCTTCTGGGGGGGGACTCTTCCTCAGAACCCTGTACACACAGTGTCATTCTTTAGCACAATAATGGCAGCCGAAGGAGCTCTCCTCCTGCACTGCGTGATAACACTGTTGATGTATGCTCATGGTCTGCTCAGGCTTATCTTACAAGCTTGTTTAAGCACAATGCATCAAGTAGAAATGAATGAAGCCAACGCAGTGAGAAGCTGTGACAGATAACAGACGCCGTGTTTCTTTTTCAGCTCCAGTCAGAGGCAGTCGAGCAGAAATGGTAAATGAACAGGAGCTAACACGAGGCCCTTGAGCTGCCTAAATACCCCCATCACAATCACCATGATGTATTCAAAACACAAGCAGCAATGCTAATGAGGTCATTCATTAAGCTAATTCATGGATTGATTGCAAATATGTCTAATGACTACTTGCTCGGCTGCACAAAATATTTCAAATGAACTCCGAGTTCCGTTTGCTTTTAATGGAGCTAAGCTAGGCTAACTTGCTATAGACCCATCTCTGTTAAGGCAGTCCTGGCCTAGTTAGTTAGTTCCTACTGCTCCTCATCATCCCTGCAACCACCTGACCTCCTGCACACCTGGCCTTCATCCCCTCATCATATATACAGTAAGTCCTGCTATCCTGTTAAGTCCTTTGAACCCTGTATGCGTATGTCTGATTCTTGTATGTCTTGAAGTTCTGATACTTATTCTGACTTTGTCCCTATGAGCAACACCTTGTGTTATATCCAGCAGCGACGTTAGACGAAGGTGAACAGACGCATCAGCTTACTGTCTCTGTGTCAGACGGTAAATCGAACACGTTAAGAAGCGGGGGGAGAGGCGTTGGTAGGGAATTGGAAATGTCCAAGATTTCTTTCACTGGCACCTTGGCTTCTCTCTTTTGGATCTGCAAAACAAGGGAGGATGTGGAGCAAATTAATCACTTAGAAAGGGCGAGCAAAAAGCTGTGTATGATATTATACAAATCGAATGATCAGATCAAAATATAAGGCATTTTTCGTGTATCCCCATTTGCAACATCTTACACTGATGAATATTTAAGACAAGGAATCAGACATTATATAAGCAGTGACACTTACTGTCTCTGGGTCGGATGGTAAACGGAGCTCGTTTTGAAGCGGGGGAAGATTTGCGGGCAGTGAATCTGAAATGTTAGAGTTTTCTTTCACTGGCACCTTGGCTTTTCTCTTTTGGACCTGCAGAACAAGGGACTACGTTTAGTGATGGAACCAGTCCCTGGGCCGGGCAGCCATATGTGGCGTCTGGCTGCATGTCCACTTTCCTGCCAAACTCTGTGACAAGAGGCACTTGAGCTGCCTAAATACCTCCCTAACAATCACCATGATGTTTGGAAAAAGATCATGCACAGCTATGCTAATGAGGTCATTCATTAAGCTAATTCATGGGTTGACTGCAAATATGTCTAATGACCACTTGCTCGGCTTCACAAAATATTTTTGTTTGCACTTTGTTTTTCTTCTGATGAAGCTAGCAGTTTCCCTATGCATCCAGTCTCTATGCTAAGCTAGGATGCTACTAATTTAGAGCAAATTCATAACTTTGAAAGTGTAGGATATGATAGAAATCTAATTGTCAGATCAAGAAATAAGGCATTTATCTTAGATCTCCAATTGCTAAATCTACACAGAAGAATATTTAAAACAAGGAATCAGACGTTAATAAGATGTTAATATAACAGTATATAAGCAGTAACACAAAAGTGAAGAGGTGCAGCAGCTTACTGTCTCTGGGTCGGATGGTAAACGGAGCTCGTTTTGAAGAGGGAGAAGATTTGTGGGCAATTTTGAATTCGAAATGTTTGAGGTTTCTTTCCCTGGCACCTTGGCTTTTCGCCTTTGGACCTGCAAAACAAGGGAGGACGTTTAGTGATGGAACCAGTCCCTGGGCCAGGGCAGACATATGGTGGTGTCTGGCTGCAGATACCACATAAACGTGTTTGGCCTCAAAAATACACTGACTTTATCACACCTTTTTCCCCTTAAAAAGAGCTACTTATGTTGGAAAAAACAAACAAAATATCCATTAGTGACCCATAACAGGTGAATTTGCTTACTCTCTCTGGGTCAGGGGGTGCATGGAGCCCCTTTTGAAGCGCGGAAAGATGTGCTGGCAGTGGACCAGAGTTGACCAGTTTTCCTTTCACTGGCAACTTGGCCTTTCTCTTTTTCATCTTCAGCACAACTGGCATCTTAGCTTCTTTCGTTTGAGTCTGCAAAACAAGGGAGGGTGTTTTAGTGTTTGGAAAACAACCAGTCCCAAGCCAGGCAGCCATGTGTGGCGTCTGGCCGCTCGGCCATGTCTACGCTCCTGCCAAACTCAGTAGCTGAAGAGGGGGGACTCATCAGAGGGATGTTCTGCTTCAGTGTTTGGAGGAGAAATCTGCAGAGCCTCTGCCAAACATGGACCATGGCTGACTTCCTGCACAACAACCAGGAGTGACACAAGTGGTGGAGAGTAGATTCAGTCAAGTACCTGCTGTGGCGTCTCTGCTGCAGATGATTCCGTGTTGCTGCGGTATTCCCTCCACCACAGAGACAAAAACTGCTCCATGTTTGAGTGGCCGCCCTCCCTCTGGCTGCTGCTGCTCCAGGGCTTCACTGATCCCAGGAAGTGCACAATCTTTGCATCGTGGCCAAACCTACAGGAGCAAACTGTAGCTCAGGATGTTTGTGCACACTGCAGCAGAGTAATATAATTGGTGGTGTGTATCGACATACCATAGAAAGGAGCAGTTACTTTAGTGATTACGGTGTTATTTTAACGGATATAAATGATGGGCTACACTACAAAAACTTGAAACTTGTGATGGATAAAACCTGTAATAAGTGAAATGTGTGTGTGTGTGTGTGTGTGTGTGTGTGTGTGTGTGTGTGTGTGTGTGTGTGTGTGTGTGTGTGTGTGTGTGTGTGTGTGTGTGTGTGTGTGTGTGTGTGCTCACTGTTGGAAAGCGGGCAGGTAGCTGTACAGGGAGCTGGCGCTGAGGTTGTAGATGAACGGCAGGTGTTTGCTGATGTCTTCCACCGGCCAGCCGCTGAAGAAAGAATTCAAAAGGCCCTGGTCCCCTCCTGAAGCCAACACATGTCACCCAGTATTAAAAAAAGTAGTCATTGTAGATGGAGTGATATAAAGTTGAATTTGGAACTTTGAGTCTCACTGTGTTATTCTTTATTGTAGGTGATGATAATAATGAGAAAGAAGAGTTGTCATGGGTTACCATCGAAGCTGCCGTGCTGCCGGGCGTGCTCCAGGAGGCGGTGGTGTGTGTGCAGGGACGGTCTGAACACAAACACCCCGGAGTTGAAGCAGTCGGGCCAGCCGGGGTCCGGAGCCGCCGACAGCTCGTCTCTGTGGAACAGCTCGTCCACGTTACACAGGACCTGAGAGGGGACCCCGCCTATCAGGTCAGTGTGGGACATGCCATGATATATTGTGACACACAACCTTGAGAAACCTTGCCTGTTCCTCTGTGTTTTACATGAGAACATGTTGACACTGAGCACACAGAGGCAGGGGGACCTGCTCCTAAAGGGCCACTCACATGCGTGCTGCTATTGATTCCTATAGGAACATAATGAGTGACCCTCAAAGAGACTGACAGGGTGTTTACTGGTGTATAGGGATAGATAGCTCCAGATAGTGATAGTGCAGTACGGCCAATGAGCCTGCATGTCCTTATGCTATACTGCCATGTGTACAACATCTGCCTTGTTTTTCCTATGATCATTGACCAAGATCGCTTTTCCATTTCCCCAAGCTCCTTCATAATAAAAGTTACCCAGCTCTTTTGCCAATGGAATTCTTTTAATGTGAAGGAGCTGCAAGCATTTCCTGTTGCAGCTTCTTTGGTGAGGATAGATTCAGGTCAGCATCAAACAAAAAGAGTGCACTTATTGGACATAATGATGTATTTCACAGTCAAATATTACACATATGTTGTGTTTCTGTGTGTGCAGGACTCACCAGTGTGTCGGCATCCAGGAACACACACTTGCTGTACTGGGTCAGAGTCCAGCAGTGGATCTTGGTGAAGGTGATGCCCAGCTCAGGACGTCCCAGCAGGGACAGGTTGAGACGGTCCTCACTGTCCATCACGTCCACGGTGATCACCTCGTCGAAGACACTCTGCAGGGCCAGCCTGGTGACGACATACATGACACGGTAAGTGAGAATTATACAAATGCTATATATTCAGCTTATATGCCAGAGAAATTAAATCATTCACCTTGACTGCTCTGAGACATTGGGTGTTACCATGACAACGATGCTGCGAGTCGTCCCGTGGCGCCGCAAACTTCTGGCCACCACTGTAGCTCCCATGCAGTAGGAGTTTGTGGTTGCCAGGGTGACGAAGGCCTCCCTACCTACAAAATGGTCACGACAAGGTTTGAACAATTTAGATATACACTTAAAACCTAATGACTGTAAATAGGTTGCTAAGAGACGTCTTTACCACTTTCCAAAAGAGCAATCGACTTTAAAGGTTGAATAATTTTCCAAAACTACACTTTGAGAATAACAAAATATATATATTTATGATTGTGTGTCTGCATACGTCTTTATTTGGTAGTTTTAGTATCCTTACAGTTAAGAATTATTATATTTTGCTCCTAAGAATGACCCTAAAAAAGCAATTTTGATACAAAATGACACTAATGGTTATTTTGGTGCCTTGTTTTCCATTATGGTTGAACATGAGGGTGGGAGCATGTGGGGTAAGTGTAGTTGTAACTGAGCCATTTTCCTGGCCAGTGGTCAGAGGCAGAAGCTCGTGAGCTTTTGTCTGAAGACATCTCTGGGCTGCGTGTAGAGTTACAGGAGAGTCTATTCTGATTCAAATCAAACTGGGTCACTAGAGTGCACTCCGTATAATTCAACAACAGAACAACAAGTGTGCACCACGGATCAAAATCTCTTTAAATGTGCAGAAAGGGTAAACTAGGACACTACACCCTCAAGAAAACTCAACAAATAAGCAGTACAATGTCATTTTAAACATCACTGAGGTCACAAACGATCACCGACCTGACATTTTCCGTGCGTTAAATCCGCTCTCTTTATCCAGAAAATACGAGTTAGTTTCACTTCACTGCAGCAGGCCTCTCATTGGGGGGGTGAGGAACAGTCTGCGGGGGTCCCAGGTGCACATCTCTGGAGCTGCTGTGGAACCTTAAATACTTACAGGATGAATGTGACACCGCAGCAGGAAGTGACATCCCATTCTGTGTGTGTGTGTGTGTGTGTGTGTGTGTGTGTGTGTGTGTGTGTGTTCATGTGGTCATTCAACTAGTGAGTCTTGCCAGGTGTTGTGCAACTGTGTGGACCTTCAGCAGCTGCCCTATGCTCTGGGTTCACCCTGCTTTACACATTACAGGAAACAGTGAGGGAACACAAAGCACAAAAACATATTCTGTGAAAATACTTATTACCCGTATTAAGTGTCACAATGTAAAAGAAGTGTAACCTGATTACTTTAAATTGGTATATAAACTGTTTTTTAAATCAGTAGTCAGTAAATCGATCTTGAGTTGTGATTATTCTGTCTCACGGTCATTTTAACTCATTTTATAGTAATAATGATAAAGCAGACGAACTGTACAACACCGCTTTATTGAAAAACTCACACACACATCAGACGTAGTGTACCTGGAATAGATCTAAGCTTGTAAATGACATGACAAAAATCTCCCAAAAACACTTCAAAGCAGATCATGGTGTAAAAGCTGAAAGCAGCATTTATCCACATCCTCCAGTATTTACAGCTCACTCTCATATTTCAGCGTCATAACAACAATCCCCTCAGGCAATCATTCTGATTTATGATACTTTGCAATAAAGGCATGACTCATGGTCGAGTCTGAGGATAAAACCTGATTCTGATTATCATAACTGCGACAAAAAGTGCATCAGCATGGCCTCAGAGCGCTGCTGAAGTCAAACTGATAAGATAGACAGCCTGCAAAAAATCATCTGTCTACGACTGACTCTTAAAACATTATTTCTGAAATCAAATAGGAAAGTTTAGTCTTGTTCATGGTTTGTTTTGAAGCTGGTAGCATTAAACCTTATATAGTGGTTATGTTAATGATGTAGCTAGCTGCTAACGATGCTAGCATGGGCTGTAATGGCAAACCATGAGCTAATGATGGTAATTCTCTGTAGCACCTTTCATATTACACATGATATTCTTTGTCAATATAAGACAAAGAAAGTCAAACTTCAAGGAATATCAAACACAACAACAAACAAAAAGCTTCTACTGTATGTTACATTTACATATGGGATGCAAAAGATTTTAAGCATTTACCACATCACTGTCTACATTTATTAGATCTTAAAATGAAACAATCAGCGTTTCATATTAAAAGCTCCTTCCGCTGGATTTGCATCCAGTTACATGATGATAATGTCATACAAGGTAAAACATTGCCTTACCATGCTGTAGATTCATATCTGTACAAAATGAAATAATTATGTCTCATTCATTCTAAAGAAAATGTTGTTAAGCTACCATCAATAAGAAACCAAAGCTTTCTGTCAAACATTTCACGATAAAAGCCTTCCTCAAAGAACTAAAGTCCTAATGTTCTTAGTTACTCTTATTTAGAAAAAGCCAAATCTTTTTTTACGGAAGACTTTGAAACAGAAAGAGACCAAACTAAAAACTCGGGAGGGAGGGGCTCAATTTGAAATATAACACCAAGTAAATGAATTCAAATGTAAGGGCAGCATTATTTTAATACCTTATTTAATTTGAAAATCCCCCATATTTAGGCAGACTGAGGTGTACATTAAAGAAATGTTGGAGTGCAAAAAGAAACACTTATCTGTTAAAACAGGACAATGATTCCATGTGTTCAGTAGTAACACACAAACTATTATCATCTTAGTGATGACAGCAGTGAACGGAAGAGTGATGAAACGTAAGTGCCATATTTATTTTCAAGTTAGATTTGAAGGAGCAGTGTTTGGGATTTAGTGACATGCAAACTACGGTGGCCTTCAAGGACCAAAAAAGCTTGATGAACGCTGTTGAATCATTGCGGGGCGATATGTAGACTCCCTATATGAAGGGCACATTGAAAGCTCATGAAAACATTCTTAGTGATTATAAAACTTGTTTGGGAATAGTAGATTGTATATCTGCACCCTAAATCCTACACACTGCTCCCTTAGGTTGTTTAATAAGGCTTAAGAGAGACCGTTGATTGAAGGTACGTTTTGTAGAGAAGGCCACTGGCTTTTCTTGAGTAGAAATCAGACGCTGTGTTTAGGACGTCCTGAGCAGATTGCTGAAAACTGAAACATTTAAAGGAAGAAAGAGTTAGTGCACTTCCTGCTGTAGGACACTACACTTGTACTTGTACTTATGATACCCTGAGTATGCTTATCTGCTAATAATGATAAGTATCTTTCCACCTACCTTGAGGATCAGACTGATTACCGGAATGGTGTTTACCGCTCTCTGGATCTACACCTAAACACACAACATGTGATCAGTGAGACATGTTGAGATATATTGATGTTGTCTCTATATGATCAGAAGAGTCAGGAGTAACGTAGTCACCTCCTTGTATCTTGAAGCAGAGCTTCTTCTTCTGGTAGGCGAAGTAACTGGACGCTGCTCCCAACAGAGCCACTCCTATGGCGCTGGCAATCCCTGCAATCTTTCCAGACCCTGCTGCTAAAACACACACACACACACACACACACACACACACACACACACACACACACACACACACACACACACACACACACACACACACACACACACACACACAGTATTGTTATTTCTCCTAACTAAAGTTGACTTTTCTATTTGTGTCAATTCAAGCTCATTTCCTATAGTCTATTCAAATATATATAAAGATAGTGTGTAAAATAATGGTCATTTCTTCTGCGATACATTTTGCAAATAGAATTAATTGAGCTTAAAAAATAACAAGCATTTTCTTTTTTTTAACAAATTACTGAAAAAAATGGTAAAATTATTATTACTTTGCACAATTAAAGATGTAAAAATATCCTATGTTTATAGCTCCTTAGTAGTAGGTTTATCTATTATAGTGTTTTCCCACTTATTCTGTATATGTCCATATTGTGTACTCAATAGATAAATATTTCTAAAATCAATTTGGAATCTTTAAAGTGTTTCTTTCTAATCTAAAATTGTAATAAGAACAATACAGATGATTGGACATCCTTGTGTCTGATTGGCCCTTCATGCTCAGAACAAACATGTCAAGGCATGTATTCACTACATAATTATTGACGTTCCTGCCCTGAATGTGATCTTAATTCAGAGTCATTCTAACAGTAACCTGCATCACCTCAGTCTTCCACAAGGTGGCAGTCTTTGGACTTTTGATGACAGAACCTACACACTCTGTATGAAATGTTTAAATATAGTCATGTAAAAGAAACATGAACATAAGAAACACACAGGCAGTTGGTATCAACCGGAGGATAATCAGTCAGTGGGGAAACAAACAAAGTGAATAAAAAAGAGAAAGGACAGGTCTAGAGAGCTGGATTACAAGAGAATACACCCAGGCTCCAGGGCAGGGTGGGGCACGCACGCGCACGCGCACACGAACGCGCGCTCACACACACACACACACACACTGGCTGCATACAAAATAAGCCTGTCTCCACTGACTGGCAGTGAGTAATGAGGGAGAGGTGTGTCTTGTGACTCAGTGCTAAAACAGGGTGTTGCATGGACATGAAAAAAGAATGGCAGGATGCCGCCTCCCTGGAGGAGCATGCAGCCAATGTTCTGAATGTGTGCTTCAGTGCAGGGGTTCCCAACCTTTTTTCCCAAGAGCCCCCCCAAATGACTCCTGTTGGAAGTTGCGGCGCCCCCCCCCCCCCCAAACACACACACACACACACACACACACACACACACAGGGGGGGGCGTGCAACAGCGGTAATTAAAGTTTAAAAGTCTCAAATGCTACAACTACCGTCACAAACTGGATGAATGTGAAGTATTTTGTTAAAGGAGGACGAAAGGAGCACTATCGGAGTGACTTTGATGGTTATTGGACTCAGGATTCATTCATTTAGATTCCAGCTGTATGAAGAAATTAAAGGATGCCGCAAGTGAAAACAATTCACAAAGGGATTAAACTGTTTAAAACACATGCTCAAAGTAAGCCGGATTTTGCCGATGTGTTTATGTGGATTCAAAAGTCGTAAATAATCTACAAAATGGAGGAGACCGATCTGATCGGAGCAACTGGGACAAATAATCCAACTGAAACCGGCATGGACAAGGACTATGTTTTAAAGATGCGCTTATCCAGAAATGCCTGGTTTGGACACTTAACGCGCAGAAGCAACATTTCTATTAAAGAAAGAATTATACATTTCTGTCTTTTTATGCCTTTAATAGCTACTAACTTGAATTTGTATTCAAATTAATTAATCAATTATTTTTTATATTTTATTGTAATGTAGAGACAATATGTATAAAATAAAGAAAAATAAAAAAAAATATTTGGCCTCAAATCTGGCGGCTGGGGTTATCATTTTTGGCGCGCCCCCCAGGTTGGGAACCACTGCTTCAGTGGATGATAGAATGGTTTTAAAAGGTTTAAAATGTGCATTGTGCCAGGTCAAATGTAATCAGTCAGGTGTACCTTCCATGGTTCATAAATCAGACGCGTTGTGAAGTCAACTCTGATCAGTCCACATGTTTGTTTTATTCATTATGCATCGTACATCTCATGACTTAACATTGCATTCACAGCAGCAATGCTCCATGAAGACCAAAAGTAAGAAAAACTACAAAGAAGACACCAAAAATAAATACGCTGACGGAAACCGAAAAGTACACAGAGAGCTTCTCATGAGCTAAAAAACGCCAGAGGGAAAAAACATCATATGATCCAATTCTTCAAAGTTAATCCAATGACGAGTATGGTGGCCGTTGGAGCAAACGCACGACAATGGCCCAAAACACTTTCATAAGAGAAATGAAAATATACTTTTCAAGCTGGTGAGGGTGTTTCCGCACAAACGAGAAGTAAAACCAACTGTACATGTTGGATCTGTCAGCTTTGAATGCTGGTAATGTAAAGTATGTGTGCGGTGCGAAGACTCACACACATGGACACTTTATGAAGGACAGCAACGACCTACAAGCTTTAAAACAACATGAACAAATGTGTTGTTGTGTAAGAAAAGTAGCTGTGTGCTGCAGTCACACAATAGAGACTCTGCACACTAACAACATCATGAGTCACAGCACTGCTGGGTGGAGTGAGAATAAAATGTATGTAGGTCTACACCCACATACAGCAGGGTGTCTGGTAAGTCTGGAATAACAGGGAGAAAGTCTACACTATATTATTTAGCCTTTTAGCGGGGGTTCACCATACACAGATCTCCCAGCTCCATTTCAGACATGCAGCTATGTGCTACGATAACAGAGGTCAAAGGGCACAGGGGGTGTATCCGGGTTAGCTACACAGTTTCAAATTAACCTTCAAGAAAGAACAACAAAATCCCAGTAATCGTCCCGACGTCAGCTTCACAATTCTCTCACATTGAAGCAAACACTATTAAACCTGAGAGCCAATCAGATGTGAGATGCTTCAGGGTATAACCTGCAGCAGATTCATGGCCCTCTCTAACAGAGGGGCGAGGACCTGCTTTAAGTTGGACATCCACATATAGAATTCCTCTGGCATGTTAGCATTTAGCATCTTCAGGATTTGGCCCCACGGAAGGTCTGGATCTGCAACGACACACAATCGTAGCAGTGTTTTAGCCACAGAAACCAGACCGGGGCTCCAAGTATCAAAGATGTCAAATCACCCCCAAACACAGCAGTTTGCTCTGGTGAACTGAGGCTGATTTCAAAGCCAGATTCTAAACGGATTAAACACCACCACAGCAAGTGTTGGGACGGCAACCAAACTGAAGCAGTGAACCCAACTTCCTCTAAAGACCGTAAACAGGAAATCCCATCAAGACTTAAAGAGCAGATGAACTCTTCAGGGAGGAATAAAGAGGCCCACGCACAAACACAAAGACAGGAAGTAGAGAAGAAGATGAGATATGGGTTTACCTTGAGGCTCTTCAGCACCATCTAGGATGAGGACACAAAGAAGATTTAGTATTGTAGCAAACTTAAAACAATACTGCAGAATGAAATATATCAGACGTACCGTTAGATTCATAGCCGTGGTCCGAGCCACCACCTGGATTCAAAAAGAACATTTAGATTTAATTTTTGTATTTAATGATACCCGTTTTATTTTTGAAATGTATTTCCTCCTTGTGTCTTGTCTGGCTTTACTTCCTGCCTGATTGTGTTCACCTGCTGCCCCTCATGTCCCTGCCCCCCCCCCCCCGCCCAGTTGTGTCTTGTAGCTGTGAGCGTGTCTTCCCGTCTGGTTTCCATGACGCCTGCCTGTATGTTAAACTGTTCCTTTTTGTTTACCAACTCTAGTAAAAAAAGGTCTTATTTCTCACTGCTCCTGGGTCCCACTTTCTGCCCAACCCTGATAGTATTATAAGTATTAGTGTCATCACTGGGATTCCCCTCCTACATTTGTTTGACTTTTCTTACTCCAGCTGAGAGGGGGTGTACGCTGTGCATCAGAATGTGATCTGAAACCAGCCATGTGGCTCCCATTACACTGCAGAGCCTGTGGGTTTTATTCCTCTTTCTTTCTTTTGTAGAAGAACAACTAATGACTTCCATGCTCCAGCTCCACCGCAGTAAAGAAACACTAAACAAAGGCTGTTTGACCAATCCTTTACTGTTACTGCTATTTCATTATGGATTCATCTTCTTAAATCATAAACTAGCGTACGCAGTTTATCACTCAAATTACCGTATACAGTACATGTATACAGTCCACCTTAAGCATGCCTAAAGCAGTGTTCTGGTCTCCATTTTGCACATGTCAGTGATATTTAAGTTCAATAAACGCAGATAATATTTGAGCGCCAGATCTTCCTCTTTTTTTTTTCAGGACATTGGAGTTTTCCAGGTCACATGGACCGGTCGGCACTTATTTTTCCGATGAAACCCGTGAACGACAGAGACTCACAAGGAGAATATAATACAAGCGATGCTGTAGCAACTGGTAAAAATCACTAACATAACAAGTGAGTCACAGCATGTTAGCCAACATACTAACCCTTATTACACCATCTTACACTCTCATATGATTTCAGAATAAACCCACAAACTGTGGTGTGTGTGTGTGTGTGTGTGTGTGTGTGTGTGTGTGTGTGTGTGTGTGTGTGTGTGTGTGTGTGTGTGTGTGTGTGTGTGTGTGTGTGTGTGTGTGTGTGTGTGTGTGTGTGTGTGTGTGTGTGTGTGTGTGTGTGTGTGTGTGTGTGTGTGTGTGTGTTTTGCAGAACTAATGCCCCTACCATGAAAGCAGACTTAAAACGATTTCACTTCCCTCAAACAACGAGAATAGATTAATAAGATGTGGTCAGAATGGAATGTGTCAGCGTTGCCGTGGCAGTAAATACATGTTTTGCGGTTCTCTTGAGTCGCTAAGCTTGAATGAGTCAGACACGAAAAACAAAGGGAGGAAACTACATCAAGATTCAAAACTACATCCAGTGTTCAGAGGCATTTATATGTATATCTAACACAAATATTCATACTATACTGTATTAAGCGTAATTGAACCAATGTGATGTTAGGTCTCACCTCCTCCTGGGCCTTCATCGGGCTTGTAGCCAGCACCGCCAGCATCAGCTAAGTCGTTGATATCGAAATTTCCTCCGCCTTTTAGAAAAGTACAATTTAACCATTAAAGTTGACTTTTATTAGGATAAACCTGCTGTACTCTGACTCCACATGGGATTAAGATAAAAAAGAATATCAGCAGATGTGTCCTTTTAACAGCCATTTTAAATTCAGTCTAAAGACGTAATAAATGATATGTGTGGACTGACTGACCTCCTCCGCTGGGTGGTGGGTTCACTACAGGTTTGTCAGGTTTGGGGTCGGGGTCTGTGGGCACAAATCAATCATTAAGGACATACAGTAAGAAAGCAGGCCAGAAATCAACATGAGTGAGTTTGAGAATATACAGAATTGTGTTTATTAGTGTAATTGAGGTCGGCCCAGACCCTGTTTTTTTTTAATTAAATCTACTCTTAAAAACACACTTCTTCTCCCTGGCCTTTTAGCCGGGGGGAACACGACTCCTCTCTTTTCCCTGTGTTTTTTTATATATCTGTTGTAATTTATTGTCTTTCATTGTGATTGTAGTAATGTGTTTTTATGTGATTGTAGTATTTATTACATGTACAGCACTTTGGCCCGACCAAAAATCGCTTTTAAATGTGCTTTATAAATAAACTTTGATTTGATTTTTATTTGATTGCACAAAAGGACTGTACTGTCTATGAAAAGGATTCATATTTGAGTGTCCTTAGTCTAGTTTAAATGGAGAATTAAACTCCTTTTTCCTGCTAGAACTTGTCGATCTGTCAGCTAAAATAACAGTTGATGAAAGGATATAGGATATAGCAGATCTTAACATGGCATTGTTCTCGTGTTGCAGCGTAAAGCTAAGCTAGGCTAAAGTAGCATTTTGTTCTAGCATCCCCGTCTGGCTGCTTAGCTCACATACTAGGACCGCTAGGACTGGATCAAAATAGAAAGCGTGCTTTAATGTGATGGAAGTAACACTACCTTAGATCATGAGGGGTAGAACTTATTTACACTCTTGTATAGTAGCATTAGCATCCAGGAGCTATCAAGAGCAGGGCTATCAAGGAAGAGTATGAAATTCCCCTGGCCTTGGAAGTGACACTAAGAAGATCACTTGTTTTAATAGCCTCAATGTCATGTGACCCAGTGACTCCAAATACACGCTAGATAGAAGGACAACTCAGTCCAAACTCTATAACTACCATTTCAGCAGCTAATATTGGACCATGACTGCTGGGGAGGCATCTATCAAACCAATTTAGAATGCTTGTAATTAATACAAATAGCAAAGCTTCAGCCGTTCATTGAGAACATTTAAAATTTGATATGAGACATTCCCCTCACCTGGACCCAGAGCATCCCCCAGATCAAATCCTTCGCCACCACCTGTAATACACAAACACACGATTAAACACTATTGACTATTTCATGTCATTGTGATTTGATTAGGTTCACAGGAAGGGAACATGGCTCCTAACCGGGAGATTTTAGTGGGAAACCTACCAGCATCTCCTGAGCTCGGTTTCTTGGGCGGCTTAGGGGTCGGCTTAGGCTCAGCTGCAGAAAAAACATTTATTTAGACAAGGACAACAATGTAACAATCATGTAAAGCTGATACAGAAAGAAACACAGACTTAGCCTGGCATGAAAGCCCTGACACCACACACAGTGCACCGTGTATTTACCTGGTCCAAATGCATCTAAAAGGTCGAGCCCACCTGGAAGGAGAAGGAGGGGAAAAAAGCATTAAACAACACAAACTGAACTGCTCCATTAAAAGGAATACTTTTTCCTCAGGATTAGTGAGTTCGTCACTTTGCACTGTATGTACACACACACACCTTCATGGCTGCGATATAGGGATGCAACCACACATTAACAATGCAACCCATCAGGTTCAACCACATCGTAAAAATCACACATAGAAAAAATAATGAAATAGACCTAGATGTCACGTGTGTGGAATTCTTGTATGTTGGATTCATGGTATGTACTGCCAAAAAAGTTAATACAACCTCTGGGGCTCATTGGTATATACAAATGATGACATGTTGAGATATTCCTGTGATAGTATGTGTGTGTCTGCACAAGAGAGAATGTGATCAGGTTAAATAAAAGGTTGCTTCCCTGATAGGCTTTTTGTCTAATATAACACATGGAATAATGTGACAGGTGGAAGGATACATACCGTCACTTTTAGGATCCTCTGGGGCTTTTGGTTCCTCTTTGGGTTTCGCAGGTGTAGGTGTTACTAAGAAATAAAAATAAAAGGAGCAGTTTGTGACAGTTAGCATTTCCAATTTTCTCTGAAATGTCCCCATATGTACCAAAGGTGTCACAGGTTAGTAGGATTAGTGGGCTGTGGTTTGTAAACATTCCACAGATTACGCTTGTTTTTAAAAGAAGCTATGTATGTAATATGTTACTGCTGTGTCTGCTATTTTAGTAGCTTTCCCCTCTATGCATGTGCTATCTGGCACTCGGTTGCTACATTGTTAGAGATGCCGACGCCCAAGAACATCCCCAACAATGCAAACTAAGAAAACCCAGGCAGGTTCAGACACCACCGCATGCTTCCAGGGGACAGAAGTCAGGATTCAGAAGGCCAGTGTCTATGAGCCTTCAAATTCCACCTTCCACCTAGCTTGTGTTACATTCACCTTCCCCAACAGACATGTGTTTGAGGTTAATCATTTTCATGTAAGGACATGACTGACAATTGAGCAAAATCCATCCCCTTTCATAAGTCAAAAATATAAGTGAGGAATAACATTTGACCCCTTAAGAGTGATTCAAATGTGTGGGCTGTAAGGCTTTCTTTACTGTTTAAAAAATACATTTTATAATAATTTTGTTATGATAATTTTGTTGATGTAAGTGCTTCTTTACCTACTTTGTTAGAGCTATACAGTGCTCTTATATTGGCCTCAATCTCCCATGTTTAGGAGTAAAAAAAAAAGATATGCTTTTTCAACTAAATCATCCCCAACCCTGGATGCATAACTGTTTTACTCATAAAAGCATGAATATGGTGCCAAATGGCACCACTCACCTTCATCATCATCGAGAGCATCGAAGAGGTCAAATCCTGTGAGGAGGACACCATTAATCAGACATTAATAATCAACACTCATAGAAACATGTTCAAGCTGAGTCAGGGTTTGAATCTCTCTCTGTGTCCACAGTGGAAGCACATGTGTTCTGTGTTTGGACGCTTCAGTCAGACAGTGTATTTGCAGGTTCCTATGGCAACTGAGTGATACGCTCTGACAAATGAGTCACTGCTCGGTGAGTTGCTTCCCCACAGAGAAGCAGATGCCTACACTTTGTTACCCAGGAGGATTTAAAACAGCGTCACAGTGAAACACACACAGGGTAATCTTACAATGAACTTGTGTGAATGTACTCCTATCAAATCTCTATAATCTTATAGAAGTTCTTTCATTTGACACAACCCTCGGATACTTTCTGGTCAATGTGTCCCGCCTGTGGGTTAGAAAGGGCTTTAACACACGAATTGCAATATTTATTATATATTAATATATTTTTGACAATATATTTTCACATGTGTTTTCCCTGCCTCAATATGAGGGAACAGCAGCTATGGCAGTTTTTAATATTTTTCAAAATGGGTGTTAGCTCTCTTTTGGGGCCTTGTGTTTATACTGTTCCAGAAAAAATTATCTTACAGCAAATTAAACTTTAATAAGTCATTTTGCAGAAATCAAACATCGTCCGTGACTTAGTAACCAAACTGACGGCATGCCATCTTCCTCTCAAGTGCGTGCCTGTGGTTTTCTCTGCCAGCCCTCCTTGGTTCAAACAGGAAGCAGCGACGCACGGCACACAGACAATTCTGTACAAGTATTTATATCAAATAAATAAATTGTATTTCTTTTAGCAGGTTATAATTATTTTAATTTCCACAGGGGGATGTTTCTGTTTTTTTCTGAACTTTCAGTCTTTTAATATTCTTGTAATCCATCCATGTACAGTTATTATGTCCTACCCAAACTGTCTGTTAGATAATGACTCCATTGAAATGTATGTCAATGTTTAATCTGTATTTGCAGCTTTTTTCACTGTTATGATAACCTTATCATGTGCATAACATAAGTATTGGCAGGTTTTGGCAACATGGGTGGAGTTCACATTCCAGAACCTCCAGAAGGTGGGGTAATTTAGTTCATAAATAACATTCTTTAGCATTTAACCCTAAAATACGAAAGTCATGTTAACATAAAATACTATTAAATAGTTCAAATAAACTGAAAATAATAGTGTTAAAAGTGGTCTACTAGTTTTTTCTTGGTGGGGAACATTAAGGGACCTTGACTCATGTCCTCTGGTTTAAAGTCCTTACAAGTTTGCATTATTGAACAACTGAACCTCACCTTCCTGTAGGACTCCTATCATCCTGAAACAACTATCCTATGTATCCTCTTTTAAGAGCAATTACCTATTTTATATATAATTAACTCAATTTGGGATTCACTTCTTCATTCAGTGTGTCTGAGAGGAATACAGCTGGGTCAGCCATATAGTCCTTTATGGATGCAAAATCACAGGACAGGAGTAGATTATATCTTCCTAATCTTCCCAAACCTTTCACAGTTTCCACATGATGGAAAATGGGTCAGTTTTCACCACCATCACTAGTAGTAAGTAAACACTGATTATTTTATAGCAAAACTTATGAAAGCTTTTCTTTGCAGCCACTATTATGCTGTGTATTATGTGAGTATTTACTATGGACCAAATAAAAAAGGCATGCTTTCCTGCTTCACCTTAAGAGACACGAACACTACCATAAACATAAAGTAGGAATCACACAAGTTGGGATAAAAATAGACGTAGTGAGCTTACCGTCTTGTGTTAAAGTCCCAGTAACAACAAAAAGAAGGGAGACAATCCTCAAACAGAGCCTCATGGTGACTGTAGTTACTTCCTTCGAGTTTTAATTTAGTTTAGTTTACTTTTAAACGGTCTGCTTCAGCCGGCAAGTATTTGTGGACCCAGCTTTCTTGTGCACAGTAAAAAGCAGAGCAGCTTTGGTGTCCGGTTACACAGTCATGACTCAACTTTGCCTATGAAGGGTGTGGCAGCCCTGCAGAGGGGCGTTTCACGCTTTCATAAAGAATGTTAAATTAACCCGTTAATAACGTATGTCAAATAGTATGCGTGTAGTCAGATTATATTTTCGACATAATATTCGATTTTTTTCATTATATTTTAAAATGATTGTACTATGATTTGTTCCTGTTTTTCGATTAAATGTTATACTATGACTTATTTGGACATTCATGATTTATTTTACATACTATAGGTAGTTTTAAAAAAATATTTTTTGACATTGACCTTTCATTACATTTTCCAAATATTAAATATGTTTCGTAATATTTTGTAAGCTTAATTAACTATCATTAATGTTGTAACATGTAGTTTTATACTGAATGCTAAACGCTAGCTCGGTGAACGGAAGTAATATGTCTACAGCGTTTCAAGCATCCTTCCGCTTTATCCGTGGACAGGGAGATCTCCGCCTGCAGGGCAGACACCGGCTGTACACACGTCTGAACCTGGCTGACAGTGGCAGAAAATCCAGATGTGTTGACTTCAAACCTTTTAAAGTTGTTTAAATGCAATAATATATCAATTCTAACTATAATCCAGTATCCTGCCAGTGTTTTTGTTTGTGTGTGTGTGTGTGTGTGTGTGTGTGTGTGTGTGTGTGTGTGTGTGTGTGTGTGTGTGTGTGTGTGTGTGTGTGTGTGTGTGTGTGTGTGTGTGTGTGTGTGTGTGTGTGTGTGTGTGTGTGTGTGTGTGTGTGCGTGCGTGCGTGTGTGTGTGTGTGTGTGTGTGTGTGTGTGTGAGAGAGAGACTAGTCCAATGCGTCAGAATCAGGTTTATTTCTAAATTGGTTTACACATACATAAACACTGTGATTCAGTTCTACAAAAAAAGGAACTCAACTATAAGGATTTGAAAGTGAATATAGACACATACAAGAAATGTATAGCACACTTGCTGTGTTTTCGAATTTAAAGTAAACTGGCTCTTTCATTAGAGAAGCATTTTTTTAAAGGGTATTTATAGAATATCTATTTGGAATGGATAGCCCAACTTTGGTATGCACTATGCACAGTCCCCTCTGTGAACAAACTAAACATTATGATGGCAAAAATATTTAAAGAAAACGACGTAGTATAGTATGTTGATAATATGGGGGAAAACAATAAAGTATTGTATGTAGAAATGTTTCTATATTTTTACATTTCAAAGATTACTATACTATCTATATATAGATTACTATACTTCCGGGCTACAGGCTCTGATAATGTACACATTTCATACATTCATTATTTTAAAACATTTTCTGTTGCTTAAACATGTTTTGTCCATGGAAAAAAAATAAAGAAAAAAAACGGCATAGTAGGCCTATGTCGAAAATGTGAGATAAACTGTTAATTATTTTTAAAAATCAGCATTCATATATAGCCTATAAATAAATGTTTACAATAAATATAAAGTAAACTAGGTGAGAAAAAGACCATTTCCAATGACTATGACAACAATTATTTGCCATGGATAGCCCAACTTTAGCAGGCACAATTCACTGTTAACAAACTAAACATGAAGATGGTTTATTCTGCCATGGCCCCCCCACGGGATGGTTTGACCCGTAGACGCCATAGATAGATAGACGCTACATAGCCAAGGTCAGCTGACTGATACGGATGACGCAATGGCAACAGCTCACAACAACTTCGCCAGCTCAAGAGATGCACACGGAAGAGTGACTGGAGGGAATAAACAGCGATAACTAGAGTTTCCTGTGATTTAAGAGGTCAGTCAATGGCCAAACTTCCACACAAACTCAACAAATAAGCAAACTAACACATAAGCGAAACAAATAAGCAAACAAACACATAAGCGAACAAATAAGCAAACAAACAAACACGGTACCGCTGTGTTAGCTTACAGATATGCTAACGCCGGTACAGTTACTACAGTCCGGCCGAATAAACAGACCGCTCATTGTCAAATTCACCCGAGTCATGGTCACTTCGAAATAATAAAATACTGTGAGAAGTACCATGACATTTCATTCTTTTTTTTTTAATGGACTGATATTTTCGCTACTGTAGTTGTCATTGGATGACCACTTCCGGTTTACAGGCTCTGATAATGTACACACATCACTTCATAAATTATTCTCTTAATAACATTTCTCTAGCTTAAACATGGTTTTTCGAGATATTGAATCGATTTGTGTTGTATGTTTAGCAGCAGATATACTCTGTCTGCAGTGGTGTTAGGGTGCAGTTTTAATTCATAATGCGCCTATCTTGTAGCTATGATGTGTGTATAGCTCCACCTGGTGGTCACTAACTGCTCATGCTATAAGTAGCAATACTGCATTTAAAAATGACTTAGTTACTTGTAAAAGTCCTGCATAAAAATATACTTAAAGTACCCAAATTAAAAGTACCCCTTATGCATTATGGCCAGATAATGGCCCATTTCAGAATCGTATATATATATACATGATTATTGATGTGTTTTAATCACAACTGGTCAAGGCGGAGCTCATTTGAATAACTTTATATACTGCTGCTGGATACCTTCACCTATACATATATGTAAAGTTTAATAAATTAATGAGTTATATTTTGTATTAGCTAATAATCTAAACCTAAAATGTTACTGGTAACTAAAAGCTGTCAAATAAATGCAGTAGAGTAAAAACAGCATCTCTCTTTGACTCTGTATTTTTTTTAATGACATACTTTGGCATGTATTCTGATATATTGAATATTTGTTTATGACTTTTTAATGACAATTACACTTTTCTTCACAATGCCATTCTATATTAATCACCTCCATATATATATTATTAATACATATCTATATATATATAATATATATGTATTAATAGTGTACAAAATGTTTCCTTTTTAATAACCTTTTTACGAAACCTTTCTTATAACCATGTCATAATATTTGTTTTTCAAATGGAAATGATTCCAACATTAAATCCTGAGGACTTTCTTTATCTTGTGTTTCAGCATTTCGGAGGTCTGCAGATGGACTGATGTTTACAGAGGGAACTATGGAGGAGTTCAGGTTTGTCTCCGTTATTTTATACATATAACTATCACTAAATAAGTAAACTTGCCTAAATCACATTGTAGTGAACAATATGTGGGATTTCTATGAGTAACTATGAATTTATTTATTTATGACATATCATGACTTTTTATGCCTTTTATGACATACTTGACTATGACATTTTGTTAGAAAATAATCAGTCGTCACCGGCTTGCTCTTGAATACCAGGATACATGTATTTATTATCCTTCCAAGAATAGAACAAATAGCGTGTTCGTTCCATTTTCACTCTACATCGAGAAGCTCATTGGGCTTTAAATGAAAGTTAAATGAAATCTCACATTTGCCTTCTTAATAGTTTGTTTGGGTCCCTCACTTCCGTTTCGCTTCTCATGCACTGATTCGCTAAGCTGAACAGCCAATCAGTACCTACTATACCAACTTCACGGTGTCTTTTTCTTCTTTTCTCCTCACAGGACTGCGAGGACACTCATCTGACATCAATGAAGACGGTGGCTTCTGGAGTTTCTGAAGGACTTACGGTATTATACTTTGACTATTTCTGATATTTTCGACATACTATACCAGGGTTCGGCAACCCCTGGCACGCGTGCCAATGGGGGCACCATAACCAGTGGCACACTAAGAATAAGTGGAATAAGTGTGCAAAATATTTAAAAAGAAAATTCGGATCCAAAACGAGACCGCTGCCAGGGCACGTCTCCCCATTACCTGCAGAAGCAAGCCATGCACGCAACGCAGCCCCGCTCTCTTTAAAGAGCAACTTCCAGGTTAAAGACACCTGTGAATAAATGTGTAGGAAAATGATGAATACACTAGATTTTCAAAAAAATATACAGAAATATACACGACAGTGACATCTGGCGTCGTTTTGGTAAGAAATGTTCACTTCCGCATACACGGGGGGACACAAGGGGGAGAGCGGCCGGTGTAACGTATTAATAAACATGGATCCCAATGCTAGTTTTGACACAGAAGACACAGAAGAAGTTGAACACGAATATTCGAATGCATATGACGGACCACAACCTTATAATTATGAGCCTGCTAGGCGTCCAAGAGACCAGGAGCAGCCAAGGATTAGAAGAAATAATGGCCATCGGAGAGAAATTGAGCTGTGGTGTGAGGAGAACCAGTGGAGAACTGGGCAGCTGTCTTGGTGAGTGACCGGCGTTAGCTACAGAATGTTGTGAAGTTAGCTATCATATATCAGGCTATAACTAAAGTAGTATTGATAATATAGTAACGTTACTGGCAGGACTGTTGATGCTGATCCATAACAGAAACTAATGCGCAAGTATCAGCCGTATCTCGCGTTACCTAATGCAACTCCACACTACGGTGCTGTGTACCGGAGGGGAGACGCGAGATACGGCTGATACTTGACGATCTGGCGGAGAAAGGTTGTGGAGCCTCCGTTGATATGTCGTTGTAAATGGCTTGATGGAAAGCAGGTGTGTAGTCGGGGAGGGTGCACAGCTGATTGCAGCAAGTGAGTGGAGGTTGAGCCGGGAGCCAGGAGTGACAGCCACCACGCACACACAAACAACACAGACAGGGGGAAACAAACAAACACAAAGGAGACGGCTGGAGCAGTACAGCCACCACAGCGTTACCTAATGCAACTCCACACTACGTCTTACGGTGCCGTGTACCGGAGGGGAGAGAGAGAGAGAGCAGCGAAGGGGGGGGAGAGAGAAGTAATAAGGTTTCCTGATAAAGCTGTGGAGAGTATGTGCTGCAGGGAGGTGGATGCACAACGCACCCAGGAACGAACGCTAGCTCCGGTCCTTTTTACTGTGGACTCGATGTCCTGACAGGCTGGTATTTGTGCAACCTGCACAAACACAATACTGCACCATGATTACAAATGGTGAAATACAATGTAAAACTACCGAAAAATACCAGCTCACTAAAACACAACCGCTCAACTCAACGCAACTACTAACTATACCCGCGGTCAGAGAGCGGAGATGTGTCCCCTGTGTGATGTAATATGACGCGTTTGACTTATGACCAGTGCTGATCGTTTCACCACAGAGGAAAGCACTTTGTTAAATTCGGCATCATTTAAGTTGCGTTGACAGGTCCACACACTGCTTCCCCGTAGCGAGGCCCCCCCGGCCCTCCTGTGGACAGTTCACGAGCATCGAGCTCCCCCCCCCCCCCGTTGATAATTCATCGTTGATAACAGATCGTTGGCACGCTGATAACATTTTTTTTTTGTGATGGCACGTTATATCAAAAAGGTTGCCGACCCCTGGACGTTTTGTTGAATATTTTCGGCATACTGACTTCATGGTATCTTTTTCTTCTTTTCTTCCCACAGGACTGCGAGGACATTCATCTGACATCAATGAAGATGGTGGCTTCCTGAGTTTCTGAAGAACTTACGGTACTATACTATGACTTTTTACGATGTTTTCTTTTTGCATTTTTCCGACATTGTTGACGGGTTATGACTTTTTTGCAATTTTTTTCAACATGCTATATTATGACTTTTCTGTCATCGTTATCGACATACTATACTACGCCTTGTGTCTACGCACTACACCGTGCCTTATTTCCACATAAAATACGATGTTTTCATGGGTTAGGGTTAGCTATACTGACTTCATGGTGTCTTTTTCTTCTTTTCTTCCCACAGAGAGTGAAGAGAGGACCCCCTCCGCCACGCCATCAATTAAGACCCCGGCTGCCTATGTTTCTGAAAAACTTGTGGACGTTTTCAGCCTTGGGGAAGTATAGCAGACTTAGCAGCCTGAGGGACGTATAGCAGACTTAACAGACTATCGATGTGGCTGCAGTGAGAGCACACAGCCACTTAGCAGACTTAGCCGACTTGGGGCGGTGGCTGGGGTGCCGAGCGGCCCCCCCCCCAGCCACGTCAGCCCCCCCGACTTAGCAGACTTAGCAGGCCTACAGACTTAGCAGACTATCGGCAGTGACTGCAGGGCCCTGCACAGGAGTGCAGTGAGAGCCGGCAGCCACCTATCGGCCGCTTATTAGACTTAGCAGACTTGGGGACGTTTAGCAGACTTGGGGAAAAGGCTGTACTGCTATGTATGAATAAAAGTGAATAAAAAAAAGTTTCTTAAAATACATTTGTCTCTTTTGTTCATTTCCAGTTCTTAAGATAGTATCCTATTCAATACTCTCTTACTTCCTAACCCTCCTTTCTTCTATTCACTTAACCAACATCCTATTTATGTATCCCTTTATCGTTATCCTTCTCCATCTCTGCATCGTATAAGGCTCAAACCTGCAACCTCTGGTCTACCAACCACCCTTCTATCTCCTTGAGCTATGAGACCTGATAACAGTTCTCTGCTTTTACTTGTATTTGACTTCTTCATCAAGGGAAAGACACCTTAAAACTCTGCATGGCACAAGACTCAAACTCCTGGGATCTTTAAACCCAGTGGACCACCCGAGGTTTGAACTCACGTTCTCTGGTCTCCAAGACGGGTTCTTATCACAGTGAGCCATCCGACCTGACACAGTTAGATGTTCCCTGGCCTCTCTGAGATTTTCCCCTCAGGTTTGGATTTTTTTAAAACACAGCTCAAGCACCTCTTATTTGACTTAAGACGTTATTGTCTTGTAGTTTATGGTTCATTTGGGTTTGTTAAAGATGACTGGACCTGAAGAGCCTTGAACCGGCAACCTTCAGTCTCACCGTCAGTCTTCTAACGCTCTGAGCCATTTGACCTGACACAGTATGAGAATGTTTTGAAGTGTTTTTAGCTTTTTATTTGGGATGATGGACTTTAAGAAAAAATGCACCTCACAAGGATTGAACTAACAACCAACAGCTTTCGGGGCAATGTTGGATCTCTCTGAGCCATTTGTTGTGGCTCTTCTCCATTTCATTTTCTAATCTAATTCTTCACTTTGGGTGTTGGCTTTCAAAAATCACTACACCTCACGAGGATCGAACTTAAGACTTTAGGGTTGCTGAGCGGTTGTGTATCTCTCTAAGCTATTTGACTGTGAAGCTTGCTATTGTTTGGGAGTTACATAAAAAAGTTCAAAGAATGTAGTTTAAAAGAATGTATTAAATACATACATGGAAAACGACTGGAAAACTTAATTAACTATTAGGTGTGTTTGACCCGTCTATGGTTTGACCTAAACAAAAGTGTTGAACCTGCTCTGCAGACAGGAGGGAGAGCATGTGCAGTGAGTGACCACCAGGTGGAGCTGTACACACACATCATAGTCACAGGAACATTACTGGGGTGGTTGTACAGACAAAATCAAATCAAATATTTTGACCTGGGGAATATTTCTTTATATTACATAGCCTGTACCAGTGATATAATTACTGTGGAATACAGTTCAATTAGTCTGTTTTCGATAGTCAACGTCTGTAGGGGTAATTTGAGTGCATTTATATATTCCTAATAACTTTTTTTTGTACTAATGTAGTGAGTAGTGCACCTCAAGGCCTGACTCCTCCCCCAAACACCCCCCTCATTAGAATATAAAAGCCACCTGCGTCCCTTTGGCTCTGCCGTCACGGTCGCTGGTACAGGTAGGCTGCCTAACTAAAATATAGGATACTTTTCTCAGTTCTGCTAGTATTTGTATGCTAACTTGCTACATCCTTGCAGATTATCTTGAAGCTCAGTATCCAAAACCTTTTCCTGTAAGCAATGGAGCACCCGAATTGTTTGTCTGCCACATGGTGAGCTATTTTTAACCTTCATTTAACCATTACTTTTGGGTTCACTTACTGCTGTTTTGTTCTGTTCTCTAGACTTAGTTATTTTTGTTTATACTGTTAACATCTTTTGTTTTGCTTAGTTTTGTTTGTTTACTGTGTTTTGGTTTATTTAGTAGTTTGATTAGTTTTGCATTTGTCTTACACTTATACTTGACCTGTTTATCATTATTTAACCAACTGGGATCCTTTTGTTTAACCTCGTTTCAGTTTGTTTGTTTTAGTAAAGCTGAGTGCCGGTCATTGGGGGGTTAGGGGGGGCCTAGTAAGCCTCACTGTTTGTGGTGAAGAGTACCGGGGGGCACGCGTGAGGGGCCTGTTGGCTGTGACTGCATCTGGTGAGTATTTGGATGCACCCTAGCGGCACGTGAAGTAGCCTGCCACCCCATTGACTGGCCTCAGCCCACCTTTAGTTTTGATTTGTTCTTATATAGACATTTAGTGTTGCATTTTAGGTGCATATTTTTTAAGATCATTTTAAACTGAATAGTAGTTTTTATAACCTACGATTTTATCTTACAGCAACCTTTCCTGAGTTTCCTTTTGATTACATTTGAATAAAAATGACTTCACTTTGAAACCCTTCTCGGCCCCTGTGTCCTGAATGTGAACGCATGAATAGACTCATTCAAAACCAAAATCATGTTTAGATTATTGTAATGATTGGCACACAGAAGTTCACCATTGCTCATCTTTATTGATAGTACTCTTCCTTTCATGATGACACGCTGTTCTATATCTATTTGAAGAAGTTCAGGAAGATGTCGTCATCCGAGCCTCCTCCTCATGTCTGAAAAAACACAAGCAAGACTGAGTGAAATAAATCTGCCACTTTGTTTGATTAGATTAAAATATATTTTACTCACAAGTTGTCCTGAACCTCCACACTCAGCTTCTCCCGTAGAAGCGAGATTTGGGGGCAGTGAGCTGCTTCAGCAGGCGCAGCTCGTCGTCCTGATTCTCAATGACCTTCTTCAGCTTTTGGACTAACTCCAGGTTACCTGAGAGAAGGCGAAGAAAGGTGTCACTGATTTTGGTCACAAGTGAAGAAATAACATAGAAGCCTATGAATAAAAGACAGGTAGTATCCAGTGCATGTAAATGGTCTGCAAAGGCTAGAATCCCTGTGGTCCCCTACCTCTAGTATCATATCTCTGTAAACGAATGATATCAGAATAAAAGCAGACTTACATCCAGCACTGGGTGCAACAGCTGTTGGAACAAGAGCATTGATACAATATTAGTTATCAATAACAACCATAGGGAGGTTATGTCGGAGGTGCTTATCACCAACAAATCAGATAAATGTGTAACGTGAGCTTCAACGTCTCTGTAAAATAACAGCATTAAAGCGTATAATGTACAATTACTCTGTAGCAGGGGAGAGGTCTGTATTCAACAAATGAGTCTACCTGGACGGAGAGCGTGATCAATACTGAATCCAGAGTCGGCGTCTGAAATGACAAAATAAATGTTTGTCATACTTTTCTGTTGTAACTAATTTGATACATAAAGAGAGATGTAAAATGAAAAAATACAGTTTTACCTACAATGCTGTGTTTCTAGAATTATTTTTTTACCCCACATTAATATCCTTTTGTATGTCGATTTATTAAATAAGGGAGGATTTACTCACTTCCTCCAGCAAGCTTAGTAGGTTTGGGATCTGAGGAGCACAAACGTATAATAGATAATGGCACACTTTCTTTTGGCATTTTTTTACAGTATATTTCAATAAAAGGTTTTTAAAGGTGACGCCAGTGCTGTGCGTTTGGGTGGTTCTGCTGCCCTCTTGTGGACAATAAATGAAGCACTGCCACCAGCTGAATAAAGTCAATTTACACAAAGCTTAGTAGTATAAATATCAGAAATAATTACCTGGACCGAGAGCATCAGCCAGATCGAACCCTGAAAAGAAAAGAAAAGAAAAAATAAAGATTGAATAACCTGCGTAATGAGGTGGGAATGTGTTCTAGTGAAGAGTTCTCACCAGTGGGTTTAGTCGGTTCCGGTTTGGCTTGTCCCGAGGAGGATCCTGGAAAGTAAAGACGTTTTTATTCCTCTCATTGCTTTGAGGTCACATGAGCAGTGAGAGCATCAAACTGCTGATTCATGCTAACAACCTTTACTGTCTTTAGTCGGGAAACAACCATTCATTTATAAATTAGAGATTGGGTGATTGCTACAGATTAGAAAAACAACATCAAGTCATTCTATTAACTAGAACTACAGTGAGGAGAATTCAACTTCATTGATTCGCTGGGTTTGAATTTGACATTCAAAGTGTTTATCAATATTTTGCATTTACTGAAGCAACTCACCTCTGCCGAAAAAACCATCAAATAGGGACCCTGATTGAGAAAGACAGAAGAAGTCATTACAACACAAGATTTAAGGTCCACTCCCTGCTTTAGGTTGTTGTGAAACGAGTGGGAGATGGGAGGGAGAGGGGATTTGTGGTTGTTATTTGAAATAAGGGTGTGTATGTGTAATCTCTCCCCTCATGATAAAAAGCTTTTATATGTAGAACAGATAAAGGATGAATGGATGGAAAAACTAGGAATATTATAACTGACCATAACCAGTACATCTGGACAAAATAAAATGTTTTATTGGTGACCTTTATTAACAAACTGCACCCCGTCTGACACCCTTTGAATAATCAGTGTGTAGCTGAGCGTTACCTATGCTTGGATTTATCATTCTGTTACAATAAAAACATATAATAAGTAATATAACAGCAGAGATTTAGCATTTAACTTAGTTTATTAAATATACCCTAGGCTAGGCATGTTAGTTATGCTCCAGCACTTTGTGGGTGGTACATGGAACATAGAAAGAAAGCATACATAGTGGAAACAAACGTAGAAAATGTATCTAAAGAGGAAAGTAATGCCTTTTAATGAAATAAAAAAATTCAAAAACGACATTTATGGAGAAGACCCCCAGAAGTTAAACCTTACCTCTGGCTGAGACAGTCCCAGAGACCAGCAGCAGGAAAGCGACGATCAGACTGAACCTCATGGTGACGGTGTTTCCTCTAAGAGATCCAGAGGTGCAGCTGACCTCCACCTTTTAAAGAACACGCCGGGTGGGGCAGGCTGTTACAACAGAGATATTGCGAAAAAATTAACTTGACGAAAACAGATGATTTCAAAACAAACAGAACAATTAGTGGTGAGCTTGTCTTGTTTTGTAGTATCAACATTACAAGGAGCCTCCCTGTTGGTGTTTTGCATAATTTGTTATGGACCATAAGTAACAATTGTGAAATTACCTTGTTCATAATTGTATTCAGGAATGTACATATCATAACAGGTAACTGATTAGAATCCACAGCCTACCATTAAAGTGTTTATTTATTTTTTTAGAAACCATTGCATGAACTATGTGTTGGTCCCAGCCAATGAAAATGCTCCGTGTTGGATCGACTGTTGCTTGGTTGCCTATAAAATGAGATGGTTTTCATCTTAATGGAGTCATTCATTTGGAAAAATACGAAAGAGTTTCTTGTGTAGATTGAGTACAGTTACAGCCCATAATTTACCCCTACCACTGAATTAGTAAAGGTCAGTTCACAGCCAAATCCCCCCCCCCCCCCCCGCTGGGTGTCAAGTGTGACTGCAACATCAAATAATTGAATGCTCCCTTTCAAACAGTTTCAAGCTTATTAAAAGGAGACATGGCACCAAAGGTCAAATATAGCCTGAATGCATTAGATGACCCCCCTTTGTCCCCATAACAAATCAAATTCATATATCCAGGCCAAAGAAAAATAGCAGTAAACAAGACTAGGGATACAAATCCTTTGGTTTATGGTATTCAGCTGCACGTCTGTCCATGAGCCTTTTGGAATATAAAACACAAGTCAACATTCATCACTTTAATGCAGTCTCCCCGCCAACACGTCTACACCACTTATTCGGAAAACCACAACTGCTTTCGGCGGCGATACAATGCAACACTTTGGTCAAAGAAACATTGGGATCAAAGGGAAATGCCAAAAACAAGATCTTGGTTTAACAGTAGTGTTGGAAAGTAACCAAGTACATTTACTCAAGTACACATTTAAGGTACTTGTCCTTTACGTGAGAAATGTCTTACTTACCCCTTCATACTTCTACTCGACTACTATTTAAATGAGTAAATTAGACAGAAAACTAATTGGTGGCCATTTTTGCTTAAAGGTCATCTATTATACTGTTTTTCATCAATATATTATAGGTCACAGATATATACAAAACATGTCTCTGAAGTGTTTGGCTCGAAATACCAAACAGATCGTGCATTGTAGCATCCCATAATCCCCTCTGTTTCAGCCCTGTTTCCAAAGTGCTGATTCTCTGTCTCTTACTTTAGATGAAAATAAGGAGCCCCTCCCCACGCCCCTCTGAGAGATATTTGGTTAAAAATAACACAATGGTGCTCGAGGAGGAGATTCAGGTGATAATGGGGAGGGGGGGTTACCTTGGTTGGTTATTGGCTGATGGTTACACAAGTCAAAAAATCGTTATGATATCATAAAGTGTCCAAAATCTGATCAGCTCATTTTCAGACAGGTTTTTATATAAATGGATCAGGACAAAAAGAGAGAGAATCTTTTTTCCTGAAACTTTCAGAATCTCTTTACACAGAGGGGACACAAGTTGATGTAGAAAATACATGAACACGTGGATTTTGAATAATAGATCCCCTTTAAGTATGTGTGGGGGAACACATTTCATAGCACCAGCTGGTCAAATATAAAGATTTGCTGCTTTCACATTTACATATTTTCTGCAATGTGTATTTTTTTTTATCCCAATACTTTCAGCACCATATTAAATTCAGTACTTTTACAGTGTATTATTTTTACTTAAATAATGGATTTGAATACTTCTCCAGCTTCTGCTCACCAGTTAATCTGCAGCTTTGTGGCTTCTTGTGAATGGTCTTGTGACGCAGTTTATCTGAGGCGGAACCATGGGCAAATAAATCCCGTGCAGGCGCCGAGCCGGACTCATTATCAAGGAGCACCGCTTCCGGACCAGGCGGAGGAATGTGGCTGCTGTCAGTGCTGCTGCCTCTGCTGCGGCTCTATCTATGCGGAATTAAAGTCCTCATCTATCAGACTTTCAACAAGTCTTTTACACTACCAGGTCAGGTCAAATGATATCTTAAAAATGTCTGCTTCCTGCAAATCTAACGTTATATATTTGTTTTGTATATTTCAGCTAGTTACAGTACGTTCGGTTTCTATTCCGGACTCCGTTAGAAATGCGACAATTTACAAATAGATTATCTCATTTCATCTACATAAAAACATAGTTGATGGATCCTGAGTTATTAAAATGTAATGATGGTGTCTTCTAATGATTTCGGCATCCATCTGAATAAATGACGAGGTGTCGTTCACTTGTTATAACGTTAGTTTATTATAATCTTCTATGAAAACAATAACAGAAACCATGTGGACCAAATCTGTAAAACGCCACTGCAGAAGGATCATGTATGTTTAATCTCTAACTATTACAAATTATTAAAGCAGATTTCCATAATGTTTATTTGTGTACTTTCAAAAAGGCACAACAAGGTAATTGTTGCTTTTCTTAAAAAAGTTTGGTGAGACTCTCTATAAATGCATGTCACTGCCATACTGTCTAATACAAGTGCTCTAGTCTAGAATAGATAACATGCTTCCAATCATAATTATGAATCACATATGTAACCCAAAACAGGTTTGTCCATTCTACTTAAATGTCTGAGTGTACGTGTATAAAAAAAGTAAGTCTAAATACTTTAACCATATGGATAAGGATATTGATATAGTGCTTGTATGCAAACACTTCTAAAACTAATGTTTTTACCCGTAACATATACTGTATATATCACTATAAAACAAACAACAGACTTTTAACTGAAGTTTATTTCCTAGTGAGTGGATCAAAACACTGAAAACAATGAACACTTTATTAGCTGCTATCTTATAGTATTAGACACTCACTGTGTGATGTTGTTTTGACTTCGGAGTATTTTGCGTAACCCCCTGATCCCACCGGAAGCGTCTGCGCTGCGCTGCGCTGCGCTGAGGCTGCGCCGCGCTCTCCTCCTGCGTCATAACCCACCAGGCGCGTTTCAAAACGTTGCGGAAGCGGAGCGTCGTGTGTGCAGCCTCGCAGTTGTTGTTGATTTTGGAATATTTCCTGGACATTTGTACTTCTACAAGTAGTTAGGCTACGTAGTTACATGGTTTATGTTTGTGTCTGTTTAAATCGTGTTTATTGTTGTTATTTCCTATTTTGTTGTGTTGTAGACTACAGACACAGTTAATAATAATTGTAATATTCCAGTTATAAACGACAAGAATCAAAGATGTGTTGCTGTATTTTAGTGGTAAAAAAATATGCATTCATCAGTGCCTGTAAACCGGAGGAGAACGCTGGCATGTATTCTCCTACTTGAAAGACTACGGGGGGGGGTGGGGGGGGAGAAGGAGCCGGTTTTGGGTGCACCCCCCAAACCAGCAAAGGAGAAAACAAGGTGATTTTCATCACCTCGTGGCTGAGCTGAGGCTGGACAGCCAACGACATCGCCAATATTTTCGGATGAACGTTCCACTTCCAGCCTGCGCCGCGCCGCGTCAAAAATAGGATTCATCCTATATTTTAGAAATTCCTTGCGGCGAGGAGCTTCTGGGACGCTTCAAGCCGCGGCACAGCGCGGCGCAGCGCGGCGCAGCGGGTCTGGTGGAATAGCACCCATTGACTAGAGTGGCCGCGATCGCTAAAAACGGCGCAGACGCTTCCGGTGGGATCAGGGGGTAAGAGCATGTGATGAAGTAGAAAGGGATCAATACACAGAGAAAAAGGACCATTGTGTCCCCAGACTGTGAAATGGATTGAGAGGAGCTTTATACACTCGTAATCTTACAAAGAATGCCGGCTATTTAAAAGTTATAAAGGGGATTTCATGCATTCTTGGTGTTTTTATGGAATATCCTGCATCATGACTACTAGATCGTATGTGAACAAATAAAGCAAACATTCCAGTTGTTCTGCCTGGCTCTTTAGGTGCAGCCAAAAGATGGTCATCTTAGCCCAGAAACTGCAGAATGAAATGAATGTCTCAACCAACTTTTGTTAAGAAAGCTAATTTGCATATTTATCCAAATATTGAACTACCCTCTTAAACTGTTTCTGCATGCACTTAATCAAATCCAATTCCATGTCTCATAACTGTCCATCAAGTTATTACACCTTCTTAAATAAACTCAGTTACCAGTTTATTATGTACACCGAGCTACGGTCCTGTAATGAATCCTCCTTCCTGATGTCTAATGTGAAGTTTTTAGCAATTCCCCAAGTTCTGATCTATCACTGTAATCAAGTTTTTCTTGTGTGCATGTTAACATTTCTGATGGATTACAAAATCCCATTTCAGTCAGCATAGCTTCACAAATAGCTAGAATGTCTAATCAACATCCTCAAATGTCTATTTCACTATTCTTGTTAGGTGCTCAGTAAGTGAAGGCATCCAAGTGGATTGCTAACCAAAGGAACCCATGGAGGGTAAAAGCTCAGGACCTTCATGCTCTGGCCTCAATCTGGTAGCACACCCACGGGCAAAAAGCAAAGTCTGGAAATACTTTGGCTTCGACACAGATGCAGATGGCTGCATTCTGCACTGGAAACGAATATACTGTCGAGTATGTATGAGTCAAATAGCTTACTCTGGAAACACGTCCAATCTTTCGTACCACCTTGAGAAGAACCACCCTGTGGAGTTCAGTGAGTTTGTGAAGAGCAACACGGATCAGATGCGCGAGGCGTTTGCCACAGCATTCTCCAGGATAAAGACCGAGCCTACAGGAACACACGTTCAGCAACCATCCCAGGACACCAACCTAAGGCAGAACCTAAACTATGAAAACAGACGACATAATGATCTGACAATAGCTGTCATCAACTTCATCTGTGAGGGGTTGTACCCTGTGTCCGTAGTGGAAGAGCCTACTTTCAAGACCTTGATGAGCACCGTCGATCCTGGATACTCCCCACCGAGCAAGAGCGATCTGGCACTGAAGATGCTTCCTCAGATGTACTGCCGAACCCGGGACATGGTGTTTAATGAGCTTGCTGGGGTTCTGAATTGTGGGGTCACTACAGACCTCTGGCAAAGCCAAACCCAGAACAGGACATACATTTCCCTTTCAATGCATTCAGTTAATCACAACAGTGCAACTGGTTTCTCCATGACCAACAAGTGCCTTAAAACGTTTGAAGTGCAGGACGACAACACAGCTGAGAACATCACCAGAGCGATGTATGAAACTTTTGTTGAATGGGGGATAACTCATAAAGTCATTGGGGCCAACACAAATGGTTCTGTGGACATAGTGAAAGCATGCTCTCTCCTGGAGCTGTCAGTAGAAATGCCTTGCCTTGGACACACCGTCAATCGCGCCCTGGATGAAGCGCTCCAGCTGCCGCGAGTCGACAGCTTTTTGGGAAGTTGCCGCAAACTTGTTGATCACTTTAGAGAACCGACAATCTACCTGCTGAGGGAGAGGCAGAAGCAGCATGGCCTCGCTCAATGCCCACTCATCACAGACAGGGGCAGGTCTTGGTTGGCCACATTGGCGATGCTACAAAGACTGAAGGAGCAACAGGTGGCTGTAACTGCAACACTGATCGAGGGCTCCAGCAGCCATCATTTCAGCTTCGATGGCCCTGACTGGACCTTTTTAGAGGGCTTGATTGAAGTGCTCCAGCCTTTTAAAGTAGTGGCAAATATGTTCACTTCCTGCAGGTACCCAACCATTAGCATGGTCAGGCCGGTGCTTCATATGTTGTTGAACACCACCCTTAAGGTCAACGAAGGGGACCTCAAAGAGATCGGCATGGCCAAAGAAGTCATAGCAAAGGTCCTATCAAGCACTTATTCACAAAACACACAGCTGTCACAAGAAATCTCAACGTTCCTGAACATCGCTACGTTCCTGGATCCCCGGTACAAAAAGCTTCCTTTCCTGTCCACACAGGAGCGCTCCAAGGTGGAGAGTAACATCGTAGAGGAGGCGAAAGCAATCCTCGAGAAGCAGATTGGAGAGCGGCCACCATGCGTTGAAGATTTCTCCGTGGTGTCTGACGAGCCACCGAGCAAAAGGCCTCACAGAGAGTCCGCCGGCAGCGCAACCCAAGAGAACCCTTTGGCCGCCATATTCTGTCAGTCCGATGCAGACCAGAGCCAGGAGGAGCTGCACGCACAGGTGGTGGAGGAGCTGAGCAACTACAAATCACAGAGAGTCCTGGGTCTGAATGAAGACCCTTTGCTGTGGTGGTCCAGCCATGCTCTCTTGTTCCCCACCCTCCCCAAGGTGCTGCAGAAGTACTGGTGTGTTCCCGCCACCAGTGTGCCATGCCACCGGCTGCTGAGCTCCTCTGGGACTGTTCTGTGTGGGAAGAGGAACCGCATAGCTCCAGCTTTAGTGGATCACCAGGTCTTCCTGTACGAGAACTCGCGGAGCTACTATGAGCCTGAACCCTGTGAGGATGACTTGGACAATGTTTGGGAAGGAAACTGTAGTCTCGGTCCGCCGGTGGAATGACTGTTTGCTAAAGAGTGCAGATGACTCCCGGCACACTATTAATACACTGTGGGGAAATGCCTTGTTGCATATCTTTAAAACATTTCAGATGAGAAGATTGTTATCACTTCAATGTCTGTGGATGAATCCTAATGGCTTAAGTAATCTGCTTTTCATCTCGTGCTATCAAAGTTTTCATTTCCCACATTATTTTTGTATATTACCAAATACCTAAATTATGTATTAAAATAACTTATTTTGGATTTTACTAAGTCTGTACAGAAAATGTAGTTAACAGAAACAGCAGAAGCAGCTGGGATATCTTGATTATTATGTAATCAATTAGGAATATTAAAAAAAGAATTAGGCTCTTTGACTGAACTTTGGGGCTGGATTTTGTACTGTATATAGATATTGCAAAACCTATCAATGGCAGAGTTTTAAAAATGACTTGCTTTGCAGAACACTGGCACTTTTATGATGTGAAGGAAATGTTAAAAAAGTAAAGATTTTGTTTTCAAAATGTGCCTGACTGGTTGATGTTCCTTTATTGTTGCTTCTCTTTGAATACATTTTGATTGTATAACATCATATTTGCCCTGACTCCAGAAAAGCAGGTAAATGCAGGCTTCATAATGCTGTGGTGCTCTCTCCTCCTACAGTCTTACCCAGGCAGGATGGAAGGGTGGCCATTGTGACGGGGGGGACCAGAGGGATGGGTTATGAGACAGCGAGACACCTGGCCAGCCTTGGCATGCATGTTATCATAGGTATGCTACTGTCCATTCACATGCCTCTAGTCTCATTACATCGACCTGCTACCCCTTCTAATACATGTTAACTACATCTCTTCAGTGCAGCTTCTATTTCTACATTTACAATGTTTCAGAGAGTTTGGCCGCAGCCTACCTTGTGTAGTGAACATCTTTAATAGGTAGTACTGTGAACAGATGAGCGTTAGTCATTGTGCGTGAGTTAATTTGTGCTGGACACCCACCCTCTGTGATCTCCATCACCTCCAGCTGGGAACGAGAAGGAGGAGGGGGCCGCCGCCGTCAGGAGGATCAAGGAGGAAGGATGCGAGAGGAAAGGTAACGTCTCTGTCCCAACACATCAATGCAGATTACAAAGGTTTAAATAACTGCAGTCTGGATAGTTTCAGTTATTAAAACAGCCATCAAATCCTTACTAGTAATATAAAACATTAGGTCCAGTTTGAATATTAATAATGAATATCAGAATACCTTTATTAGTCCCACAGAGGGGAAAAGCTTTTATAACCACGAGTAAAGCTTTATATGAGAGAGATATATTTGTGTTATAGCCGGTATCTAAATAAAGATGTGCAGAGGACATGAGCCCAGGGCAACAGGAGACATGATATCTAAAGTCCTCTTCTTTTTATCCACATGGAGAGATCACTTACGCAGAGAGCAATCCTGAACATAGCTGTAGACACCTTTGTTACTTTAACGTTAGGTTTTCGTACCCATAATCAACCCTGTGTTGTGTGGCTTTGTGTTCACAGCTGAGTTTGTCTACATAGACCTCACCTCGCTGAAGTCGGTGCGGAACTTTGCCCAGGCGTTCAAACAGCGCCGCCTCCCGCTCCACGTGCTGGTGAACAATGGTAGGGTGCACTGCAGGGGTTGGGGGTTGGGGGGGTCACAGTATCCATTATAACAGATTGGCACTAACCTGTCCTCTGTGTGCTGCAGCGGGGACCATGATGGTGCCTGAGAGGAACACGGAGGACGGCTTTGAGTTCCACTTTGAGCTCAACTACCTGGGCCACTTCCTGCTGACCAACCTGCTGCTAGACACTCTGAAGAGGTCGGGGCGGGGGGGCTCCTGCTCCAGGATCATCAACATGTCCTCCGCTACTCACTACGCAGGGGTGGTGCAACTGGACGACCTAAACAGGAGGTATGACATCAGACTTTTTAAACTCACACCCCAAGCTTTCTCTGTTTTTCTCTATCTTAAAAAAACAAAATATGTCAGAATGATAATTGATATGTCCCCCCTCCCCCAGGATCTGCTACAGCTCCCATGGGGCCTACTCACAGAGCAAACTGGCCCTGGTCCTCTTCACCTACTACCTGCAGGAGCAGATGATGACGGGGGGGTTCCCGGTGATCGCCAACGCCGTGGACCCTGGCATGGTGGACACGGCGCTGTACGACAACCTGTGGAGCCTCGCTCAGGCCATGAAGAAACCTGTGGCCAAGATCCTGTTCAGGGTACAGCGAGGAAAACAACACGTGATGTTAAGTTTACAATATTACCAGTGTCTAATTTTTCTGATCACGGTTTCCTACCTCAGACTCCGGCAGAGGGAGCGTCCATCTCCGTCTACGCTGCGGCCGCCTCTGAGATGGAGGGGGTGGGGGGGTGTTACCTCTACAACGGGGAGAAGAGGCAGTCCTCCCCCCTGTCATACGACTCTGAGCTGCAGGCCGAGCTGTGGAAGAAGAGCTGCGAGCTGGTGGGCCTTTAGGAGGTCTGGAGATTATGCGGATAATAATAATAAGAGGAAGGAGATTGAATGATAGTATTATGATGGTTTATACTGTGGTACGGTTCAATGCTTGAGATGCCAAATGACTAACATTTTATTGTGTATCACCTTTAGAATGTATTCTAATCAAATGTCTAATTTATTGATTATAATGCGCAGAAATGGTTTACAATGATCACTGTGATTCAAGCCTTTTTCCACTGGGTTTTATTGTACATATTATACCAACAGATTGTCCAATGTATTACCTTGTTAATAAACATAGAGCCTCGAAGAGTCCCAGAATTCTGAAGTTATTTAAATGTGTTATATATAAATTATTTGGTTTGGTTTAACAATCTATCTGAAATGAGTGATACCAAACCCATCCAGATATATTTTAGGTTATAGATATATGTATTAGTTTTGGCTAAGCAGTCACTTAGCAGTTGGCCTGCTTGTGAAATAACAGCCAAGAGGATTTGGTGCAGAGACTAATCCTGAGAGCAGACAGAAACATGATGACAGGGAAACCTTTGTAAGCCAAGAGTCGACCCAGCTTCTCTCTCTCTCGCTAGAAACATCTACGAGGAACTGCTCTGCCTCTGGCTGACTCTGCCAAGAACTTCACTCCAATTATTGCACATTTCCACGACCCCCCCCCCCCCCCCAGAGAAACCATGCCTACATCATTCCTCACAGTCCTGCTCAGATTTCCCTTAAGACAAACGTGGAGTTTTTGATGGTATTAACTAAGTAAAGCTCACTGGGATTTGAGTGCCCTGTGGGAGAGTTTAGGACACAATGAAAAGCCTTCATTCAACATTAACGGGCACTAAGTGCAGCAGCACGAGGACTCCTCTACTGCACTGCCATCTAGTGGCTGAGCTGAAAACGGTTTGTTTGCCGTTAACTCACATTCTGGATTTATTTAACAGTGTTATGACAATATTGATCTAACTAAATGTTCTCCAAGTAAACTGTTTCTGCAGCTTTCAATTAAGTTAATTATAAAGCTAGCAGGTTGAATATTTTAGGTGACATTAAAAGTGATCCATATGTTTACATTTGCAACCAAAAAAGAATTCAATCAGACAGTCTTTTATACATTTGCACTGATGTTCAGTATTATTTATTAAATCAGAGTAAAACATCATTAAAGTGACCCTATTGTACCAGTACAAGTAGTTTTGTAATTCAAAAGTAAAACCTTTGTAACAGATCACAATGTGCAAATTAAATCTGTTAGCTGTTTGTATACAAATGTGCAAAGCTGGAATACAAAAAGATTAAAGATGCCATTTTGATTAAGTAAAAAATAAGATATAGTACCGAGATGAATGATGACAACAAATAATGTGAGGTTAACTGTAGACACACACCGGATTTGTTCGTATAACTTAATAACAATGAGACTGTGAGCAGCTGAGTCGTACTGTCAATATTTTACACTTTTTAAATACACACAACAAATATTCCTGGAGGGTTTAAATCCGCTGACAGACCAAATACTGAATATATAGTTATAGCCAGATTTAGCGATCATTGTGGTTTTACAGGAAGCAACATTAATAGCATTTTAATTGTACAGTTCATTATTTTATCCTTATTTAAAGGCTGTAACATCCCTCCAACACGTTCAAACGCTCGCTGTAAACACTGTAAAGGTTGAGAGATTTGAACGTGTGGTTACACAGGCAAAGGAGTGGCTGACATAACAATACACTCTTTAGTTTAAACACTGACAAATGTAGAAAGCTCCCATCCTCACACACCATCACTGGTAGATATTCGTCCGACGACTCCTATGTTGATAACCTGATGCTGCTGTGCAAGCTGCTTTGATCCAGTCTGGTTCTATAAACCACCTCATGCTGTACATGTGTTAAACAACTTGTGCATTCCTGCTCAGTAAACCATTTGTAAAGGATTGTAGAGGATTATTCCACAGATGGCTTTAGTACTTCCAGCAGAAGACTGGAACTTTTTTTTTTTACCCTCAAACTGGAGACTAAATGTTGGGAGAGGATATTAACATTACTTTGCCCACAGAGCTGAGGTTTTAAACGTTATTTTGGTCCAAATAGTTACAGGCATGCTTTAAAAATCCTCCTCAGGACAGATTACAGTATGTTAAAATGGCCTCTGTAATGATGACGCACAAATATTCTGCAGATAACAGACTGAAGGTCAGGAGGCTCTAGTGTCAGCTGACCTGGAGGCACAAACCATGCACTCTTCAGCATCTGTTATCAGCCATCACTGATTAACACTATGGTGCATCAATACAGGCTACAGTGATGACAGGAGTTCTTAGTGCACTGTTGCTGCAAAGAGTATTTCCATCATATTAAGGGGGAAAAGGTACTTCACATCCTATTGATGCAAACTGATCATTTATTAGCCTAGTTTTTGATTGATTTTTAACTATTTTGCATACAAATTACTGCATTTTGATAGTAAATACATATGTATGTAATTATGAGCTTTACCCTGCACCCCAGCTCAAAACGTATATGTAGTCTGTTCTGTCTGTTACTGTAAACCACTGTTGTCACTGTGTGCGTTACCTGTCGCCTCCCTGTGCCCCCCCTGGTCTCAGCCAAAGAAACTTGTCTTGGGTCTGGACCTAAAGGACCTTCTCCCAGAGTCCTCCATCTCCTCGGGGTCGTGGAACGTCGTGCTGTGGACGATCTGCGATGCTCTGTTGCGCAGCTTCTGCAGCCTGGGCTTCATCCTGCTGAGTGAAGACTTCCTGCGGACCACCTTCTGTCTGGGTCGACCCTCTCCATCCACATAGTCATCGTCGTGGGGGGTGAGCAGTTTGAGGGGCTTGGACTGGAGAACCTTGGAGAACCTCCAGTGGCCTCCATCTCTATTCTCTGCGTTCGTTGACTCAGAATGCTCGTACGCTCCTATGATGTCCCGTATGTCCACACTCACGTTGTCAGTGAGGTACTGGCAGGCCTTCTTCCCGCTGTAGTCCCTGATCTCCACGTCTGCACTGTAGGCCCCCACCAGCAGCTTCACCACCTCCATGTGGTTGTGCATGGCAGCGATGTGCAGTGGTGTGTAGCCTGTGTTGGAGCGAATATCAACACTGATGGGAACATGGTGCTGTTTGGCGAAATTGATGATGAGTGCTATGAGCTCAGGCTTGTCTTGCTTGGCCGCCCAGTGCAGGCAGGTGAACCCGGAGACAAAGTCCTTCTTAAGGACCAGGCTGGGATCCGTGGAGAGGAGCTGGGACAAGCTGCCCCACTCCGCATCTGAAGAACACATCATCCACTCGTGCTCCAGCGGGTCAAGGGTCACTGACGTCCTGCTTTCGTCGTCCATGCCTGAGGAGGCCAGGGAGGCCGAATCCCCATCACTCCTGGAGGACAGGTAGACAGAGTCGCGTAACACCATGCTGCGCCTTACCTGGGGGGAGCTGCTCATCATCACCTGGATGAAGTGTTCCCGGCTGCCTTGGGGGCTGACTTCCCCTTCACTGCCAGACAAACTGTTTGTGTCTGACTGACCTTCATCCTCCTCCTCTTCATCAGACTGCTCCTGCAGGCCCTCCAGGGACAGAGTGTCTCTGAGAGGAGCGATGTGTACAGGCCCAGGCAGGGTGAACACAGGCCCCTCTGCCGGGAGAGGCGATGCTTCAATCACTGATATCTCAGGGACGTGAGGCGCATTTCTCTCCTGCTCCTTCCTGGACTTCTCTCTTTTGATGCTTCCTCTGTTACCCATCTCACCTGGGCGGTTGTCCACACCTGTACAAACAAACTCTCGACCCTTGTTGTTGTTGTCGGCTGTTATATCCGGGTGAATAGTTTCAGAGGGAAAAACATGCGGAACTCTAACCTGGCTGTCATTTCCGTAACCTGAGCCAGGTGTGTGCAGGGCTGAGTCCGCCGCGTCATCAGCACGAGCCTGCGTGCCGTGTGGTGCACCTGCGGTATAATAACGGTGAACTAGTTCCTCTGGATGTAACGTGTTTAGGCCTACCGTCACAGACTCGTCCTCGGTAACACTCGGCTGCTCCTTCTCCGAACCGAGAAACTTCTTCTTCACGCAGACATATTTAACTCCACTCTCACTTTTCACAAAAGCAATCTTGTCAACGTTGTTTTTAAATGTCTGACGGGCAGCCGCTTTCTTCTCCGGCTCCTCCGGGAATACGGCTTTAAAATGCGCAATCAAATCGGCGTTTTTCACTTTGCCCCCGTTTTGCTTTAGAAAGTTCAGAATTGTCTCTTGAGTGCACTCGGAAGCCATTGTAAAATAACTAAAACACTTTCAATCACGCTAATAGCAACATACTGTGATTGTGTCCAGCACCCGAATGTTCACCGGGGAAGAACTGAATAAAGTAGAAGCTTTAATGACGACAGGTCATGCATATATAATGGGACAAGTAAGGTGGAGCTTTTCCCTGCGGTCTATTTCTACTGTTCTGGCGTTCTCCGCCTCCTAGCAACCGAGCAGGACTGTACCATTGGCTTTTAGGGAGAGGGGGGTTACTGACACCGTACCATTCATATGTAGTGGTTAAAACGTAATTCGTGTTGCGGTTGCTAAACACTTCTAAATACATATTTGTATTATTATGTAGCCTTTCAAAGTTTAATATGTTTGAAATGATATAACAGTAATACAACCTAACATTATTTGTTTGGTCCCTTTTAAGTGGGTCTGTCGGATTTCCAGCTTTGCACTGTACCACTGTTTGTTCAAACCATGGTTCAAACCAGTCTATGGTTCAAACTTGATTGAAAGATCTGGTTATCGATGTTTTTTGAATGAGTAATGACAGTACTGTTTGTTATGGGAAAACAAAGTGGTTGCTGCGTTGCACAACAGGACTGAACAAGTGATCCTGCTCCTGACTCATCAAGATCATGTCAGAGCTTGTGAAGAATATTACACGCTGGGTAATCCTATGATTATGGGGCGAAGAAAGGCTGAATACATCCCAAGGTTTCCACCTCAAATCTGCCCCCTTTGTTTTTTTTTTGAAAACTTTATTTTATATTATTTGGGCAGTACATGATATACAAATGTTACATTAATAATACATATAACACACAATGAATAAATATATAAATAACATAAAGAGAGCACGTTTATGTTCCAATGAGACTCAGTTCGGTCACAGACTCAAAACGCCCCATGGCTGAGTCTGGGATTTGTCCAGGGTTTTTCTTCTCCTTAGTTCAGTGATAACCTGTTTCACGATGGTGCCACTGTTTATGATCGTCTGATTTAGTATCATCTTGCACCTTGTCTTCCAGATCTTCATACATGTTATACAAATTACCAGCTGAAAAAGGTCCCTGTGTTTATTGTCCATCCCTTCATCCAGAATACAATACATGATTGAGATATAATTTACATTGAACTCTAAGCCGATGCCCCGTAGGAGCGACCACACCTCCTGGGCTCTGCAGCAGTCCATGAGGAGGTGCTGTAAAGTCTTGTCCTCCTCACAGTTAATCATGGGGCATGTTCTAGTTTTCACATAGCAGCTCCATGAAACCACAGCTCTGACCGCAAGTCTGTTGACTGATATCAGCCACCTCACGTCTCTCATGCTCTCCAATAACTGTTTACTTTTCACTAATTTCAAGACTTCGTTACCTTCGTCAGGTGTTAGGTTTTTGTATGTTATAACACCTCCATATTTGAAATCGTTTATCATTTTGAAAATTACTCTATTCGGTAGTCCGATCCAATCAATCCCTAAATGCTGAACTTCAGTTGTGAAGTCACCATAAACTAACTTGTAACAGGGTCCATTTCTAGCTCTGCCTCTTCTTTTCTTCCATCCCATTTCTCCATCCTCAACCCAAGGTGCTTTCCTATTGATTGCAGCCGAGATGTTTTTAACAAAAGTAATTTTTAGTTTAATGCCCAGGTCTATGGCTCCCAGGCCTCCATAGTCCCTACTTTTAAATAACAAATTACGTTTAGCAACCTCCCTTGTTGTACCCCACACCAAATTGACACACTGTTTGTTTAATTGCATGATTATTTGGGCTGGTGGGGGGAAGATGTTTGCTAGAAAAAGGATCTTGCTAAGTATGAATGATTTTATTATGTTTATTCTTGATTTATAATTTGTATTTTCATTCTCCCAGTGTTTAACTTGTTCTTTGACTTCACTTAGTTTGTTCTCCCAATTGAGTTCAGCATAGCAAATAGTTATTCCAAGTATTTTTATTTATTTTTTCACTTGAATGTTTATGTCGCATTTGGCATCGTCGGTGCCGATCCAAACACCTTCAGTTTTGCTGTGGTTTAATTTAGCTCCTGATGCCAATTCATATAGGTTTAGGTGGTTTGTTAGAACATCCATTTCCTGTTGGTTTTTTATTATAACAGTAACATCGTCTGCAAAGGCGATGGCAGTTATTTTGGGCGCATGGCCAACTGGTGTCCCTGATATGAACCTGTCATTGTTTGGACTTATGGCTAGCATGCATTAGTCAACACACCGTTTACATTTACACAGACACAAGATTTAATATACAGACACTTAATCATGTTTTTGAAGGCTTCAGAAAATCCGTAGGCCTTCATCACCGACCATAAGTAATCTCTGGATAAATAGGTCGAAGGCTTTTTTTTAGTCCAATAATAAAAAAACCTTTTTCTTCTTTTGGCTTATTTATAATTTCTCTTAAAATTGATAAGTTGTCCCACATAAGGCAACCTTTTATAGCACATGTTTGCTCCTTATCTATTATTTTATCTAATATATCTGTTAATCTATTCATTATTATTTTTGCTAGTATCTTATAATCAGTATTCATTATAGTTAAATGTCTGTAATTATCTATATCAGTTTCATCTTTTTTTTATATAGTTGAGTCAAGACTCCTTCATAAAATGAGTCCCCCATACAACCACTGCTGAGACCTTCATTAAACATAGAGGTCAGTAAGTTCAAAACATCATCAGATAATAGTTGGTAAAACTCAGTGGGCAGGCCATCAGGGCCGGGGCTCTTACCAACATTCAGCTCTTTCACCGCCTGGATCACCTCATCTTTTCTAATCTCACCGAGAAGGAAATCAAAGTCTTGGATGTTGTACGGAGGGATTGTTCCCAACAGAGTTTTAACACAGTCCGTTTCAATGTCTATTTTTTTATATGCTTCAGAACATAAATCTCTTATCACTTCTTGTTTCTGTTTTTCATTATACACAATACAACCTTCTTGTTTTTTTATACATTTGATGAATTTACTTTGAATTTGCTTTTGGTTAGTTTTAATGGCTGGAGCCAAGTTGCCTCTCTGATCTATTTCAGATGTTGTATGAATATTATATAATGATTCCTGGTTTAATTGATCAATTTCAGTTTTTAACTTAGATATATTTTCTTCTACCGTTTTAGTTTTAACTTTAATCTGCTTTAAATGAATGTATTGTTTGATTAATGATTAATATTTAATATTTTTTGCTATATTTAATTCTCTACATTTAAAATTTGAAAAAACGTCTTAACCTAATTTTTAATGTTTCCCATAATTTGATGTCAGAGTTTGTTAAACATCTCAATTGTATTATTTTTTCTATTTCCAGTTTTAGTTCTGTTGAGACAAGTATTTTTTAGGCACTGTGTGTTCAGTTTCCAGAAGCCTCTAGTGGAAGGGGCTCCGGAGGATAATGACGTTTGGACCAAAAGATGATCCGAAAAGTTACTAAAGATTGTTTTGTAGTTGGTTACAGAGACACATAAATCCTGTCTATACGGGCTTTAGTTGTTTTGTCATATCTCGTGAAATCCATTCCAGTGGGATTCAGTGAGCGACAGACATCGATCAGGCCTGCATCGCTGCAGATTTCTTTCAACAGCTTTCCTTCCTCCGTCAGCTCTATTCTCTCCAGTGGATATAATACTTTTGCCTTTATGCCACCGTTTACACACATCCTCAACATCACTGGTGGTATTCAGTCTAAGTTCCTGCGTAAAAAGGAAGTCATAACTAGTGTCTAATAAATATTTAATTTTCCTCTCTCTAAAGTCTTTAGACTGAACACCACGTATATTCCAGGTAGCGACATTTAAGAAGCTCATATTGGTTTATGAAATGAACCACTATGATGTATCTACATTTGCCCGTTTTTCATTTTGGTTCAAGTTTCTACTTGCAGGTCTCTTTTTTGAGACCTCAGACGGGGCTTCCCCCTGAGCCTCACTCGGGGGTTCTGGAAATTCCGGAGTTGGTAAAAAAGACCCCGAGTTGTTCTCAGGGGGCGAGTAGAGGGGCATGCTGACTCGCTGACCAGCTGTAAGGCTGTCAGGGCTGGAGTCAGATCCTGGGCTTTCGCTCACACTCTCATAATATTTCTCATCTTCAATCTCACTCTCAGAGCTGTACTCGCTCTCTATATCACTATCAATAGTTAATCTACCCTCACCTGACTGGGATGGAGAATCGTCTTCAGGAATTGAAGGCTGTTGATCTTCAGGGAGAGGGAGATCCTTGCTGGCAGGACGACGACCAGGCTGCTGCTGGGCTGCTGGGTGAGGACCAGGACGACGATCAGGCTGCTGCTGGACTGAAGGACGAGGACGAGGACCAGGACCAGGCTGGTGCTGGGCTGAAGGATCAGGACCAGGCTGCTGCTGGGCTGAAGGACGAGGACCAGGCTGCTGCTAAGCTGAAGGACGAGGACCAGGCTGGTGCTGGGCTGAAGGACGAGGACCAGGCTGCTGCTGGGCTGAAGGACGAAGACCAGGTTGCTGCTGGGTTGAAGGACGAGGACCAGGCTGCTGCTGGGCTGAAGGACGAGGACCAGGCTGGTGCTGGGCTGAAGGATCAGGACCAGGCTGCTGCTGGGCTGCAGGATGAGGACCAGGCTGCTGCTGGGTTGAAGGACGAGGACCAGGCTGCCGCTGGGCCCAAAGATCAGGACCAGGCTGCTGCTGGGCTGAAGGACGAGGACCAGGCTGGTGCTGGGCTGAAGGATCAGGACCAGGCTGCTGCTGGGCTGCAGGATGAGGACCAGGCTACTGCTGGGCTGAAGGGCGAGGACCAGGCTGCTGCTAAGCTGAAGGACGAGGACCAGGCTGGTGCTGGGCTGAAGGACGAGGACCAGGCTGCTGCTGGGTTGAAGGACGAGGACCAGGCTGCTGCTGGGCTGAAGGACGAGGACCAGGCTGGTGCTGGGCTGAAGGATCAGGACCAGGCTGCTGCTGGGCTGCAGGATGAGGACCAGGCTGCTGCTGGGTTGAAGGACGAGGACCAGGCTGCCGCTGGGCCCAAAGATCAGGACCAGGCTGCTGCTGGGCTGAAGGGCGAGGCTGCTGCTGGGTGACTGAAGGAGGACCAGGCTGCTGCTGGGCTGCAGGACGGGGCTGCTGCTGCTGGGTGACTGAAGGAGGACCAGGCTGCTGCTGGGCTGCAGGACGGGGCTGCTGCTGCTGCTGGGTGACTAAAGGAGGACCAGGCTGCTGCTGGGTGTTTGCCTTGTTTACATAAGAAGATGGGCAGTTGAAGAAGGTGTGCCCAATCTTTCCACACAGGTTGCAGAGACTGTCTGAATTGCAATCTTTAGCCTTGTGGCCCAGTTCATTGCATCTCCAACATTTCACTGTGGTGCATTTTCTGACCTGATGGTCAGCTGAGTTGCAGATGAAACAGGCAACGGATTGCCCTGGATAAATTATTCTCCCATTATAGGGGCCGAGAGATATCGAATTTGGGAGATTTTGGATCTCACCATCACTGTTTCTGTTCATCTTAATTTTGTATTTTCTCACTCCATACCATATCCCAAATGTATCGGTTTGTATTTGCTGATTATATCTCCATATCTCTTCAAATAGGTCTCAACATCATGGTCTGGAATACGACCAGTCGAGAATTTAACAATGATGTTTGAGATATCTATCTGAATGGAAAATTAGAAAGTCCAGTCTTTCCACTTGGGATCTGAGGTTTTAGTTGCGAGAACATCAAAGAAACATCTCAGAGGAGCTTCTAGCAGAAAGCAAAGTTCAAACTCCTTTCTGTTTGGCAGTGCAATGAAGGAATACACATCATTTGTATTGATCCTGCAGGTATCAAATAATAGTGATTCTCCAACATATTCACGACTTGGGGGTTCTCCTGAGCCTGTGAAGTTCTGGCGAACCCAAAACTGTCCAAATTTTGAAGCAAAAGATGGCACGCTTCCAGAAAGAGACATTTTCTTATATATCTTTTTTTTTAGTTTTTCTTTTCACCTCCTTCCTTTCCTCTTCCAATCATTTTCGAGTCTGTTGGAACAGGTCGTTCAGAAAGAATCATCAAACGGTCAACTATAGTTGGAATAATGTTTACATTTTCTATCAGATTATTCTTCGATATTTAAGAAGACATTTCCGGTTTTGCATCTTCCAGACATATTTTCAGAGTTGTGTCAAAACTGTGGTTTTACTCTGCATACCATCAATTGGTTCAAAATGTTTTAAATACATGGACATGAAAGAAATAATTTAAAGTACAGCTGCTGGTGGCTTTAAAATAAGCAGCTCCTATATATAATAGTATCTTTAAATAACTGAAAGGATAACAGTCAAAGCTCAGTGAACCAACACTTGACTGTCGAACACAAACAAATAGCAAAAATACATAGATTATATACAATTATTTTCTGGACATTGTGATTATGTTTAAGTTCAGCATAAAGATGAGCCTTATCTCAGCTTCTGATCCAACAGATATAACACACAGAACTCAATTATTGTAAGAAATCCTAATTAATCAGGATGAACAAGTTCTGAGTGTGTGCAAGAATGTATTGACGTGCCCAGACACCTTTGCTGCTGCAGAGTTCAACATTTAGTCTGAAAGAACTATAGTGGGCCTATGCTCAGGGCAGGTACCTTGTTTTAAAATCATGTCAAAACATAGAGCAATGCACAGTGATGGGTCAGCTTGCTGTGGATCAATCACTTCTGATATAGTTGTACAGGGTGCATATTTTTACCTTAATTTCTAATGTTAAGATAAATGTATGTATTAGTTCATTGCATACTTACTTTAACTTCTTATGTTTATATAAATGCTTTTATTTGACAGTTCTAGTACTTAAAAGCTTAAATATATTATTTCAACTTGCGTCAAAAATCAAAGAAATTGAGGGTAACCTGTGTCTTTTTTGCATTTATGTAAAATCGACCATGTAATCAGCAATGATCTGCTTAGCACTCCATCTACTGCTGCCATCTACTGGAGATGTTCCAGGCAATGCATTTCAAAATACTTTTTTCTAATTTATTGCTGGTGCAGTAGATAAATAAATAATCCATATTTCACTGTCATTTTTTACAAAATATTTAATTTAATTAAAAACAAAAATCACACATCACAAGCATTACGCACAAACCACAGCAGTCAGAGCGTCAGTCTTTGTGTTTCAGAGACCTCAGAGCTGGAAGGATGTCGTCCAAGTGTCTCACTCCTGAAATACACACACACACTAAATTGAAGCTATCACAAGGTTTTTATTTTGTATGTATTTATATAACAAATGAGTTTTGATAAGTAGTGGTCAAAATTGTTTGATGCTTATTTATTTTTCTCTTTGCTGGAATATTTTCTCTGTATTAATGTGGAATACGCGTTGCATTGTGTTATATTACCTAGAGTGTGTAAAATGTCCAGAATGAGGTCATGGAACGCAGGGAAGAACTCCTCATGCTGCTTCACTTTCACGATGATACTGTAAAACAAAAGCATCTTGGGTTACTTTCACCTTGTACACACCTGGCCTTAAAATGCAGCTCATATTCCAAATGTATGAACCTGTCAATGTCAGCGTCTCCTAGGACATCATGGAGTCCGGCTGTGTGCTCAGCGGAGGACACCAGCGAGGCCACGCGGTTTACCACCTCTGCAGGAGGAACCCTGCTGTCTGAGAGGGAAAGGAAACACTATTTAACTCCATTGTATCAGAGAGGAATATATGAAGCTTGGAGTCCAGCTGAGGCCCACCTAGCTGCAGGACGTCTCGCAGGTTCCTCATGGTGTTGGTGGCCTCTCCCAGCCGACTGTACACCTCGTTCATACGCGGGTACACTCCGCTCAGCGAGCCCACGTCAAACAGCTTCTGGAAGTGAGACAGCATGGAGCCCAGGGTGAAGCGGGTGGGGCTCCTGAGCACCTGGCAGGACAAACAGCACCACAAAGACACCCAATGAGAGACAAGCTTTATTTTGAGTAGGTAGTATACAAGTCTTGCAGTGGTGTACCTTCTCATCATCAGTCGCGGTGTTTTCCAGCATGGTGTCCACCAGCAGCATCATGTCCTCCATCTTCACCACTTCTGAAGCAGCATGGCCCCCATCAGAGGGCTGCCAGGGCATCAGTCTGACACTCAGTTTATTTAATCCCCTTTGTAGATCCTACCAACAAATGAGAGTAATTTAAAAAGCATGGTAGACTTGTGCTTTTTGAACACAGAAGGATTATGCAACGCGCAGGGGTCAAACATCAGGTGAAGGTGAGTCCTACAGTGGTGGGCAGGTGGAGTTTACCTTCAGCAGGTTGAGCTGCTGGGCCCACCCCTCCAGTGTGGGCAGGATGGTGTGAAACTCAACAGAGGATGGTTTGGTTCTGTGCAGGCGTAGAGGCGCGTTTGGATCAGACACCAATGATTTAATATCGTGTAACAGCTGGTAGTGAGGAAAGAAAATCACCATTAGTTGTGTTTTGTTAGGAGGAGTGAACAACAGAAAGAAAAACAGACAACAGTATGCTTACATGGTGATAGTAGGCACTTAAATTGCCCTGGTCATTGATGTTCTCACTGATATCTGAAGGGATGTCTTCTTTAGGAGAACTGAACAGATGGAATAAATGGATCAAATACTGGATACTGAGGCTTACATATGGTTTACTGAAGGGGTTCAGTTACAAGAAAGGTGTTGCTACGAAACAGAGATGGATATTGCTTTTTGAAACAGCCAATCGGAGCGGTGCCTTACGGGACTTTCCTTAGAGTTCCTACCTTTGGTTATTGTGTTTGATTGAGCCCTCCAACCGGCGGAGCTTGTGTTTGTAGAACTTCACCTCTTTGAGTGTGGGCCTACACAGAGGAACACCGTCAGTGGGATTACTCATATCAAAGCACTTCTGCTGGAGACTTAATGAACACACACCTGGTATCCAACTCTCTCTTCAGGCGCTCAACCTCTTTCTTTAGCTCTTCTATTTCACGTTGGCTTCCCTTCTGCTGCTCATGGTATGCCTTGGAAGAAATGCAAGAGCATCAAGTACTGCTTTAAGTGAGAGGGTATGAAAAGGAACACACATTTGTGAGGCTACCTTGAGAATAGTTTTGAAAGATGGAGTCACATTGCTCAATGTCTTCTTGAATCCTGTCTGATGAGCCACTTGAGAACCTTGTCCTTTCACAGATCTGGGGGAAAGAACGTTAGTGTGTCTTGTTGTCCATGTACTAAAGTATTTTGTAATAAAAGGGTCAGATTTTGGGGGGGGATGTTACCTGAGCTCATCCATCAGCTGACTCATTTTGGTTTCATAGAAGTCAATCACATCCAACACCCTACAGAGAGAAGAACCAGGAGCAACTCATCACATCTCATTTCAATGAATTACATTTTTTTTTTAAAGCTATTGTGCGTGTGTCAGGCTCTCACTGCTGGTCTGCGGGGGAGTTCTGCTGGCTGACTTTGTTACAGATGTGTTGGAAGGTCTGGATCTGTCGGGCCGAGCGTCGCTCTTCTTCTTTGACGGTGAAATAGAGTTTCCTCTGAAGGTCGGTTGCTTCCTCCCTCTGCTTGGATAGCTTCTGCTCCAGAACCTGACACAGTTTCTACACAAACATCTCTCTCTCAGACCATGTTTTTCTGACTGAAGCTAATAATTGATAATATTCACCATTTATTAGTTTATTTTCATATATGTCTGTCATCATTGTGTGTTGTGGACCTACCTGCTGCTGCTGCTGCTTAGTGTGGCTGTGCTGCTGGACGGCCTTGCTGAGGCAGCGGTCCTCCAGGTCCTGGACCCTGGTCCTCACCACGTCCAGCAGCCCCTCCAGCTCTGTGGCCCTCTGAGACTGCTGAGCGGCCCCCCTCATGTGCTCCTGAACCTCCTCTCTACACACATACACAAGATTCACTCTAACAATCAAACAAGTGCATTTTTACATTCTAAAAAACAAGACGCTGTAAGTACATTAGCTTCAGTGATCAGCGAGCCGATTGGCCGATGTCTGATGTTGACAAAAAGCATTCTGACATAGCATACGGTACATTTATTCAAATGATTGCTTGCCCTGGAAGTGTTGTGGAGAAATAAGAGCAGTGTTCCTGTCAGCTGCTCTCCCTCTGCCCACCAGCCACCTGGCCTACAGCCCCCCCCCCCCCCCCCACTGAGTGTTCATACCTGCACTGAGCTGTATCTCTGTCCAACTCCTCTGATGAGATGAGATAGCAGGAAGACAGGTGGTCCACACTGCTTATGCATTATTAAGTAGATACGGACACCATCAGTAACATCTACTGCAGGCATGTACACTGAAAGACCCTCAGCTGCTTCAGATCAGTCTCATTAATTCCATACATTCCAGGAGGATGATGCTATTTTATATAATGATATTTTCATATTTAACCTTATGCAGCTAATAAACGGATTCCTGTTTGACTACAAATATCTTATTTGATGTCAAACTGGTACTTCAAATAATGCTTCTCTCTTGGGATAAACCTCTACATTTCAGGATGAATTGGTTGGTAGTTTGACTAACTTGAGTTCGTTGTTGGACTTGATGAGCTCGTGGATTAGAGCCTGTCTTCTGTCCGAGTCTGTGAGCATCGTCCTCATAGTCATCCTCATCTCACCAGCAGACTTCTTGTCCAGCAGAATCAGATCTAAAGACACATGAAGATTCACACAACATATAAATATTGTCTATTCCAAAAGAAAAAGGTATCTGCAAATCTCTCTTATAGACTAATTAAATCCAATACATTTATGTAAACTCAGAAATGTTGACAAGAGATGGGAGCTATTGCCTCTTACCAGAAATATTCTTATTCTCTACAGGATCTGCAAAATACACAGGCTTAAAACCGTGATGCTGCAGAAGTTTATTCACCCCATCCCATTCTGCCTGCTCCTCCTGAAACACACACACAACACAATGTACAAACAAACATTACAGAGCAATGTGAGGCTGTTGATGGCGTCTGAGCTCTACCTGAAACTGCCTGGAAGTCCACAGATAAACATATGTCTTATTTCTTGTTGGCAGCAAAGTAGCTCCCCTGCTTTCCATGTCTTACACTGCAGAAACAGCTCAAAGTGTCTGCAGGTCTTCCAGCTGGAGGGCTGAACTACATGCAGTAATGAAAGGCGATCCACGCCTCCACACACACGCCTCTTCAGCAGTGGAGGAATGCTATAAAGTACATTTACTCAAGTACTGTACTTTACTATTTCATTTAACCTGAGTATTTTCAATTTATGCACATTTATACCCCTACTCCACTCCATCTTGGAAGCCAATGATGCACTTTTTGACAGCTTTATTTACGTTAAAGATTCACATTATTAGCAAATGCAAAATGTAATAAACTAAGATATCAAAATTATATGGTAACCTAAAAATATAGGTTAACATATCCTGCTGTTGTTTTATATTTCATTTGCTCAACCTTTCCCAGTTGTGAGACATTAATGCATAAATAATTAAGTTATTTAATCTGCAATATTCTGAAATAGGCCATTAGGATTCCATTACTTTTGTACTTTTCTGAAAGCAGGAATTCTAATTGTAACATAGTATTTTTATTACTACTTAGATCTGAGTACCTTTCCATGGGTTTAAACCGACAAAAACAAACAGAACTGAAGAACCAGCAGATAGCTTACGTTAATATGCAGTTCCTATAATAAGGTCTAACAATATTAGTATATAATGACCCTTTATTACTTTACTTTTTACGTCCTTTATTAGTTTAGTTAGCTAAGTTAGCTTCTGGCTGTAGCTAACAAGGTACCACTTCATATTAGCGGTGTCTGGTCCTGAAAGAGGTCTTTATGAATGAAAATACAACATTAATTATTATTTATTACCATTGTTGGTGTCGCCGTTACCAGCTGCAGAGTTGTCCGATAGTTTTGCACCTTTATACAGTCAATGTTTGTGAACTAATAAGCGTAACTTCACTGTTTATGTCAGGCATTTACGTTTCATGTGTGGCTCTTCCGTGATTCAAACAATTGCGCGCTGACGTCATCGTGCTTAACCAATGGGATGTGGCCGTTTAAGTCCTTCACCAATCAGCGTTACTGTTCCTAATTTATGCGAATGAGATGTTGTCAGCTTGTGACTGCAACTTGTACCTGTTCGCGGACGACTCAGCCCTGCTGGTCTCTGACAGGGGGAGGTTGCATGTTGAAAAAACCCTCAGCTCGGAACTCGGCATAATCTGCACCTGGCTCGCCGATAACAAACTGTCATTACACCTGGGTAAAACAAAGTCCATTCTCTTCGGTTCAAAAAACAAACTCAGCAAGACCGACGGCTTCTCAGTTACAGTGGGTGACAATATTGTCACAATGGAAGATGAAATTACATACCTAGGTTCCATACTAGAGGCAAATCTCTCCTGTGACAGAATGGCATCCAATGTAATCAAAAAAGTCAACCAACGAACTAGACTCTTGTACCGGTGTTACAGTATAAGTTGAGTCATGACAACTGGCGACATTCTATTATTTTCGTCATAGGAATCCGGGGCGTGTACATTGAGGACCCATTGTTGACTTACCAGGAAAGAAACATCGTTTGTCGTTTACGTTCATCTTTTGCTATATCTGCCTTCCTAAGATCACTTTGCTGCACATTCAGTACTCGTATGTGAGGTTGTGGGTGAGAGTCCGATATCGTGACGCTTACAGGGAGGTATCGAACATTACAAAGTAGGTGACTGTGTGGATGCCTGTTCAAAACATTGCAAACTTCAATAAATCATTTAAATTATATATTTGTGTCCGACTTTCATTTGTTCATCGTTCTTAATGTGATGTATAGTAGCTTTGATAGCTGTCCATACCTTCAGACAGCCTAAAAGTAAAACACAAGTTGTTTATTCACAGCCCGAACGCTCATCGAGATGACTGGATCAGTCATGAAACTTGTGATCAGCTCCGATTAAATTGTGATATCAATTCTGTAGCTAACCTCCAGGGATCACGTTTGTTTTATGAAATACCTGTATCCCTCTCATCACAACACGACTCTACACTGTGCAGGAAAAACAATTACATACATGAAAATAATCTTGATGCATGGGAATTAAACACACAAACTAACAGATAAATCATCAGAAGAAGGCAGAGAGGAAGTAAATAACAAAAGGAACACGGAAGGCAGACAGAATTGCTTAGACACGGGTGTCACATGAAATTTAAAGGTTCTGGGAAGTTCCTTATACAGATTCCTCATGAGATTTTTCTATCTCATGAAGTCCCTAAGTGACACACACTGAACAGTCTGGGGTCATGGTCCTTGTCATTTGCTTTTGTCTTCCCATAACAACATGTCCAAGATGTCCATGTGTCAGGCTAAAACATGTGACAGAACTAGCTAGATTTGGAAGGGTTTTTTGTTGCTAAAGTTAATATTCAAGCCATTTAAGAATAAAAATGCTTACATGACATGTCATTTGTTAAACATTAAGCTGTCTTCGGCTCTTTTCTGCTGTAACAAATGTACATTTCCCCTCTGTGGGACGAATAAAGGTATTCTGATTCTGATTACATTTAACCTGTTGTGGAAACATTTCTTGATGAAATTGATATAACAAATGCCATAAATATTGCTGTGACACATGGTGTCACATCGGGACTTTAACCCTAAACATTCACAGTAAACCCGGAGTGACATATATGCACAATTAGAAATATGAGTATGGTCTGGTCAGTTAATTTAGCTGATTCAATTATATTTAGTTAACATATGCTTTATTCTTCAATTCATAGTATGTTCAAACAAATGCTAACCAAAACATCATCCTTGTTAATTAAGTTATAAATAAGAGTTACTTTACCATTAAAGCCCAGATATTTGACACTAGGGGGGGTTACTTGTCAGAAATGTGTCTATTTAGTCTAAATGACGTTCCCCTTAATTTCCCCAAAAGTAGAAATGGGTCCGGGTTCTTATGGGTTAAACGTATAGGCTTAAAGGCATAATAGAACTACCGTATTATATGTATTCAACTTGTGCCCCGCTGGACTTATTTTTCTGTGGTTTACCGTTACTGTGACATATCAATATAGCCACGGAAGATAGTTTGTGTGTTTAATTCCCATGCATCAAGGTTATTTTCATGTATGTAATTGTTTTTCCTGCACAGTGTAGAGTCTTGTTGTGATGAGAGGGATACAGGTATTTCATAAAATAAACGTGATCCCTGGAGGTTAGCTACAGAATTGATATCACAATTTAATCGGAGCTGATCACAAGTTGTCATGACTGATCCAGTCATCTCGATGAGCGTTCAGGCTGTGAATAAACAACTTGTGTTTTACTTTTAGGCTGTCTGAAGGTATGGACAGCTATCAAAGCTACTATACATCACATTAAGAACGATGAACAAATGAAAGTCGGACACAAATATATAATTTAAATGATTTATTGAAGTTTGCAATGTTTTGAACAGGCATCCACACAGTAACCTACTTTGAAATGTTCGATACCTCCCTGTAAGCGTCACGATATCGGCCTCTGCCCCACAACCTCACATACGAGTACTGAATGTGCAGCAAATGGATCTTAGGAAGGCAGATATAGCAAAAGATGAACGTAAACGACAAACGATGTTTCTTTCCTGGTAAGTCAACAATGGGTCCTCAATGTACACGCCCCGGATTCCGATGACGAAAATAATAGAATGTCGCCAGTTGTCATGACTCAACTTATACTGTAACACCGGATCTCCTCTCTGATAAACAAGAATACCATGAAGACTCTGGCAGGAGCGCTCATTCAAGGGTACTACGACTATGCTTGCACCTCATGGTACCAAAGCACCTCAAAGGCACTAAAAACAAAATTACAAACATCACAAAACAAACTGGTCAGACTACTGCTTGACCTTACTGCTAGAACCCACCTCACCCCTGCCCACTTTGACAAGGATGGCTTAGAGTTGACGACAGAGTACAGCAACTTGCAATGGGCCTGGTCTACAAGACACACTACACCACTAAGGTACCCATGTACATGTCAAAATACTTCCCAAAGGTCAGTGAATACCACGACGACAACACCAGAGGGAACTCCACAAATCATGTTAAACCCAGATTTGGCTCAAACAAGGGACGAAACACGTTTCGCAATTATGCCACAACAATGTGGAACGCCCTACCCACAGCTGTAAAGGAATGTGAATCACTACCCACCTTCAAAACCTCTCTAAAAAAGCACCTACGGGAGACTGCAATTTGAAACGGGCCCCTGTAAATGTCCAAACCTAACCCCCTACAATATACAGTTTCCCCCCCCCAATGTATATACTCTCTTTTTAGACTCTCTTTTTAGACTCTTTTTGTACTCACAAACAGTACTGTATATTTGTAGATCTGGTATGTCATAAATGTCTAGATGTAACAGTACTGTCTATTTGTATGTCATATATGTTATGATGAATTGAAAATGAATCTAAAATGAAAATGAAATCTATCTGTGTATGTCATGTATGTCATATATGTTATGATGAATCAAAATGGGGGACCCGGATGTAAACAAGACGAAAGTCTTTCTCTGGTCTGCATCCTCTTAACAATTGTGGGTATTGAACTGTACTATATTGTACCCATTCTGCAATCTGTTAATAACGTTTCCAATCAATCAATCAATCAATCAATCAATCAATCAATCAATCGTGTGGTACCAACTGCCAAAAAGCTTTTACCTGAAAAGCCTTCCTCTTTCTAAGGCACTGATAATGTACACAAGTCTTTTATTCAGTATAGTACAAAGATATAATGATAACCCTGAACTGCTTAGCCATATTGAAAGAAAATCACATTAATTTTGATACCAAGTACATGGTTATTCAATAAAAATGATTTCGTATTCTCAGAATGAATACAGCTGCACTAAACACCAGTTACCACAGGATGGCAGTCAGCGCGTCTGCACAATGCAACACCTATAAATATCTCAACAGTATTTAAATCTTACTGCCTTCTCCCTGTATTGTTCAAACAGTTCATCCTCATTAATGTGCACATATGCAACATCTATTTAAAGGAGGGAGTGATTTTGATTTGTAGCTTAAAGGTTGAGAAACTAAAGTATAATTAAACCATATTCATCACACAGTATGATGACACAATAGTCCATGTACATCAATATTTTTACATTCAGGTAATAAATAGTCCAATTAAGTGATGTTGTTTTTGCAGCATGAGTTGGAGCCTGGCCCTGGGATGAACTCAGTCGTCCAGGTAGAATGGAGGTGACGTAATCACTCGCCATAAATCATACAGCACAGGTCAATGGGACCCTCGGCTCCATCAAGGCCTACATTTCCATTTAAATGTTCTGCTCAGTGGAGTTGATTTATGTGGAGACACAGTGAGTAGCCAGGCTCTCGCTGCCTCTATTCAGGAACAGACGCTGGTGACCTTTCCTATCTGGATCCGTGAAAACGAGACTCTGGTACATTAGGGCCAGGTACAGTAGGTGCTCCACAGCGAAACCTCACGTCCAGGGAAGACGAATGTCAGACAGCATGTAGGGCGACAATTACAAAAGTGGAAGAAAATCATCTCCGAGTCATAATATCACCATAATATATACTTGGAAATAAGCCAGAAGTGCATTCAAGGAAGCTTCAATATCCTACTTTGGTATTCAGCAGCTGAGAGCATTGCACTGATTTGACTCAAAAAGAAGGTGGTGGGATTAGTTTCTGCTTGTCTGCTGAGTGCTGCGTTACTGTATGTACATTAAGTTCGTGCAGAGGCCCATTAAGTGGCTAATGGGGTTTGATCGCCAGGGAAACGAGCCGCGACAAATGAGAAGATGTCCTAATGGAGGGACCACCCAGCCACAGAGTTTGATGGAGGGGGACGAGACACCCCGGCTCTGCTCCAAATGTGCTTCTTCAGCTTCAAGATGATAGTCTACTGGGGTCTTTTTCAGAAAGTAGTGCAAATCTAATCTGCTGAGTTAAACCAACTACCAATGGGCACTTTAATTCACTTGATTTTAATTTTGGATATTAGCTCTTAGCCAGCAAAAACTGGAATCATCAGAGCAGAACGGAATTGCTAAGAAATGACTTCCCAAGTATTAAAGTGTGTCGAGGATAGGGCCTGTTCTACGTGGCCCCTGTCAGAGGCTTAGCCAGGGAACGTAATTTGCAGATAAATTGGGGAAGGTGGAGAAGTATGAAGAGCTGTTTTCACTAATCCCACTTCACCTTGAAGCAGCTTATATTTTCTCTCATTTGCAGCTCAAATACCACTGCCTGTTCCGAACTTTGCTCTTGTTAGTGGCCTATAGGATGAGGAATGGAGCCAGACATTTTGGCAAAAACACATCTCAAAAAACGGTCAATATAGCAAGGCATGTTTTTGCAGGGGTCTGTTCCCTGGTGCTGCAGAAGACAGGTAATCCACACACAGATTATCTTCCTCTGTCATGTTGCACAGGTGCTGCAGGCTGATAGGACACACTAACAGGCGTCTGTGGAGATGGCGCTCAAAAAAAGCTTAAGATAGACAACGAAACAACAACAAAAGCAAGGCAGCAAGATGTAACTAAACGCCATCATTCTGAACCTTCACTGTCACACAATGCAGCAGAAAGTTGATGCATGCTTTTTTTTTTTCTTTGCTTCATATTTCTGGCTCTTGAGTGGGTTGTATTATATTTGCTGTAGGTGTATTGTATTGATAAATTGCGCGAATAAATAAAATAGCACTGATAATGTCATAATGCGAGGTGAAAGAAGTATTCAGATGCTTACTTAAGTAAAAGTACCAATATATTATTGTCAAATAATTACAAGTAAAGGTTCTGCATTCAAAATCTTACTTTAAAGTATAAAAACGAATTATTGTGCATTGTGTTATCTCCCTTTGAAATGTACTGGAGTAGAATATAAATGGAAATACTCAAGTAAAGTACCTCAACATTTTAGGTAACTCCAAGTACCACCACACCTAGATTGGGACTTGAACTGGAAACCTTTTGGTTCCAAAGCAGCGGCCTCAATTAAAAGCAGACAACCATCCACATGACTGTAACAGCATTTTATTAAATCTCTAGCTCAGTGACTTGACTCTACATATTTATATTCATAGTTCTCATGCTTTACAGGCGGAGCTCATGCATCAGGCCCCACATCTGTTCATGTAAAGTAGTGAGGCTCACCCAGCACCAACATGTGCACTGTTCACTCCACCTCACAGGCAATGGAGAAAAATAACAGTTTCTCCCTTTGGAAACCCTTCTAAAAACCCAGAGGGCCCAATCTGGAGCCAGGAACAGGTCTGCACATGCTCAAAGGTCAGACACATTTTCAGCAATACATAGAAGCAGGAAGATTTAAAAAGAAAACAACTGGTTAAGTATGCCCTGTGTGTGTTTGGAGGAGATTAACAGCAAATAAAAATGACAGAAAAAGGAATTTACAACATTAAAAACACAGTTCTAAATACAAGCTAGATCAGGACATGGAGTAGAGATCATTTTGGTGCTTTGGAGGACACAGGTCTGTTTGGTTTGAAAGAGTTGAACATCACACATCAACACCACATAGAGGCAGATCACAGGAATAAAAAATTACATCTGAATGAGTGTAAAACAAGAGAGAAAATAAAAAAAGTGTCATCTGCTGACATCTTTGGTGAGCTTTTACTGGTGGTGACAGTGACATCACTCCTGCATCGCTGCATATGGACCATCACTGCTGTTGAGTTTCATTGCATAAGGGTCATGACCCTGATCTAGTGCAACACGACTAGAGAGTTTAATTGGTTTGTCGGATGTGAAAGAGGCTAATCGTACTCAAATGCATCATGACATCACATAGGAACAACTAAACAGTCCAGAGAAAGTTGTGACACCGTTTCAGAGAGCTTAAATGACACATATCTATTCTCAATTTCTACAGAGTGAAGTAATATAAAAATATATGTTATCACTTGTTAATTGATGTTCCTTGACACGTAGATGCTGTGAAAGCAACACCTATTCATTTATTGTTTATTTATTTGATTGTTCATGTTTGTTCCGTTTAATGTGCTGGGTTACTATTTAAATATGTGTTTTAAACTCGATGGATACCTCGTGTTTTTACTGCAAACCAAATCAAAATGACCTGATATTTTTTTGTATTGTGAAAAAAGTGAAGGTATATGACCTTAAAAAACTAATGTATTATGATTCCACTTTAATCCATCCTTATAGTGCCGTCACTTTTAAAATGACACTGTGTAACTTTTAAAGGAGAAATAACACAATGCTCCTTTTAATACATTACATACAAACATGGTGTTTTCCCCTTGGCTCCCATCAGGTACACCTAGACCAAATGTAGCTGTTGAAAAAGCCTTTAAAACAGGAAGCTGTGTGTTATTTCACAGACACATTCACATGCATGCCTTCCTAATGTTGCAGGATTGGGACTCCACATGTTGGGGATCTGTAGAATCGCATTTTAAAGTATTTCCTGTCATTCTAGACTTCTGAGAAGAATGGAAATATGTTTGTAAGAACTGCAGCAAAGCAGAAAAAACCCTTAGGAGGACCTTTCCAACGTATCACAACACAGACACACGATGACAAACCTTCTACTGAATCAATTTGGTATAATCACACATGCAAAAGAAATAAATCCCTATTTTAATACAAACAAGTGCTAAAGAGTTTCCATTCCCAATGTTTGTTTTTACATATTTAAAGTTGCATAAATTTGTGCTGGCAGAGGGAGGAGCTATAGAGCTTCAGGCCAGTCCATGAGGACGCACACGGCGGATTCCCCGTACAGGAAGTGAAGCAGCAGTCTGTTTCCTGTCTCAAGTGTTGAGAGAGAACAGGTCCTGCTCGATGGGTTTCTTCACCCAGGCGCCCAGGCCCGCCTTGTGGAAGGCTTTGAAGAGCGACTGCTTGGCATCGTGGTACTCCACCGCCGCCAGCTTGGCGTCGCTGTAGCTGACGGGCCGCGGCGCGCTGATCCGCAGCGTGGAGGACAGCTGCATACACACAAAGAACACACGTTCGCTGTGAGAATCATCAAACTACATCAGAATCAGAAAAGGATTAAGTTGTCCAGCAGCGAGGACATTTACAGCTAACGGACAGTGCAGATAAGAAACTTGATTTACGTATTAGAAAAAGAGGCAAGTGATGATCTCTTACTTTACTATGGTTAAATAAATCATGGGCACAAAATAAAACATATGTAACAAGAATGATTAAAAAGTCACAAAAGCACTAAGAGGTGAAACTGAAATGGACTGATTTGTAAAATGATTCTGTATTGTTAGCAACCACAGAAAGAGCTTTGAAACTTAACACACACTAGTGGCAGAACATAGGAATCAATGGGGCGTCATATAAAACATATTATTTACAATTATAAGTATTCATTTGGCAGGTGGGATCTAAGAATCCAACATACAGCAGATGAAGGAGAAGTCACAGATAAGTGGCTCGTCCTGATATAAAGGTGTGTGAATGAGAGAGGCGGAGTTTGGGGAGCGGGGTCCCGGGGGGGGGGGTTACCTTGCAGTGCAGGCGCTGCCAGCGTCCGAACAGGGCGTGCTTACAGAGTCTGGAGGGTCTGCTCAGGTCGTCCTTCCCTGTGGTGGCGTTGATCACCTCCAGCCCCGGGTCCCCCACCGTCCAGTTCACGCTGAAGTTCGGAGCTTTCCCCGGCTGACGAGCCTCCGCGTTACTTATACCTGGGGGGGAGAGTCGATGGATTCAACTCACTATTTTTACATCATTTTATACTCCCATTAGATATTTCAGAGGCAAATAGCGTAATTTTGACCCCACAGTTCATAGCTCACAAAGGACATTTTGAGTTTATTAATAATGTTGAGCAGTCCTAATTTAAATTGGTTGTTGTCGACTGGTAAACTTAAAATATTCTGAATTTCCTGACTTCCTAACATACTTTACTCTATCTGCCTGAGCCCCTCTTCTCTGCTCTGACCCCCCCTGATCTCCCATTAAACCCTCGCTGCTCCTCAGTGAAGGAGCTCCAGATGTGTGGGGACAGATGAGTGGGATCATGGTGGAGTGTGTCTCACCGCTGAGCAGCGGCTTGTTGAGGCTGAACGACGGGGGCAGCTCCTCCATCTCCGTCACCCTCTGGTACATGGCTCTGGAGAGGTGGTCCGCGTGATACAGGCTGCCCAGGATGATGCTGGAGAAGTAGATGGCGTCCGTGAAGTAGCTCATCAGAGAGCCTTGGAACCCCACCACGTTCCACCTGGAGGGGGACCAAACACCCATTAGTAAGTCCCAAAAGTTTAGGCAAGGCAAGGCACGTTTCTTTTTACAGCTCAGATATTCGGAGCTTAATAACTGAACACAGAATGTAGACCCGTCCTGGGTGTGATCTAAAGATTACTACATGATCTGATGTCTACGTTGCTGTTTCAGGAGCTGTTAACGGCTTGGTTGCGATTCATCAAGTGGTCTAATCAAGGCTCCAGCGAGCTGATGGCCCCCGAGGACCCGAGCTGGAGTGATTGCAGCGCGACACGGAGATCATTCATCCTCTCCACACGTGCACATCCTCATCAGATCGTAGTGGTCTGCTCTAAAACATCCTTCAACACCTCAAGAGTGTCTGCAGGGCAGCAAGGTAAAGCTACAGCTGCGTGAGAGGTTATGTTGATTCAACTGCTCAGACTCAAACAGCTTTTTTAGTCCCAGGAACATCGCTACGTAGTGTAGCTGCTGACAGTGTGTGTGAGGGTCGGGATACAACACACACCTGGCGATCTTGTCGCTGCAGGACATGGTGAGCAGTCTCTCCCCCTGCAGGACCCCGTCCCACGTCTGGATGGTGTTGCTGGAGCGCACCGGGATGGTTCCCTCTCCAGACTCGATCTTAGTGCGCAGCTGTCCCCGGGCCTTTCTGTTCGGGTGTCTATCCCCATAATCTGAGGGGGGGGAGAATACACTTTAGATCTTTTGGTTAGCAATATATGTTCATGTATCTTCATCATAATTCTTCCTGCGTACCCTCTACTCCGGCCTCGTGCGGGGAGAAGATGCGAGCGTCTCCACACGGGGACGTGCTGATGTACAGGTGGAACTGCACGTTCTCCTTCAGTCTGAAGCCCTGTATGCTGTCACACCGGATGAAGATGGACTTCTGCTGCTCCTCCTCGTGGTTACTGGAGACACGTAGATTAAGGGAGGTTTGACATGCAGGAGACGGAAAGGGATGAATGAGCTTTATTTTGCTGCATTTGAGACATTTAAATTGGGTTTAAAGTGTTTATAATGTGTGGAGAAGCTCTCTTCTTCAGTAGAAATACAAATATAAACTGCACAGCTCCTCCACTTTAAAATCTAAGGAAGAAGATCTGGGCCACGTTTGAAAACTTTTCTGAGCCAGACCAAAATCGATTTTTGAGATTTCACAAACATTCTAAATCAAAATTCTGCTTCTTCCTATTTCGGTAAAAACTGTGTCTGGAGTGTGACTGACCTGAGGAAGTGCTCCAGCTGCGAGTACAGGAACCTGATGAGCGAGCGGCGAGCCACGATCTCAGCGTGGCAGTCATTGAGAGCCAGCCCTCTGTCGCTCATGTATTCACCGTTGATGCACTTTGTCCCCGTGGAAATGCAGATCACCTGAGCCTCCTTCACATCGGCACCTGTACGCCAAAGGAAAGAAGTCCTGACATCGTACCTAAAACTGCTGAGTCAGGTGTTTTGTGACCCTCCCCAATGAAAATGTAGCTAAAGACAAATAATGCTGCAGCTCCATTGGGTTTGACTGACACGAAATAAATCACCTGTTGTCATGACGACACCTGATAAAACTTTCCGCCGAGCGTGCGGCGACGTGAAGTTGTCCGTCAGTTCGCCGAACTTGTCGACGACCAGGCGGGAGACGGCGTCTGCCAGAACCTGAGCACCAAAACAAATCAAATGATTATACATGAAGCAAAATGAAATGAAACTTTGAGCAAAAGGTTGAAAATGTGCACTGCGGCTTTTGGGTAATACAAAGACGAAGAGACAACAATGCGATAAGAAGAAAGCGAAAGCTCTTCTTATCTGCCCCGGAAATATTATTGAATATTTCAATTAGGAAAGCTGCACTGGTGTGGATGACAGGCAGGATGTGAGCGGCTTAGAACAGATCCTCTGTTTCACTCACTGCTCTGGAAGTAAAGCGGAGAGACTGCTATAATGAGCAGCAGTGTTTGAATAGCACTCACAGGGTGATGCTAATTAAGATAGCAGCTGTCTTATCAGTGTGCGTGGATTACAGCCGGGGATTAGCCTATGTGTAAATAGATTCCCAGTGAATTGGACTTGTCTCTCCTGAAGCCGTCTTCACTCACACTCTGTCAGGTTGGCTACGAACAAGTATCTCGTGAGACGACAGATCTAACCTGGGAGCTACTGTCAAATCACGACATGCCTCAAAACTGCTTTATGGTTATTTGCCGTCTGGTAAACCACTAAATATGAGGTTAACTTGCAGAGTTGGCAGACCACATGTGCAACACATCTGGATAATGGACAATGTAGATTTGTAGGTAATAGTATTGGGAAACCCACATTATCGAACGTTCACTAGTCCCAGTTTGCGGGTTTATAAAATAAGTAAGGAAAGTAACGGGGCCTTTCAACACTCATTAACCTTGGTCCCTGCTTACCTGAGGCAGGTGCAGCTGCAGTCCCTCTCTGGGTATGGGCTGTCTGGACGGGGCCTGGTCCAGCTGCATGTTGAACAGAGCGGACAGAGCAGCCTGCGCCGCCCGGGCCTTGGCCAGCTTCTTGTTCCGCCCAGAACCCTGGAAGTTCTGCCCGTCCACCGTCACCGACATGACAAAGTTCTTGGCGTGGCTCTCCCCGCTCTCTGAGACAAAGTCGTACTTGAGGCCCGGCCGCAACTCGTTGAGGATCATGACAGGGTTCTTGCCGCTTGTAGGGGACATGAAGGTAGAGGGGACTGGAGGTAAGGGGGCCTGGATCAAGTTCGGGACGGGGGAGGGGAGCAACGGGTACTCGACTCCCAAAGAGCTGAAGGAACCGTTGCTGTTGGACGTGAGATAAAAGGGGTCATCTGCGGGGGGGGATGTCTCGAAGGCGTTAAAGAGCATGTCTGGGAAGTCGGCCTGGTCCGAGGTGAAGTCCGTGTGGACAGACAGAGTCCGGCCCATGGCCATGTGGGCCTCAGAGGCGTTGGGGAACTGGACGAAGGAGCGCAGGGCTTTCTCTGCTGCGTTCAGCTTGGCCTTCTTCTTGGTGGAACCAGCGCCCTCGAAGAACTGCCCGTTGACCTCCACCGTCATCACGAAGACGGGCGCGTGGACCGGCCCGGTCTGAGAGAGCAGTTTGTACTGCAGCCCCGGCTTGATCTCATTCAGCTGCATCAGGGCGTTCTTAGGCAGAATGGGCCCGGGGATTTTCTTACGCTTCTTGGGCTTGTACTTGGAATGTGCATGCCCATTATTGCCCTCCTCTAAGGGACGTTTCCTCCCACCCCCAGCACTCCCATTGGGGAGTTGAGCAGCCTCAGCCGCAACCCCCTCTTTGGAGAAGAGGTTGTCCAAGTTCCGATTTTCCTTAACATCTGTGCTGCATGAACCTGCGGTGCCCAGAAAGAGTAACTTACAATGCCTTCGTTGCAGGATCTTGTAAATGTAAAATTTAGAGATTCCTTTACCTTTCTTTGCAACTGAACAAGTGATGTGTGTTCCTTAATTATTATTTAAATATAATGTATAGAGGCAGTTTAGCTTTTGGTACAAGTGTATTCTAAACACATTCATATGTCAATGAGGAGGTTTCACACAAACATAAGTAATATTTGCAAATGTATAGAAAATTATGTAAATCGTCATTTAAAGAATTTCCCCTAAAACCTTAATTAGCATGCAGGCTATTTCTATACTCATATTTAGCTAATTAAGGGATAAACTATTTACACCAGGAGCTTTGAGAACATATTTCTACATGTCTTTATCTGGACGATGGTGTGTCTTGGGAACACATATCACCCGGCCCTGTTAACAAAGCTGATGGAACTTAATGTAAACTTCCATTTATAACATCCTTCAGCAAAAGCTCGATAGGTTACTCCTTTCGGTGCTCAGGACAGAAAACAATCCTATAAGACGCAGGTTTAGAGAGGTTGTGGGGAGAGATGGAGGTGTAAACAAGGGGTGTCAACTTTTCCAAAATAATGCAGTACTTCAACTGAGCCTGAAGAGAAACACCAGAGAAATTATTCACTTTTAGAATCTAAAACCAGAGAAAAACACTTGAGCAGGAGCAGGAAGTGGATTATTTGAAACAACAGAAAAGCTGCAAAAATACATATTTGTATACAAAATTGATCAAATGTCTTATTCTATTTCCGCCCTGGTTTTAGCAGCAGGTTATCAAAATCTTTCATTCACAGTTCTTCTTTCTCTCTTTACAATACTGACTGACTGAACATGGCCGATACACTTAAAAACAATCAACCAAACTGCTGTGAAATGTTCACAATGTTCCCGTTTTTAACCAAGTGACTTGTTAGCCATATTTAGCATTGTTTTCCATTTGAAATGACTTCCTCTTAAACCAAAGAGTGCAGTGCTTCCACAGAGTTTGTCGTTCAGTCACAGCCAGATGCCGACTGCAGGCAGAGTTAATAACAAACGTGCCGGAGGGGGACGGAGCTGAAACATGAAAAAACACAATAGCAGATAATGCCTTGAGCAACCAGAGGGGGGGGGGGATGATTATAGGTCTGCTGGGGAACGTACTGTTATTGTGGCTCAAAGACAATCACTGAAGCAGAAACAGACCCTTTATCCATTAAAAAGTGAATTCACTGGGCTGCAAGGTCAATGCTTCCAAATGTGCCTTGGCATGTCCAATTGAGATATCAACACGTTACCTTGCATCTGAAATGTCTTCTACGTGACTTCCTGTTTAGGATGTTAGGCAAGCAGCCCTTGGATAACCTTGAGCAACTCTCCCTACCCTCGGCCATAATCCACATGTTCTCCCCATGCTTTCACTTTGGCTTACATGCAGCAGGGACAGGATTACTGCTGTGCCAACACAAATCAAGAAAGTGTTTAAAGAGGCCTGTCAGTTAGCATCGGCAGCACCGGTCACGATGCTAAACGGGCTATCTGGACCCCAACAAACAGACTCCCTTCAGCCTGACAAACAGCCCCTTTCTGAAAACGCTACGGTGAAGCTTGATCCTATCACTTTTGCAAATAAATAGCCGACTTATCAAACCTTTTCCCTGTGATCGAGCTTTCAACAGGCACCTGAATGGAGTGAGATGAAAGGAAAGCTGTTTGTTGATTTGCTTTGCCCTGCATTAACTTCACTTGGAATCTGTCTTTTCCATAAAATCCCATCGAGGCTTATCGTGGGTCAGGTGGTGTTAGGGCTGGAATAGACCTACCTTACAGAGCCAGAGAGGGGGCTTTAGGGGGCTTTTTTTGTTTAGACCAAAGGGAAAAGCTGAGAAATGTGCCATCAAAGTGGAGTGAAAGCTCACAGTAGATACACCCTGACCCTGGGATTAAGCTCCGACCTCCTCCTGAGCTGGCCAAAAGGAATTGGACGGTATATTTTCCCACAGCAATGCAATGCACCATGGGTATTTCCCTCAGGATGTGTGCTTCCTTTACCTACATGCATTCATCTCGTACACAACCTGGACAGTATGTAATAAAGCATGAATGTACACGTGGGTCACTCACTCATGCTTTTGACTTGCCCCCCCTCAGTGGTGGGCAGCCTCTGTTGGATTGGAGCGGTCCGATCTCCCACTCGACCTGAAGGGCACACAGCACATGGGTTATCAGTGGTGGAAAGTACACTTTGAAGGTATTCAAAATCAGTAGATCAGTCCTTCCATCATGCTGTCACAGTTAGCGCTGCAGATGTCTATACAAACCTTTAGAATACATGGCACTTCTCCTTTGCTCGTATGTCACACCTCATCACCCAGCTCCCCCTCCACCTCCACCTTCCTAGTCCTGTCAGACAGGTCCTCGTCTGTCTGCTGATAAGACACCAGGCTGATTATTTCCTGTGTTTTAATCAGGAAACTGTCACTCAGCACGCCATCTGTGCTAATAAACAAACTGAGGCGGGCAGAAATGACGCAATCATTATCTTTGATTAACTAAGATGTGGGCTGTCAGCAGGGGTCTATTGGACCAACCTCAAAATGGTGTTCCCACTTTAAGATTCTTTCATATCAGAAGACCTCATAAAGTCACTACTGTATGTGCATATGTTTTTTTTGTCCCTGTTGAAAGCCATGTATGGAAGTGTTTGTTTTTCTACAGAGAAATGAGTCCTAAAACCTGGAGATAAGTTGGCATTTTACGCCTTCCTGTTCGATTCCTCCTCAAAGGTTTTTTTGTCCTACATTTAAACGTCATCACTTCTCCACTCTTTACTCAGCTAGCTCAATTCAAGCTAATGAAATCTGCCTTCCTTTGGAAAAGGAACAGAGGCTGTTGGGAAAGGCTTCGCGCTCGCTGTGTAATCGCTCTCTGTCGACAGATATGTCCTCCTGCCCCGCTGCCACTCAGCTGTTTGCTCCTCACATTAGAAATGACAACGTTATCAGGCTGCTGCCGCCGCTCTATTGTGCGAGACGGCAGCAAGGGGAACACGGCTCAGGTTCTCCAGATAGTGCGGGGAGGAAATGAACTCAGAAGTAAAATGCCAAGAAAAGGAGTTAAGCGAGGGTTGTCACAGAAATGTAAAACTTTTGAGTGTTTGTATAATTCAGAAACCCTGTTTACCTCATTATACATCTCACAAACTCTGCTTTATCTCACCCAGACAGTGTTTTATAGGCTTCAAGTTGTAAATGTTTCTCCTTTTCCTACAATAAGGGATAAGGATAAGTGGACATCCCCACTGTGTTGCATGATGGGAGAATACTGTTGAATTTCCACATCATCAGACTTTTAGCATACAGCATGAAACACTTTTGGTTGAGCATTTTTACAAAGCGCCGTCTCCAAATTGGAAAGATAAACAACGTGCAGAATAGGAAGTGGCACGCATGTTAAAGGAACCCGTGGCCTCCCATGCATGGCATAGGGAGAATACGTTTATCAGATAAGCAGGAAAGAATAAATCTATTTACGCTGCGTAGTGCCACACTCCTGTCTCGGATCATGCATCACAGCACTAACAACCACCCACACTGATGCTGTGTACACTCCAACAACAGCAGTAGCAGGAACAGGAGAATATGAAATTGAAGTGAAAACCAATCAAGAAGCAACAAAGCAGACATGTTTAGCTCTCTCCTCTGAAGAAACCTAACATTATATATATCCATGTCCTATGTTTTCCTCGTGTGCAGCCCTAAGGAGACCCCATCAACAAGGAGAGAGAATCTGGACCACGGCCATCATCGACTGAGCTGACAGTGATAGATGGATTTCAGAGACTATTTCTGGTGCTTGAGGCGAGTTACAATCAGAGCTAGGGGGGGGGGAACAACTGCAAACAGCTGTCAGAGAACTCTTTTAGCGACCTAATGTAGACGGATTGATGCTGAGGAGAAGCAGACAGCGAAAAGGGAAAAAATGGTGGTCCCAAACATGTGATGGAGACAAAACGAAAAAAACGTTGTTGTCCACAATGCTTTTCTCACACACAAACTCCAGTTCAGCCCCGTGAAATGACATTTTGAGGCGTGCAGAAATTGGAGGTGATGAGATGATGGATGAGGAGGGACGGAGCAGAAACTCTAGGATGTATCGTAGAGTCACAGCAGAAGGCAACATGTGTATTCCTTTAGTTCAAAACACGTGGGGCTAACATTCATCCGTTAATCAAATAATTGTAAAGTTGACATTTTGACAGACTACTATGCCACAATTAAGTCATTTCCCTTTCACAGGCTTCTGGAGTTGGATTGAAATGTGACATTTACAGCAGATTACAATACAAATCACAACAGGTCTACGTGATGCAAAACCACCGTATTCAATCACAGGAAATAAATTAATAAGGCTACTCATACACCACTGTTCATTTATGCTAAAAACAAATTATGAAGACCTCGAGGTATTTGACTCTCCACATATCTGTAGGTTTGAGAAACGTTGGTAAACTGTTTAAACAGCAAAGTTGCTAGAAAATAAACCCCTCACTGCTCCCCAAGGACACTTGCATGCGTCAGCCATCTTTCTATCATTCCCACTGTGAAATCTATGTGACGGCTTGTATTTGCTGAGTGGTCCTGGCAGTACAGTAGCTGCAGGCCCACTGCTGTATCAGTTCCACGCACTAATACCACCAGTGTTCTGACCAGGTATTTGTGCTGCTGACAGCAGACTGTTCACACCACTGTAGCGCCCTCTCACCGGGGGCCAAGGAGAAGAGGTGAAGCAATTAGGAGGATTATCTACTTCCATACTGCAGCGGCCAGGCAGACAGAATGCTGGGACAGCGCATTGTGAATGAAGCCTCGGGGCCAATAACCACAGGAGTCACATGTGGAATTAATGTCAGGGTCATGAGAAGTTAGCAGGAAGTGAGCACCACACTCTTTAAAGATACACAGAGATTCTCTGAGTGCACATATGTGTGACAGATGAGTCTGTATACTTCGAGCACTCCCCAAAACTCCAGGGGAAAAGGGAAAAAGCTGAATGGTACAATGAGAGTCAACAAAGAGACTATCAATGGAGCACATTCCCTGACACTGATACCTGGAGAAGCTCCATAGGGTCAGCCGCCACCCCTTCCCTCTCTTTTTTTACTGGAGTTCAACTTCTCTTCGGACAATGGTTCAGATGGGACATTTGGGGCTTGCTTGGGGGACTAAGCTCTGAAGCTCACACATCTGGAAGACCAGTGACCACCAAGTGACCAGGACCAGGACAAATGAAACACACGTTCTCAGTCTTACAACCTGACCGAGAAACATGCATCCCATCCTTTAGAGGTGAATACAATAGTAAAAAAGATACTATAGCCACTACCAGAACGTGTTATGACTGCATGTAAGCTGTCTATAACTCCAGCTGTGAATACAGATATGTAGCACTGAGATATTTCCCTGCTTGCCTCAGGGCTCTTTGCTGTCTATTAAGCACAACTGTGCCAGTTTATCCCCCCCCCCCGCCCAACCTCACTGCTCGCCTAGCACACACTCGCATTTCCATTTAACGCTTTTATCACAGGTAGCCCTGCCTCCTGGGCCTGAAAATGGTTGCTGGGACACGGAGACATGCACGCTGAGGAGCCAGTGGAGCAACAAGGGGTAGAGCGGGACTACATCTTCCTACTATTCCCATTTGGGGAATGGAAAATAAATGATTTGCTGCCCAGTTGAGTGATGGTGTGGATTCCCTGGAAGTCCACAATTACATACATACAAATAAGTATGTGTAGCAGCCAAAACCTTTGAGCTTCGTCATTTTTCCTGACTTTCTTTTTTTTCATATGGTCTCAGAAGGTCTGCCTGAGAGTACCTCACCCTCGCTGACCCTCCTCCCCCCCATTCTCTCTGCATCACTGGCCCCACCGCGCACAACAGATGGCTATCACTGTTCTCTGCACCCCAGTCAGGGCCAGGCCAGCAACCTGCTATCTCCCAGTTGGGGCTCAGGACTGATGTTGAATTTCACACCCCATGGCATCAGGATTAGCCAGAGCCGGAGCTGATGGACAGGCAGGTGGAGGTGCAGGGTGGATTTATGGATTTATGGACGTAATGTCATTTCGCCCGGCATGTTCGTTCGATTAGTACTTCCACTATTTGGAAGAGAGTTACCCAGCTGTGAATGCCAGTATGCAAATCATACCTGTATTTAGTTACAAAGCTTTCAAAGCTGTGCTGAAGCTCGCTTGAAGAAACCAGCAGCCTGTGGTCAAACACAGATCTTCTGGAGGGAAAATGGCTCTGGATATTATGGAAAAATACCGTAGCTACAGTAAGGTTTGGAGATAAGATTGTGGTGGTGCACCAATTGGAAGGTGGGTGGTTTCAATCCCCTGCAGTCAACATGTTCAAGGGTCCTTGTTCAAGACACTGAACCCCAAATGGCTCCAGAAATGGCATCATTTGTGAGGATAAATGGCTGAAGAATCCCAATGATGACACATAAAGTTAATAAGTGGAATATTTACATGTTCACCTAAGGACGTGCTTATGATGTTTTACTACTTTTTGCATCATCAAAGAAAGTGTTTTATGGATCTGCTGCTGCCTTTGTATTTCATTATGATGAATCATTTCCTGTTGATCTGGAAAATGTGACACCCGACATCATCTGCCTCTGATTTGATCCGATACGATGAGTGCATTTTAAATACAAATCTTGCTTCAATTACGAGTCAATATGAAAGACAGGTGTTGCCTCGATGCTCGGGAGCTGCCTCCTGCTCCACCTGTGTGATGGGGGGTGGTGGAGCCTGAGGAGAGGGTGGGTTATCAGCAGAGCCTCAGGGCGGAGGTACGGCGGGGGGGGGGGGGCTGTATCACAGATCTGCGGTTTTGGGCCGACAGACACATCCCTTAGCAGCGTGCCGTCCACGCCTCACAGAGCACATCGGCTTATACCTCGTCTGAAATTCACTTTTGCTCCCAGTAGATTAAACTCACACTTCAGTTCATCTCACAACACCTCGCTTAGCAGGGAGACGGAAATGATGGGCTGCTCTCTCGCCCCGCATGCAAAGTATGTACATTCCTTTACACATTAATACTGTTTAGCAGACTCCCCATGAATAACACTTAGGACAAATTGAATATTCCCGAGTGGGATAAAAATATGACAAATCTGGGTGTACCTGCCGCGCTGCTTTTTGTGGCCAGAGCCGGAATTTGAATTAATTGGAGGATTTAGTGCACTTGACTTTAGCAGCCAGTGAAAAATATGAGCAGACGTTTGCAGTAATGCACAGGATGTAAGAGGGTGCTGCTCTGAGACTCAATACATATGTTCACTTATATTGTCTGAGGGGTAAAGTAAATGCTTCTGCAAAAATAGGAAAACATCTCTCCAGTATTTTAATTAAAGAGACCCTATTCTGCTTTTTGGAGTTTTCACTAGTGTGCGATATAGGTTTCTGTGCATGTAATAGCTTCCATTGGACTCCTTTGTTTACTCCCCTAACATAACGACATCAGGGTTGTCTATATCAAAAAAAGTCATTCTTCATGTTTTAACATATACAACATATATCAAATATCTGTTAATATCAGTGAAATACACTTCATTAACTTCATGAAATAATTGTTTTGATAATAGAAGTAGTAACGTACTAACAAAATGATCAAGACATATATTGATATGAAGTATGGATTAACATGCCTCTTTGTCTTGATGTTATTTTCTCATAGTATACGGTATGTCGTTTATTGGTATATCCAATGTTCATGTAAATAATGTTGCTTTTCTTACTTTGTATCTTCTTTAACTGTGTCTTCCTATCAACCCAAACACAAAGGCAAATTCCTCACATGTGTTATAACCTGTTGGCAATAAACCTGATTCTGATAACATCTAAAAGAGTTTTAACAAATGTCATTCACCACAGCATCATTTACACTTCAAACCTATTGTATTAAGCTATTTCTAGGATCAAGTTGATGCCAAATGAATGAAAAGATAACCACCAACAAAAGCTCTAACCAGTAGCATCAGACTATTAAAACGTGCTCTCAGCAGCAGACACCAAACGGTCCCTCTCTGACCCCCATCCTCCCCCAGAGGTACCTTTGCGCTCGGAGCGTTTCTTCCTCCTCCTCCTGCACCTGCGGTGGCTCAGGCAGCATGGAGCCGCCGTGGGGAGGGGGCCGTCCAGCAGCAGAGCCATGGTGTGTCCCCTCAGCTTCCCTCAGGCTCACTCAGCCCGACGCTCGGCAGACACAACTTTACACTGAGCGGGGGGAGGCAGGGGGAGGGGCTGCCGGCACATGGGCTCGCTGCTGTCAGATAAACGGGGAGGGATTTCTGCTCCTCCCCTCCTCTGCCTCTCCTCTCTGTTTTCATCCCCAATCTCAAATCCACACTGAACTTGGCTTTGGAGCGCTCTTCAAAAAATACCAAACAATGCCTTTTGCATTCACTTCATGACCAGAGTGGCTACAATAAGAGCAGGGAACACTAAAACCACAAGTCCTCCCAATCGGAGCATTAGCAGCTAAAGAGAAACAAAAATGGACTTCTATATGAAACATGTGAAACCTCGGGTGTACACCAACTAAACAACGAGTCCATGATAGATCATTGGACAGTGGAAGAAAAACATGCATTCATATTTCTTTCTTTGCATTTTCCTTTACATTGTGAATCTGTCTATAATGCAGGAATACAGGCTTTATGAGATATGCATGATCTGTAAAAGGATGACTGACAAAGCACTCATGTTCAATAAAAACTACAGGATGCTATGACAGTAAGAAAGCCAGCACTGCCCCCTGCTGGGCTGCAGTTAAAGTGAACCTTAGAAAAAGACACCCTGTATCTATACTATGTTAGTACTTACTATAGAGCAGGGGTACTCAAACTTTTTGTTAAAGGTCCACTTGTGAATCTTATACAAGGTCAATGGTCCGGATTCAATGCCAGTAAAGTCCCCCCCCCCACCCCCAGAGCGGAGCAACGAAACTGAAATTAAGAAGCCGTTTTGGCGCGCAATGCCTGGGGCCCCCTTGAGGGGGTTTCCCGACTTATCGTTGCAGTAAATTAAAGGGTGTTTCATGTTGTCGTTGCTGTGGACCTTCTTAATCTTTTTTTATGTTCCTTTTTTTTTTAAAGAAAATTACATTTTGAAATCGTTACGTTTATTCTGGTTTGTTTTGTGTTTGTATCTTTTATTTTTAAGTTATTTATTTATTGAATGTTTTGTGAGCTGAGCTGTGTGGTTTTATATTTTATGTATCTCTCTGTACAGCACTTTGGTCTGGAGGTTTTAAAGTGGTATATAAATAAAGTTGGATTGGATTAATCTACCTTATTTGGGGGCCCCCTTCTGGTCCAATCACTTGCCTGTCGGTAAACGGCGCCCCTGTATACGCACACACATTCAATACATACTATGATGGCTTGAACTAGTGGGAGAAATGGCACTGTTTGTCTGTAGCCAATGCCTTGAACCTCGACAAAAATGGCATTAGAAAGTCAAGGTAAACTTGCGGTTAACTTGCGGTCTGCAATGCGTGTCACGCTCGCGCTCACAAGTAAATATATATGCACGTTCATTCTCACAACGTGTCAGACAATGCACTTTGTGATGTCTTTTATACATAACTGATTGTGCTGTTATGTTAAATGTTTGTTGTTTGTGTCTGGATACTTGTCTGTTGATGTTGGACATGGAGCTGCTGTGACGCAAGTCAAATTTCAGACTTGATCTGACCAATAAAGTATTATCGTTATCGTATAAATATGTGTCCCCGGTGCGTCGGGGAACTCACGCAGCATCAGAAAATAAAACCCTCCCTCTTTTCCTGCGTACCCAAATCCTTTAAAAACAGGTGTACAACGAGCGGATACAGATTTGCTGCTGATCTGACGTCAAATCGGCAGCGGACCCACAGAGAGTTGCTATCAGGAACAATGCCTGACGTGTTTTGGACGTAATCTCGTCTTTGTTTACATTAGCAAGCCTCGCTAACACTCAGAGCTAACCTGTACTGGAGAGCCCATATGTTTAAAAAGCAGGAAATAAAAAAAGGAACTCACCTTGTGATAAACTCGCAAGAGAAAAAGCATTTGAGCTCCATACTGTTTCAGAAATAATCCTTGATGTGGTTTAGAACAGGATGGCGTTTTATCACAGCAGAATTTAACTTTATCTCCGGTAGAATTCTGATCAGGCATTAGCTCCGCCTCCTCCTTTTTTTTTTTTCAAGCTAAGGACCCAACATCTGCGTTTCTCTATAACAGGGCTGCAAAAGAGGGGTATGATGAGCAGTATGAGGCATGGCTACAATGTGTGATCTGTTTGGTATTTTAAGCACAAAACTTTACAGACATGTTTTGTATAGGTATGGCCCTACAATATATTTTTCCAATATAGCATGATAGGTCTACTTTAATTTTTATCAGATTCAGAATTTTTAATTTTTTAATAATGGGACACAGGGTTTGGTCCAGATTGATTTGCAGTTCGGTCCGGATCCAGACCTTGGTCCGGAGTTTGAGAAGCCCTGCTATAGAGTAATGTCAGAATATGCAGGGTATGTTTGACAACAACCTGATAATGATTTAAATTAAACATCTTATCCTCAATATGATTTGAAATCAAACCTATTCTTCTTGTGGATTCCATCCTTGTTGCAGAACAAACTATCCCCACAGGCTTTGAAGCAGTGGTTCCCAACCTGGGGGGCGCGCCAGGCCTCAGATGATTTGAGGCCAAATATCATATTTAGACTTTTTTATTTTTTTACATATAATTGTAAAGCAATACATGATTGTCACTAAAAGCCTTGTCTCTACATTACAATAAAATATAAAAAATAATTGATTAATTAATTTGAATAACAATTCAAGTTAGTAGCTATTAAAGGCAAAAAAAGACAGAAATGTATAATTCTTTCTTTAATAGAAATGTTTCTTCTGCCCGTAAAGTGTCCAAACCAGGCTTTTCTGGATAAGCGCATTTTTAAAACATGGTCATTGTCCATGCCGGTTTCAGTTGGATTATTTGTCTCAGTTGCTCCGATCAGATCGGTCTCCTCCATTTTGTAGATTATTTACGACTTTTGAATCCACATAAACACATCGGCAAAATCCGGCTTTCTTTGAGCATGTGTTTAAAACCGTTTAATCCCTTTGTGAATTGTTTCCACTTCCGCGCCGTCCTTTAATTTCTTCATACAGCGGGAATCCAAATGAATGAATCCTGAGTCCAATAACCATCAAAGTCACTCCAATAGTGCTCCTTCATTACGCTTTCATCCGCCTTTAACAAAATACTTCACATTCATCTAGTTTGTGACAGGAGTTGTAACATTTTTGAGAGTTTTCAACTTGAATTACCGCTGTGGGGGGACTCTTGGGAAAAAAGGTTGGGAACCAATGTTTTGAAGGGTCCTACAGCCCCCCCCACAGGCGTTTTTGTTTACATTGTGTACAGGTGTGCAGTGTAACCTAAAGCATATATGGAGTTTGGAAACAGCAACTTATTGAAGTCTTAAAATATTCAAATAGCAACATTAAACCTGAAGGGACACATTCATATGGCCTGTCATATACACAGCGATCAGTCACTTGAATCCAAACTCGATGCCATGAAGTTGAAAAGATGTGTCCTTTTATAGAGTGGTCCAGTGTTGATGTCATTTTGTAGGACCGTACAGAAGCAAGAATCGCTCCATTTTCCGAGAATAACGCCAATTATACTTAAAAGGTTTTGTAATAAATGCAATCGGCAGAAACAATAAGCTAATGTTAGGCAATAGAGGAGCTACATCACGGTCACATGACTTCACGTCACCACTTGTCATCAACCGTTTTGACTCACAGAAGCTTCAGACAGTCTTTACTGACATATTTTCTGTTATGGAAGAACACATGAACATCTCTTCAGCTCGTGCTAACCACAGTCCTTATTTCAGGCTTCTAAGCAAAAGATGCATTGTGGGAAATGTAGTATCCAGAATTTTGGGACCTTGACCTTTTTTATTTTGTAAATGTGTACCAAATAAATAAGGGAAACCAACCTGTAAGTGTTCTTCAGTGTTCTTCGCCGCCTGGAAGGGTTCACCAATGTCTTGCTCTGAAATGAACAAATATCTGATATGAATACAATGATTTCTTATGTATTTTATAAAGAGTGAAATAAAAAGTTGTATCTGCATCAGAGTGCAGGGTGCAGTGACGCAGTGTGGCCTACAGGTGGAGCAGCAGGACTTTCCATCCCTTCTCTTCTCTGCATCCAAACCACCAACTGTATATCAGATCTTAGCATTCACAATGGAAGGAATGTTTTGGGAACAATTGGGAAGAGGACATTCCAACATTTCAGCAACCAGTGAAACTCGGTGTGCCTGAGAGGATCCTGCGCTGACAAGCAGAGATAACATCCAGAGATTCAGATCACAAAGGACCTTTGGGTGTGACGCTCGCAATCCTGCAGGGTGTCACAGCTTCTACAGTCACTTTAATCAAGCTGGAGAAAAGTCAGCTGGGGAAAAGTCCTTTTTTTTTTTTTAAATATATAACTGTAGACAAATGAAGATCTGAGAATATAGGAGAGGGTGTTTCTGCAGACAGGCCTCCCACGTTTTAACAGTCTGGTTATTGGGAATAGAATTGTATTTTTTCCAGTTAACAAAAGCAAATTGGATGTTAGATGAAAGTCATGGGCAGGACACAGATAAAAAGCTGCCCCATACAAAACAACATCTGACCTCCAAAGCTCAGTTATTCATATTTTATAGATGATATTATATATAATGTGTGCACAAATAACCACTCAATGTTAGTGCTCAGACTGTGCTTTGCTTATCCATTTCATTACATCTTGCTTTTTTATTTTAATATGAATGTATGTTGTTTGAATGCTTGTATGAAATGTTTGTTTTGATTGTAAACCGTCTCTGAGTATTTAGAAAGGTGCTATACTAATTAGATGTATTGTTGTGTGGGTGTATCCAAGAATAATCCAATAAATCCCAAATAAACGAGATGTATTTATGTTAAGATAAGAATGTAAATATAACAGATATAACTAGGCGTTATTTCCTCAGATACAGATTCACAAACCCTACTAAGGCTGCACAATTAATGGAAATATGATCGGAAATTGTGTGATATCCAAATTATGATAAGCGCAGAATTTGGTAAAGGCAAAATATGTGAACATTTTATTTTATATTAATTATCATGGTGCTACAGAGAAGTCCCAGCTTGTCAAGAATAAATCAATTATCCTTGTTTTGTACAGATCCACTTGGAAAAAAACACACCATGATCATGACCAATGTTAATTTTTTAATAATGTTAAAAAATGGTCCTAAATATTTTAAATTATATCACGATTGCAATATAAGTTTAAATAAATTACAAGTAGTTATTTGTAATAATGTACATTATTGAGCATCATTTCTAGTTCCCACTCCTTTCCACAATGGTCTTAATAGGTTTAAGTATGTGGTCAAGGCCAGAGCAAACGATCCTGATGCATCCTGGTTCATTAGGTCTTTAAATTCAACATGGGTGAAAACTGAGGGGATGGTTCAATAAATCTGAAGAGAATAAGACATAGATGGGATGAGGGATCATAGAATGTGGGTGACAGGACTCTCTCTGACATGTACTCTGAGTCAGCGAGGTCTAATGGCCACGCGGTCAAGGAATCAGAGCTCTGAATGTGACGGGACGCGTGCAGGAGAACAGAGGACCAGCGGCCCGGAGGCTGATAGGATGAACGCGTCTCCCCTTCTTCCAAACCCCACCGCACAGACGCAAGAGAAGCAAACACGGGGGATGTCTGTAACCTACTTTCACACATTTGCATATTTTTCAGAGAGGGTAGAAGACGCAGTTTTATCGCGGGGGGTTGGAGGGATGGCGATGGGGGTGGGGCAGTTTAGGGGCCTGACAGGGGACGTGCTGGTTGGAAAGCCAAAGTCAGCGTTTCAACCCCCTCGAGGTCACCTTGGTCAAAAAACCAGTTTCCAATCGAGCCAAACGTCTATGAAAGAGCCTCTTGATATTACTAATGTGTCCATTGATGAATGTATTTATGAACGCTGTCTTTTCAATGGCCCATAAACATTTACAGTGGTGAATATTTCATCACAGATCAGCACATGAAGAGGACAATGCAGTAAATCCCATAATATACGCCGTACTGTGGGGGAGGGGTCCGCAGAGACAGACGGAGTTTCACCCCCCAAACCTGATCTGTTTTCTTGGATAATCTCAAAAGAGGGGCATTACACGTGTACAAATTACGAATTTGGAGAGGACACACACATCACTGATGAATTAGATCTCTTATGTATTCAAACCTTGCAGTGGATTGCTGCTGCAGTGTGTTAGCGTCACCTCTACAACTTCCTCACCTTCCCATGAGGACACAACATGCTGTTCAACTGAACTTCCTTACAGAGGCACGTTCACCAAGTGTGTGGAGTCTGAACAAACACTCATCATCAGTCAGACAACACACTGCTATGGAACATAATCCCTATTCAATGGGCTGTATACCAATCGGTGTTGCTACAAGACTGCTAGCAATTAGCACTGAATATATTTGTTGGTCTATAAAATAAATAAATGCCTATTACAATTGTCCAATGCAAAGTTCCTATATTCATATTGCATGTTTTGGTCGACTGTATGAAAAGATAAGAAACATTACATTCTCAAAAGGCACAGCTTTCATGTTCACCTTGACTCATCTTCATCTTTGTGTTCTCAGAGTTTCCCTCCTCTGAGTTGTGCTCCGCTGTCGGCCGTGCTATTTTTATTCAAGGAGAGCTCATCTGATCTGATCTCAGCACTCTTGTAGCTGCTTCTGTGATTCAAGTGTGTGGAAGGTTAAATTATAGCAATCATTTCCCCGGCCCGAGATACTGTCGAGCAAAACTACGGGTCAACTCACAACCCCAGAGCGTGCAGGCATGATGACGACGAGGATCTTACTATTGCAGGGTTGTTAGGGAACTCAAAGTACACTTAGTTTTTCTCCTTTTTTAAGAAGATGTTCTCGATCAATTATCTTTTTTAAGTATCTCTTTCTTTCATAATATATTTTCGTTAACTAAAATATCCACACAATTCCATTTATAATAGAGATAAATGGGAATAAACAAACAAATCCTCACATTTTAGATGGACAACCATTAAGTGTTGGTATTTCATTTAAATTAACAGTACATTTATTTTTAATAGGAGCATAAAACTTAATAATATATAAGCAGCAGCAGTGAATGTTCAGTGTGTAGCAGCTATGAAGGTCATGTTGATATGCATTGATTTAAAACCACTTTTTTATTGTTTGATTCCAATATATTTTAGACACAGTAAATATTTTTGGTTTATATTATATGATATATTTGTAACTCCTCCGTCAGAGCATCTCAATGCACTAACTCTAACCCCAACCCTTTTTAGAGTTAAATATATGGAACTTTAAATGATTAAAGAATCATTTTGAAATATATTTATAAGACACAATTGTGGAGATGGTGATATTTAATTTGATTGAGTGTGTTATCCTTCAGGATAAAGGTATCATTATCGGGACCCTCTCGGGTTTTTTCCTCATGTCGGAGCTCTTATCCGCGCAGCCACTCGGCTCGATGAGTCCCCGGAGCGTTGTTGGGTTACGCGGCACCGAGGCCGCTCGATGGCCTGTCTCTTACTGTATTGGAAAATGTCTGTCTTGATGGAAGCGTCCGGGCCGAGGGGACACTTTGCCGACACACAAACTGCACACCCAAACGCTCACACATCACCCGTGTGCCATTTACTCTCCCACTCTCACTGCCATGCTTTATTGACATCCAGATGAAATTGAAAGTATGGGGGGGGGGGGGGGGGGGGGGGGGGACAGGTCACATTCCTGCGACCTTCAGCACTACAACACATCGATCAGCGACTCCCTTTCACTTATACGCAAGAACAATGAAAAGATAACCGTTGTGGTCACGGCTGTTTCCATGGGGTCTGTCGGTTTTGAAAACACTGTACTCCCTGCTGAGATGTAAAAACGCCCAGATGAGTGAAACTAAAGTACCTGCTGTTAGGATGACAGTTTCAACAAGGATCAAAGTGATTGCAGCAGAAGCACCAATTCACCTACATTACCTTGTTTGGCACAATTTCATTTATTTTTGAAATGGCTATTCCCTATAGTTTTCGAGAACCCGCACAATAATCTTTCATTAACCTTGAGATATATTTAGAGCTGTATCTGTATGACGGCTAACACTACCATTGAAGTCGTTGTCTTTAATGAATGCACAGAAGCGAATGTGCTTTTGCTCTGATATTAAAAAGGTACACAGCAGGTAGGGGTAATAAATATGTGAGGAGAGCAGAGTTTATCACCACTAACTAATTATCTGCTGTTTTGCTTCCAGCGCCACCAGTCCTCACCGCCAGTGGAGAGTTACGATTGGACATGCATCGCAGCAAAAAAAAGCCCTCCACTGCTCTCAGCTTCCTCTCCACCCCAAACACGCGTATTAAATTCATCACAAAGTGTAACAGAGATTATCTGTTTGTTAGCTAATGAGGCCCTGACCCCCTGGAACACCTGGTGCACAGGTAAACACTCTCCAATACAACAGTGTAAACACAAAACCCTGCAAACTGCACGTGTCCTGAACATCTTTTAACTCTGTATGCTAAGCTAACAGCTTTCTGATATTCCTCTTACACACAGGAGCACCATATCCACCCTCATCTGTGACTCTCACATAAGTGATGTATTCAATATGAGCCTTAGGGCTGCAGAATGAATCAATCAAGTAAGCAAAAAAAGTTAGTTTCCAAATTGTGCTGGGCTTAAAAATGCTAAGTGGTTTCTGGGATGACTAGAATGCATTCAACACACATACAGTATATAAAACAAGCATCATGCAGTTGATAGCACTATATTATGGCTAGAGTGAGCTAACTGACTATCAAATGTATTATATCCCACAATGCAATGCTTTGCACGAACATCCCAGCCATGCTGCAGTCCCATTGAAGGCAGTGACTCCTCTCTGCTCCACAAAGTCACCTTGTGTCCCCGCAGCAGCAGCACCCAGGGGTCCAGTCACAGCACGGCCCCGGCTGGCCCCCGTCTGACGCACTGTCTCTGTGCACACCGCCCCCCCCCCCCTCCTAAAATAAGCATAGAGCATCCTTTGTGATGTGATGCTGGCTGACGTGCTTCTACAGAGGCGTCATTAGATTTAGAATGCTTTTCAGAAGGAATAAATTAGGTTTGGGTGAATCCTCAAAGTGCGTGTCTCACAGAAGACTCCTCACGGCTGCATCGGTCTCGTCACCATTGATCACGCCATGAGGGGAGTCGGTCTGCAGTGGTTGCGTAAGAGCAGAGTCCTGCGTTCACCTCGTGCTCTGCTGACTGTGAGCGTCTTTCTGCTCCCCCTCGGTCACACACAGGACCACAGGCTCAGTGACGGGGGCTCTGACTGACGAGTGGCAGACCACCGTGCACACACAGTCCTCTCTAGGGCAGCACAAGATCACTTCCTGGGTCAAAAGGATGCTGTGAAGTCCATCATCACAAAGTAATGTACATGTGCTCAACAGTACAGAATCCCTACACACAAGTTAGCATCTGACAAACACACTTAGGATTTCTAGTCAATGAACTACTTCAAGTTAATTTGTTTTTTTAATAGGTTTTAGTCATTTCCTGCAAGTCAAGTGTTTTTTATTTTTTATTAATGTAAACGTTCCTAGGGACTGCACTTTGCCTTGGATTCAGCTACTTCTGTTGAACTTTTACTTCCTTTCTATCTAATAGTATGACTGTTGGTATTTGCTACCTACTGGCGCTGCCTGTTTTGTATCTTGTTTGGGATTCAAATCCATACAATAGACACATTTCTAAAGCATATGAACATTCTAATTATTGTGGCAATCCCACTGTGGAATGAAGTAGGCTAAGCCTATATATAGAGGGACAGCTCATTGCAGTTATTATAGCAAATCCCCTAAGCTTCCAGCACGTTCATTTTATTTAGTTTTTCGGGAATCCTTAATGATAGACAATGCTAGTGTTAGCGCCTCAGGTCCACTGCATGTGGTTGCACATCAGCGTTCTCTTCTCCAACTCCGTCCAACATTGGTTGTTATTGCAAAGGAAATCTGCGCGGAAGCAAACAGTTCTTCATGTTCGCATCTGAATGATCTCCTAATGAAGAATATCCTCAGTCCAGAACTCAAGCTGAACTCACTTTAGTTGAAAAGGGTATCTGTTGCCCTTAACACACACTGATCTGTCCCCCAAAGCAACGTCACACGTATGTGGATGACACTGAAAGGGTTCAGGTGATCCACGCTCTGATTGGTCGGATTGTTTACCATTAAAACTCGTTTTTTAACCGCAGCTTTGACATTTTAAAGTTGCAGACAGGAAGTGATGCTGCTCAGTCTGTGGAGAAGCTGTTTAATAGCCACACGGCGCAAACGGATGAGTATGAGTGAACTAATGACTGACGGAATCTAGAAAGCCGTGCAGCATGAGTGAGTGAACCACAAGTCCCAGATCGACTCGAGGATTCGCTCAATCGTTGGTATTGATCGACAATTCCCAGCAGATATATTATGAGGGTTCAATCATGTTGTGCATCGAGGGAATAATAAGAGATTAAAGACGTGCAGATGAAAGTAGAGCTGGGCCGGCTTTGAGTGATGACATCATCAACACGTCCAATATCTGAAAACAGATCATAAACTTTAACACTGCGATTGCATGCTGCAGTCACACACACACAGTGGCGTGAGTGTGTATCCGCGGTGGATGCATCGAAGAGCAGGTGAGGAGCGATGAATGATTCAGCAGGCCTCTGATAGCCTGCCTGCCATTAATGAGGGCCGGCGCGCACTCTGCTTCATCAAAGGGGATAACCTATGAAATATTAAAGGTATGTCGACGGCAGCTCCACACGACAACGCTGACCCCCGTTAAAAATTCAAGTTAGAACGGAGGCAGAAGAAATAGCGCTGACTCCAGGAAGGATTCTGGGAAAACACACATCAGCGTCTCAGAACCTGAGGCAGCAGAACTGGTATCGACACACACCGGCTGAAGATGGAGGAAAGGAAATGCTAGATTTACAGATAGGGATCAAGATGTTGGTCACATTTTTAAATGTGAGTGGAAACAAAAAGGGAAATATCACTTACTACAATTAAGTACAATTATAAATAAGTGGTGTAATTGTTCCGTTGTTTCTTTCCACTTCCAACCTGTGTTTTTTTTTTTTCTTCCCATCCTAGACATATGTTCCTTCCTCCTTAACCGTCAACATGTATTCCTTACTCAGTCATCCATCCATTAATGCCATACACACCATGTGCCTCTCCTCCATCACTGTCCACAGGGGCTTCCATCGTCTCCTCACTGCTGCTGATGTATCCAATCACACGGGCTTAACATATTTCCAAACCTCACAGCGCATTCCCGCCTCTGACGGTGTGATTTTAAGCCATCTGCCTTCAGCGCTGCACACACATCTAATACCAGCGCTGACTCAAATACAGCAGGGCTCCATCACTCTGCCTTGTGATGGGAAACATAATGAGTCATAATGAATGATGAACCAAAACAAACAGCATTCCTCCAGTCACACTAAAACCAGACAATGATGTTTTAGCATGATAGACTCTTTGAGCAGGCTGTCAGAAGATAAAAGAGCTTGTACATCCCTAAAGACATTAGTTACACTTTAACACAGGGGTATCTTCTCTCGCACTTTATATGTCGTTGCTGCTATATTGTATTACCATGTCGTAAATACTTGTGTATGCTGCTCTTGCTCTTTTGCACTTTTTGCATATCATGTATTTTGTTTTTGCTATGTTTCTAAAATGTAATTTTATTAAATGTTTTATGTGAGGGACTGCGGATGGAAATGAGCTCAAAGCTAAATCTTGACATATTTGAATGTTTTAAGTGTTCATTACTGTGCATTGTATCTGCCAAATAAAAGATTAAATGAAATGAAATGAGTGGTGTTGGACATAGGACAAGAGCAGCGGTGTTTTCAAGCCTTCGTGCTTGGAAATTAGAGACTTATTTGTTATTAAGTCAGGAGGTGGAGTTGTATTGAATAATTCTCTGCGTTTAACAGCGTGTATTAGGCGCTGCTGTGATATTCTATCCAATACATTAACAAACTGTGTCTCCCAGTGGATGAACAAACATTGGTTAGATCACTTGGAGCCATCGTCGTCCACACATCGAATAACTTTATTCCCCGTCCATTTATCTGGGCGATATGGAAAGAATGAAATATCACGATATGTGGATCAAACACCTTGATATCGATATTGCGACGTATGCATTTATTTAGCATTTTCCAGTCTTTGCAGGGGCTGGACGGATTAAACCCTCCGATTGGTGGACGAGTCGACGCTCTGCCTCCTAAGGTTTGATGGCCATACAAAGAGATACTTTATAAATGACTTCTTGGGTATGGGAAAATAACAAAACGTCTATAAAACTTCTGGTAAGTTCAGAAATGATAACTTTTTGTGAAGCAAACCCAGCGACACTTATGCCATGTTGCAATATCATCGTCCATCCAAAGTCGAAGACAGTGTCTACTTCCATATCCCAAGTCTTTGGGTTGTACTACAATTGGAAACAATCCAGTCAAATCCACACTGCACAAACCGGGCCAGATATATTCATGTCTCACAGCGAGATCCAAGAGGACAGAAGACCACAAATTGATGTGATGATACCAAGAAATGTGTCCACGCTTGACTTCAAGAAACAATCCGTCCACACGGATGTGCCTGCAGGGCGGTGTGAGAGGAGAGGACTGATGTGAGACGGGGGTTAAGCTGGAGGCACAGTAATTGTCTGAAAGAGGATTCGGCAGTCTTCAAAATGTTTCCAAGAGCCCAGACTGCCCCGCTAATCCCCGACAGAGAAGCTGAGTCGGAGAGAGACTGTCACCAAGTACGTCTGATACGCACAGAAAACACATTATATCACTTCCTGGTCCTTTATACTGGCTGGATACTTCAATACTCTAAATGTTGCAGTGGGCCAGAGTAGGGGGTTGGTAAATACTTTGTAAATCATGTACACTTTCTCAAGACGTAGGGGCTTTATTTCCAACAAGCATAAAGCAACAAATGTATCCTCTAATTCAAAATATCAAGACAAACCTGAGGAATATGTAGAAATATACGATATTTTATTTCTTTACACTTTAAACATGAACATTTAATGACTATATAGCATGTTTTATGGTGATTATATTCTATAACTAAATATCTACCTGAAATAGCCACTTGATAAAACCTTTTTACTTGAATTTCTCATGTATCCTATTTGATCTTTTTATTGCATCTTAATTGACAACCCCTCATACCACAGAATGAGAGCATTTTTGCTAAGGATGCCCACTGACTGACTCACTGACTTTGAATACTGCATTCTGTCATACGCCTATTTCACTGCTATTTCTGTGCAGGCAGGCTAAGTGGAAGACAAGAGAGAAAAAGCCCAAGGCAAGTTGAGCCGAGCCATGCAGAGGCCAGAAGTGATCGCAGCGCAAAAATGAATCTCCCAATTAGGCGTTGTGTTGTTCCGTTGTCTTCGTGCGAGTATTTTAATATGTGTTTCCAAGGAAGTGGATGTTTAGTTTTAGAATTTATACATCTAACAACATCATGGTTCTGAAATAATGCTAGTGTGTGTGTGACAATTTACAATATGTATTTTAAATGACTGCTTGTTGGATTATTGAAGTTATTTTTCAGTATGCCTTATGGGTTCATTTGAACTCACACTGGTGACAGGGCCAGCAACAAAGGGCTGCACAGATCACGCTGTGGAAAACATGTTTTGGAAAATATGGGCTGTACTTTTCCTGCAGAAACAGGAAGTGAGGCTCAGAGCTAAAATAACTGCCAATGGGACCGAGGTGTGATTTCAGGTGCGAGACCCTGATCACGCTGTGAGTCCAGCTCGGGATATTTGTTGCATCTGGTTACATTTGAAATTATTTCAAGAATTAGAAGCTTTTATATGATACTTCATGAGAGTCAGGTGGTGAGCCAAAAACTATTTCCTTCTGTTTTCTGTGTGCTAATCTCAAGAGCATCACAACCACTTGATTTACACCCTTTTGATGCAGGCCAGGTTATTGAACACTGTGTCTATAAAGCCTTTATCCTCTATGGTGTATGAACATCTCTATGAAACAAGCATTGATGTTCCATGGCTATTTCCTGAACACTTCTCACTGCATTTACTGCTATAAAAAAGCAATTTTTTATTATCCTTTTGATCTAACAAAACCCTATTTACCTAATTGTAATTGTTTTTACTATTAAGCTTGTTATATAATTTCATGTATAGGCATTTTTGCTGATAAAATAATCCAGATTAAATGTAGATGTTTTCATGGAGGACAGGACATAATGCAGATTGCGCATCTCGAATATAGACATTTGGTTTTATGTGTATTACCATAAACACATTAGATTTAGCTAATCTTATCAAATACATTGATTAATCCACGAATATAACATGATTGAAAATGCTTCTAATATTGCGGATTTAAGTTGGTATTTAAGGAGTCGTGTTTGCTGCGCGTTTGCTCACGTCAAGAGAAAAGCTCGCCAAAGTTAACCAAGGAAACTATTAATTGAAAGGAAAACGTAACAATAAGCCATGTTGGTTTTGATATTAATCAATTGTATAGCCTATGCTATTTATTCGGACTAACCCTCTAATTCGGCGTATGGTTAAAACATATTAAAGCATTATGTCTAATAATACACCAAGATGCCTGTTGAAGCTATCACCTGTTTTAATGCCGCGAAATGCAGCGGACTGCGCTGTAGTAAAACGTTAGCTTGGTAACGAAGTCGGAATTAAACAGGCATTACCACTGCTTTTCACCTCATACACATGCCGTATTATTCAGAGTGCTTAATTTGTCAAAAAAAAGACTGAGTTGTGTTTAATGAGCCATGTACTTAATCCCTTACATGAAGAACATTTAAACGGGAACATTTCCTAATGGAGTTTTGAGTGGGCAAAGACAGTGGTGCAGGTAAAACATGTTATGTATGAAATTGACCCATTAACGGGTACTTACGGTCTGTGTACCGGTGCTGTCACTCAGAGTATCCGACTGAAGGTACCCTCCTGGTGCAATGATGCTGCGGCTCCGGGCTCCACACACTGCGGGAGAGAGAGGGAGGTATCACCGGGCAGTATGAGCCAGGGACGGGGCTCTCCTGGTGCTCCAAAAGATGCCTGCTCCTATTGGACCGGAGGAAAGAGGTGGGCGCAGGAAAATGAGGCCACATGGGCGCATTACGCACCAGCACACACACTGATTGGACACAAAACCTGTACAGTGACAGATACACTGTTTTTACTCGCCATGTGTAGCACTGGATTTATACAGCAGCACTACTAAAAAGCTCTAGTTAATATTTTAATGAGAAATATACGAAGGAAATTATTTTATTAGACATTTTTTTAACTCATATATCTTCCTAAAATATGTACAGTATGTATATTATATGATGATACCGCCACCATTTATGTTGCAGTAATATTGCAGCAGTATGAGGATGCTCTGTATCTGCAAGCTGCAGACAGAGGAAGGTGTAGATGTGAGGGTCCATGGGGGGGAAATGGAGAAAGTCTAGAGAATGGATGGATGAGGCCTTAGGGGGAGGAGATGTGGCTGTAGAGGGGGGGGGGGGGGGAATCTAAGAAAAAAGGTCAATCACGTCACATTGTTACCACCTCTGCACTGATTTATTAAAGAGGTGACTAAGACTTTGTACTTGTTGGTTATTTTTAACGTGTGCTCGCCTCTTTAATTTAATATGTTGGGGCCTAAAGCCAAAAACAAATCTAAAACTGTGGGACCTATAATGCTGTCAGACAATCCTTCACCGGGACGCTCTCAGGTTAATCTGAGTGCACGGTGACTCATTAAGTCACACTGTGTTTTAAATCAGGAGCGAGGAAGCCCTGCAGCAGAGTCTCCTCTGCTTCATCACCTGTGCAGCACTCAGGAGGCAGAGGCAGGATTCTCACTGTCTAAGCATCTGTTGATCTGAGAAAACAGAGTGGAAATAATGGCAGATGCCAGCAGATATCAATGAGTCATGTAGAGAAATATGTGAGTGAGCTGCAGCTGATCTTGAGTCAGATAACAGTGGAAATGTTCAACAAGGAACACACACAAAGGTCCCAACTCTTTACTCGCCCCATGCATAGCTCAGGTAATAAGATCAAATTAATTAAAATAACTTGTGTGGCTCATCAGCATGTACAGTTGTCCTGCAACAGGAAAATATTTAGTTCACTGGGACTTCCAAATAAAGGATTGTATAAGAGAAACCTGTAATGTATTCATGCATTACTTAATGAGCTCTCAAATGAATTACGCTTGCTAATTAGCATAGCGTAATTAATGTAACATAATGTTGAATAATAATCTTAACAACTGTACCTGTGAAACAGCGGAGGAATATGATAAGATATGTGATAAGAAAATACATTTAGCAGTAAATTTGTTTTGTTTCCCCACCACTTTATCCGAGTCATTCTGCAGATGTAATGATTTCTAACAACAGTTCCTGTAACTCATGCACTCATTTAAAGTACATATCAATACATGGTAATATGGTTCACCTGTGCAGATGACATGTGACTTCCACCCATTTTCTTCTCTTGTCATCCAACTGTCACAAGACTTTGATCAGTGTCGGATATAGAACTCCATCTAGATCTTTTGCTCAAGTAAAAGTACAAATACTATAGTCTTAAAGTACTCCATTACAAGTAAAAGTCCTGATCCCAAAAATGTTACTTAGTAAAAGTAGTACAAACAGTAAAATAACTCATTCTGCACAATGACTCATTTCACAATAATATGAAGTACATAAGTATTATCAGCTTAATGTACTTCGAGTATCAAAAGTACTAGTTATTCTAGAATGGATATTATTGCAGTATTATATTATTATGCTTATTATTTTCTCAGTTTTCTATAAATGTAAGAGCATTTCAATGTTGTAGTTGGACAATGGCAAGCAATTTGGATACTTTAAAAATAAAATGTGTAAATTAGCACTACAGTATTGCATTATACCATATCAGCTTATATGTGTTTTTAATGTACATAGTGTTAAAATACAGTGAAAAGTATAATATGTGCCTCTGAAATGAGTAGGAGTATAAAGTAAATGGAAATACTCAAGTAAAATGATGTCAAAATAGTACTTGAGTAAATATACTTAGTTACCTTCCACCACTGACTTTAATCCCCTTCTTCTTCCTGTGTGTGTTAGTTCACCTCCGAGGATCAGCCGGTGACGACACACACTGTCAGGTCTCTCTCTATGAACGAGGAATGTCTGACGGCCACATGGCACAACATGTCACTCAGAACCTGTGGATGTGTCCGTACCTGTCCGAGAGGGGAGGTCAAACATCTGCAGAGGAATTTATTAAAACATTCTCTGATTACTTTCATTTGACACTTTGCTCGTTCATTATTAATGAGTCCTAATGGCCGCGCGGAGTATTGATCAGTCTCATCGTTGTCTCACTTACATATTTTCTAACATGCATGGTGAAGATGACAAGATAAACTGGAACTCATCACATTGAATGACTTACAAATGCCTGCTTTATTTACATGTACTCCGAGTTACTTCTACTACATTTCAAAGGGAACATTCAACTTTTAATTACACAGTATGTATAACAATCACAGTAAAGCACATTTTTTAGGATACTACTTACATACTTCTACATGCAGATGTACTGGAGTATCTTTTTGTGAGCCGTTGCTGAAGCTTTTGTCTTCCCTTGCTCTGCTGGTTACGGACTTTCAGCCAAACATAAGCAGATTAAAGCTCGTCCGCTACTCCTGGTCTAAATGACTTCTCAAGAAAGTGGCAAAATGATCTATCATTATTACATGTTATCTATATAGCGCCTTTTAAGTACTAAAAGACACTTTGCAACAACTAGTAAACAAACGGTGGCCATGTCGGCGGAGGATTTGTATTAGGTAATAATCTGTGATTAAAAAACTGTAAGTAATTTAAAAACAACATTACCTTCCAACTGATAGTGGAGTAGAAGCATGTATTAGCATAACATGTATTTACTCAAGTACCTCAGGTGTACTCACTCACAGTACTTGAGTTCCAGCTATTACAAACTTCAGACACAATTTGAAAAACATCATGAGAATTGTTTTCATGGCATCGTATGATTAAGTGAAAAGTCAAATACAGAGGTGTTTTTATTAAATATTAAAGACGCCCCCACATCTCCCAACACGTGGATGTTCTTCACATTTACATAGATCAGTGCAGTTGCTATGGTTATTACTGATGAGTCACTCTGATCTTATAGTCACTATCAGAGTGATGAGTGTGTGGGTGGACAGAAACAAAGCATACGTTTGTAAATGATGCTGGGAGCCAATACAAATGAAGTGTAGCAGAAAACACACAGAAGCTCAGAGTTAACGGTTTATTACTGAAGAGGAGGAGTGAAGTGCAAATACTACACTTCGTCTTCACCTCTGTGTGGAGCATGATTCAGTCAGGGAAAGGGGGCGTCTGTAGATGAGTGTCTGTGGAGGAGCTGCTGTTAACTGGGCCCCTGCTCTTCCTCCTGTCTCATCCTCTTCCTCAGCTGCTCCCCGATATCCGCCAGAGGGTTCATCTTGGCGGAGAGCGTCTTCACCGCGCTGTCGAACCGGCTGCTCTCCGTTTCCCTAAAAAGACACACACGAGTGTTCAGCTGTGTGGAGGGGAGGCCGATACATGTCATGTGAATAATATTGATGAGGAAATGTGCTCACAGGAATCGGCGTTTCTGTGATTGTTTCATCTGGCTGAAATCTGTCGGCTCGGGCCTCTTCACCGGCCTGGAGGAAACACACAGAAAACTAATTTCAACTCAAGACGTCTAGTGATGGAAATGGAAGAGTTTAATATTCTTCTAAACGTCACACATATTGGCACCGGTTACAATGAAATGTAGTCTCTATTAAACCCATCCTAGAATTAGGATCAGTGGGCAGCTACTAAATAGAGCCTGTGAGTCGTGTGGGCACCTCCGCACCATCCACATGGAGGATGTGAGATCACGGCACTCAACACCCACTGCGTCCTTTTAATCTAAATCCTATGTGTTGATTAACCGTCTGACAGTATCTGCGACTGGTTCTCTTCTCAAGGACAGGAGAAATGTGATAATTACGGAGCACCACGCTGGATGCCTTCCAGAGAGGCGACCTTGGCACTTACACTTTGTTTTTCCGGCTCTTGCGGCGCGCCGCGGGGGCCGTGGTGGAGGGCCCGATGAGTTCAAAGAGCTCCGGCAGGGCGTCGGCCAGCGGCCTCATGTCCCCCACCACCGGCGTGGCCTGCCGCCGGGCCTCCAACGCCTGCTTCTCCTTCGCCAGTTTGATGGAGCTGATCTCTGAGAGGAAGCAGGGAGGGACAGGCTGAGCCACACAATACAACTCCATTCACAATACATGGAAATAAGAAAAACTAAAAAGGTCCGTTTCCAATCAGGAGCTTTAAGCCTCAACCCTGCTATCAGTCTCTCAGAACGCACTCTGATCAGACTCTGCCCTCCATTATCTGAACAAAAAGGTCAGATTTCTTTCTAATTTTATTTTAATTCCTGAAAACTGTCAGCCTTGGGTTTCAGCGGCATCGAGCCTCGCGGCCATTAGCACCTAATTAGACGCCAGAACAGGATACGTGTTGTGTTACTCGGGAATTGATTGGCTCAGCACAAGGTTGGGTTTCAGGCCTGATGGTGATTATGGGACATGGCGGCGCGGTGAGGAATTATAAAAAAACACAGACTGACCCAAACATGGAGCAAAAAGCCCCAAACTCACTCATCCATCAGGTCATTCTTCAACTGGCCAACAGTAGACATCAATGAAATCCTGGAGCTGACAATAAAATATCATTGTTAAATATGTGTGTATTCATATTAGTGCTGATAGAAACTCACTGTTCATCCATCGATCCCTCCTCTCCTTCATCTTCTCCTTCTTTGTCTTGAGTTTCTTGTCTTCTTGGCCTGTGAAACACACACACACACACACAGGTCACACCAAACCCCACTGCATCGGGTAAACCTGATAATTAAATTAATTTATAAATGAGTTAAGGATACATTAAAGGTGAGAGGAATAAAGCCGCCACTCCTCGCCCCCCCCCCCCCTCTCTGAGTGATCTCTTTACACAATCTGGAGTTCGATATATGTATAGATTGATCAATAGCAGTCTATAATATTTGATGATGTCCTATACGTCTCTGAAAGAATGAATACAAATCACCACCGTCTTAATAAAATATATCTGGGTTTTATTGACCAAATATCGGTTTTGGTTGCTTTAATTTTCCTTTTTATTGAATGCCATGTTAAAGGTCCCATGTCCTGCTTTTCCAGTTATTACCCGTCCCCTTGTATGTTATGAAGGTTTTTATGCATGTAAACGGTCTGCAGAGTCAAAACCTTCAAAGTACACCCTGTAGGGAGTAAAACTCTAACACAGAAAATACCTCCCCAAAACGCCTCGTTGGAGATACGTCACTGTCCATTGATTCTTCCGGGTAACTCATGATGTCATGCGTTACCCGGAACCAAATGGACCAATCCGTGGAGCCGTTACGTTACGTCCGCGGAGCCGCAGCTGATTGGTCCAAATTGACCAATCCACAGACTTCCTCACACACACACTCAGTGCAGGCAGCTCTGCTGATCTCTCCTCCCTGGCTGCAGGCTGATAACAGACAGTTGGGATCGCGGTGAAATTCTCTCTGCAGACCCATTCTCACAGCTTTTATCAACCTTCTTCTTACTCAATATCAAGACACACTTATTGTTTTTACTCCGGCTGTGACTTTGTGTGTGCTCAGGGTGAGTTTGGCTGTGTTTGGCTATGTATCGCTAAACAAGGAAACCACACCTCCACGGAGCTCAGCACGATTCACAACGTCCCGACCAATCAGAGCACACTGTGCTCACAGGGAGGGTGGGGGCTGGAGCTATTGGAGCTACAACGAGCCGTTAAAGGCAGAGAGTGAAATTCAGTGAATACACGTAGTTTACAGAGATGCTGTATGAGAAACCAAGGTGGGTTTGGAAAATTGCACAATATAAATCTATTCTAGTAGACCTCAACAATGGAATTATGATCAGTGGAAATGGCCATGACATGGGAACTTTAAGTAAGTAATGTGATGTGTTGGCTGGCCGTGTTCCTATCCATCAATCGGGGTCAGAGGTCAGAGGCAGCTCACAGGCCACGTGCCATTTCAATGAGCGCAGCAGGGTGTGATGGGAACGCTTTGCTTTGCGCTGGACTATTGATCCCATTTAGACCGACTTCAACACCTAGCATCGGTAGAAAACTGCCTTATTTCACCCCGTAGTAAAAGGTAGTTTCCTTTGTTTCCTAACTGAACTTTCTTTTGCTGTTTCTGATGCGGTTTTTATCATTATTATTCCCCCCAAAATGCGTGCTATCTGTCAATCTGACATCAAATGAGTCTTCAGATTTAGTTTACGGTGGCAAAGGTTGTCGGAAAAAGTAGACCGGTGGGGGACAGGGGGCAAAAACATGGCCGACAGACGCTCACCTATGTCTCCAATAATCAGCTCGACCAAAAGAAGGAATACAGAACGTTCCTCTGATGAGCTACATTTAGGGTTCGGGTTATGGTACGAACTTTTGGAGGAAATGTTCTCCAGCTGTGTGTTCAGACAGGCCTGCTATCTCCGGAGAGCCCCCCCCCACCGTGTTCCTGCAGCTGTTTGCAGTCAGAGAACAGGCAAAGATAGGCATCTGTAGTGCTGACTACAATGTGGGTCGAGGTGGAGAAATCTAATCTCCCGTGAGTGGGTGAGGGTGCTTTACCACCACACCGTTCCCACTGGGAGCATCGTCTTCCCGCTGTTAGATGAAATGGATAGCTGTGATTACCCACATCCACCCCCCCCCCCCCAACCCTGTACTGCCCATACACCCTGCTCACAATACTGGACTGACAGCTCTAAGGTGGGCAGAGAGGGTGTGTTTAGACACTGTGAAGGTGGAAGGTGGGGCAGTGAGAGATGATGGAGAAAAACTTATTTAAAACAAATGAAATGTGTTTAATCATCATATATTCTTAAGACACTTGTAAACTCAGTTAAATGGGAGAGCATCAGAGTCGTTTTGGCAATGCGAATCTAAGGTCTCAGCTTCTTCCAACAATGCAACACACAAAATACTTATCATTTCAAATCAAAGTAAAGATAATAATACAACGTGCCATAAATTGCAGGAAAAATCTCTATATATATATATATATATATATACGTGGAACATAGAAAAGACTATACTGTTATGAAATGAAATCCAAATTGAAATGAAGAAATCTGATGTAAAAAATGTATCATTTAATATCACTGTGACTTAAAAGCTGTTGGCGCTCTAACGCAGCAGTAATAATCCATCCTGGTGTTTGACAGAGACATATGACTGCAGAGTGCTTCCCAATGAGGCGTGAATGCCATGACTTTTGAGTTTCAGCCAATCACAAGCCTCCTGTCCGCCTATATGTCCTCATGCTCTGATGAACACTGACAATATGACAGCTGGAGTCCATGCATAAACACCAATATATATCTGTAGCATCTTACTCAAAATGTATATGGTATTCTGTGCATTTAATATGAGTATAATGTCATTTAATAAGCACTGTAGTAAACATTGCTTCCATTACGGGATAATTGGAACATCAGCCTTGAACCAAAGAGGGGAAAAACAACAGACGGGGGTTCAAATGAAATGAGGAGAAACATGGGCGTGTTGAAAGGTGGAATGATGATGAACATGGAGGAGAGGAGAAGGAAAGGGAAGAGGAGAGTCTTTAGGGAGCTGACCTCAGAATAAAGAGGAGCAGGGGGTCTTCCCTCAGGGGTCCGTTAGTGATACGACACCGCTAATAAGACTGCACACCGAGCGCTTTGTCAGGGGGCTCAGATACACTGATCTTATATTCTAACACCACCTCAGAGAGAAGTGTATGCTTAAGGAATGCACTGTTATGCGCATTTCTATACGCAGGTTTCTATTTGTAATTAGTGCTTTAATGTTCAAAAAGTGTCTCCTACTGTCTGTGCTGCAGCACCTCTTTTCACCCTCTGTCTGAAACCAGAGCCCAGTCTGCTCTGATTGGCTAGCTTGTCGGCTCTGTTTTAATGATTGGTTAATGGGTCCAGGCATCAACACATCACGATCTAAGGCTGCAAAATGTATTATAATGTTATCGAAATATGGATTAATAATAATGTGTGAGCAAATTGTGTTCAGTGTGATGCATTCAAGGACTCCCTAATAGTTCATTCTCTGCATTGAACCTGGTCCCATCAATAAAGAGAGACAGCCGCAGCCTCAGTCTTCCACTGATGCAGCTAAACCGTGATTTCATGCATGAGCTAAATTTACACCCTGCTGCTCTATAAATAGCAATGGGCCCGTTGTCTGCTGAGGCTTCATGCAGCACGGCGTGCGTAGCAACTACGCCCACCTCCATCCTCCCCCCCTCCCTCCGTCAGACTCAGCTCTGCATCCTTTGGATCATCTCCAAACAGGTTTCTGTTGCAGAGCTGGAAGGAGATGATCCAAGTGACACAGAAAATACCTCCCAAAAAATATTTTCTAGAGTCTGGGTGGTGCTGATGAAGCGGGGAGGGGGAGACAATCACAAGCCTAATGCACCATCTAGTGGCCAGAGAGTGTAAGCACATCTTCAGAATGTGGTGTGATCACATCAATCAGATTGATTTATCTGACTCCTGCTACGCTTGGCGAGTAACGGTGACCTGTCACACTCAAGGTTCTTTTTTCTTTTATCCATTCCTTATCTTTTGTAAGTCTTACCTGTCTTGGCAGGTGCTGGAGCTGGTTCCTGTACATGTGGAGCTTCTTCTAGCTTCAGAGTCTGTACCAGGGCCTCTGGAGATATGTGAGTGCTGGAGAAGATCCCAGAGGGGAAGGAGCTCTGTCCCAGGGCCTGTGAAAGTTCACAAAAATAAATCAATGAGTATAATTATCAGTATGATTATTACTGGCTGCCTCCTTACTTAGACAATTTGAATACTTTAACAGGATTCTGTAAGACACTCTGAGCTATTTTTTTGTATGTGCATGCCTTTATCTTTTGTTGTAACAATGTAGTTGTCCCCTCTGTGGGACGAATAAAGGAATTCTGATTCTGAGTCATTGAATGCATCATCTCGGCATCATAGTCCTGATTCAAATCCTTACATAGGGGTCTGTTGTTTTCATTACATCTTTTTTTAGTTTTTGAATTACATTTGATTTACCTTAATTGCTTTAAAAAGAAGAGCATTTAAAAAATAAAGCTAACCTATTAACATAATTGTCCGATAATGGAACCAATAAATCCATTCATAACAAAGACGTGTTTTTCTCACGGTTTTACTATTATTTGCTGGGCTAAAACATGTTGACTACATGTATTATTTTACGTATTTGTCGAGTAGTTCTCACTACAGACCTGTCTGGCGTTGTTCTTGTTATTCCCCAGCAGTGTAGTACTTGTTTTGTGTGGCTCCGCAGCAGCAGCAGCGGGTCTCTCTACCGCCAGACTCGGCGGTGATAACACGGACTGTGGGTGCAGCTTTACGGCCTCCTGGTGGAGCTTCTGCCGGACATGTTTGATTTTCCCCACCATTTTAATATATATGTAAACCTGGAGAACTTTACATTAATCTCAGCTGTACACACAATACACTGTGATGCAGCTCCCCGTGTCGACAGCGTGTGACGTCGTCAAGTTAGCGACACTACTACCGGAAGTACATTCATTTCAAATGATATTAAAAATGCACATGTTATTCTGAGTAATATTACATTTGTGAGAAAAGTACTTTGCAATTTACTTTTGAAATATACTACCAATATAGTGTTGTTATTGGGTTTTGTATTTAAAACACCTGTACATACGTTCATAAGGCATTATTGTCTGAATAAGTTTTATTCTGAAAGTCAAATCCGGAAATTTGTGTTTATTCTCACGGTAACTTCATTGTTGACATGACAAACGTAACTGGTGTTCCGGTTTAGTCAGTCGACGGAAAACGATGCAGAGCGAAAGTTCCGCATGCTTTTAATTGCTATATGGTTTTGCTGTCCTACTGGCAGTAACTTTAATATATAAAGGATACAATTGTTACAATATTAAATGAAAATCATATTTATTTGCAGGCAGTGACAAATCAATATGACGTTTTTTATAATAAAAACAAAACAAGCAAATAAACACTTCCATGTGCTATTCTGTACAGAGCATATGAATGTTTCCATGTATACAAAAATAGACATATCAAAAACACATTTGCACAAATGGGAAGTATAGATACATATATATACATGCTACAAAGATAACATCAGATTACACAAGACTACGCATAAGTACATTCAGATTCAGCCTGTCACTGCAGCTCGAGATCTATAATGATGTTATAATGATGTTTATAAGAGATACATGAGGGTACATTTAAGGTACTATACTAGATTTTTCAAATAATGCCCGCTATATTGCATATTTAAATACCTAATAATCCAAAGAGGTTACTTGATGTTTGCTCAAAATATTTGTATGTGCTTTTTCAGAGACATCTATTTAATATATATATTTTAGTATCAGCCTATAAGATATTCTTTGTCCCTCCTATAGTTGGAGAAGGTGGTTTTGTTCAATCTTTGCTTACTTGTTTCCTAATATACCGTGTCTAAATCTATAGATTTGACCATTTGGATCTCCATTTTTTTTATAGGATTAAGAATTCAAATGTCTTATTTTTCTCTAACTGTTTGGAAGACAATTGCATTTCAAGCTTTGCATGAGACTGTGAGGTCACACAGAAGTGCTGTTCGTAAGAGAAAATACTGAGAGGAAATATAAATCCTGATCTTAACATATTGGTGGCACATTCTTCTCTATAACACATCAAATCTTTGTGCTACAGACATCAAGCATGATTAGCAAATTCCAAGTGAATCACAGGAAAAAGTGACACAAAGTATAGTGAATGAAGCAGAAAAACATATATACATCTGCTGCAGAAGAACCACTAAATATTTGGCGTAGTATTTATTCACATCAAATAATAACTATAATAACATGAAATACTGTTTGAAGAGCTATGGGTGTGTTATACGGGAAGGAATGACTCTAATAACTAAATAACATGTTATTCTATTACCCTTGCTCTATGAAAGAGAAGAAGGTTTACTCCAGTTCTGTGATCCTGACGTGTACGAATAAGGAGGAGGGGGGAATACTGGTTCCATCTCTGGACAAAAGGTGAATGTGACGATAACCTGGGAACACAAAGAAAAGCCAGAAGATAAAGAGAATAAGCTTTCTTGATTTATTGTTATTCGAATGTATTGTTAGTACATGTACAAAGTCTGCTAGAAGCTGTAGAAGCATCCTTACCTTGCTGCATGCAGATCAGAGGGAGTGTATACTGGCCCACAAAGTCATTTCTGGTTGTCTTGTCATAGTCTTCCACTACAAAGCGCACCATGGCCAGCTCAGGAGTGTGGATGGTGAAGCCAAGAGTGTCATACCACACAGGATTAAACCCTGCAGAAAAGGAGAAATCCCTTCAATGTCAGCACCCACAGCATTTTAAAGTTATACATCCTCTCCATTCATCCAATCATCCGTTCATTCCTCTCCTGTACCGTTGTTATCGATGTATCTGGTCTCCTGCTTGGCCTGGTCCATGGGAACACCGTGGATCTCCACTCTGACCAGAGGATCCACGATGGAACCCTCCTTTATGTTGACTTTGGGCAGCTGCTGACCACTGATCACCTTAAACACATCCATACAATGACTTATATAAAGCAACGATTGGAAAACTGCAGGGAAACACCTTTCTTTCTTTCCCGATGTTGTGTACCTGTATGGTTAGGACGACAGGCTGGTAGCCTTCCCGTTCGTGAGGTGTCTCAGGGTCAAATTTCTCTGCCTCTCTCATGAATCTGGGCTTCAGGACGTAGCCGCAGCTGTTATTCTGACGAAACAGTCCGTCATTCAAATCCATCCCTTCCCCGGCAGTCTGGAAGTTCAACGCAACTGTATGAAAAGGAAAATACATTCACTTTTCTAGTTTCCCCACTTAAGTTAAGAAAGGGGTTTTATGGGTCAACCATTTTTCAGTTGTATTCACCAATTTGGCACCCAACATTCCACATTTCCTGAGGGTTGAAATTGGAGGAGTCCGTTCTGAAGCCGCTGGGATAAACCCTGGTCTGCTGCCGTGAGTTATGGTACACAAAATCGGCCCCTAAAATGGAGATATCAGAAGATTACAAACATCAAAAATCTATTTCTAAATACAGTATACATCATAGGCCTACATTCCAAGGTGTAAAGCGGAAATAGGCCTGACTCACCAGCCTCTCTCAGGTGTTTCCGGGCCTTGGACTCAGTGAAGGAGGCCACCTCGTAGAACTTGGAGTGGATGAGGGAGTGTTTGAAGTTACTGAAGTGGACACTTTTGCAGTAAACCACACAGTCTGACAGCTCCTTGGAGAGACGCTGCTTCGACTTCTATGAAGATAAGAAGACAGAAAATAAAGAAATAATGAAAGCTCCAAGAAGCTTCTCTAGTTCTGCTGACTAGGATGAACCCCGAACCCAATGATCCAAAAGGCCTCCTCGTCATTTACATATTAGAGTCACATCGAGGTCAATTTACTCACAACCATGTAACACTAGGGTCAACCCCTTGAGATGCGCCCTCTCATGGATGGAAGCTCATCGAAACCTTGTGACAACCCCCTGTTGAATTGTGCAAGTGATACTCGCCCACGATGCCAGAGCTAAAGCGGGTGTGCTGCCAGGGGAGCCTCCACGACGGATCAGAGGGGCAGTGGACCCAAACCGCACCATGACAGTGAGAGCACCCCTGCCTGCATGCATGCCTGCTTCCACATGAAAACTGATCCTGCAGGTTTAGCCCAGGCTTCACAGCGTCACCGCTCCACCTTCACCCGTGCACCAGACAGCCTCCCTGCAGACACCTACACCAGCAACAGGGACCAAAGTCGCCCAGGGCCTCACCTCTGGTGACGGTGCTGACAGGAGTCCCAGTGTGGCGTTTCATGCTTCTCAGATGCTAATAAATAAACATGACTTTAAGTGCCCCATGATTCCTTTAGCCAATTAGTTTGCTAATGATATCTAGGCATTTAACATTATCCTGTAGAGCCGTACACACTTAGACTTAGGGACCAAGACCTGTCCCATAGCACGGACCTCATCCAGATTGCTTCAATGTGACATGCCAATGGAGCAAACACTAAATGACCACTATGGATGCCGATAAGAATCCATCCTGAGTCAATAGCAACAGGAAGTGACATTTGTAACGGGATATATCACTTGACATGAATTGGTCCCATATATCTGACATATGATTGACCCAAGTTGACTAAAATGTAATTGATTAAAAGTATTTTAGGAACTCTTTAATTTAAATCTCCCAATCAAAGTTGAATTTACATTCTATCCCTACTTAGAGACTCTATACCTCAGCATTTACCAACACAGGTGATTACTGACTGCGATAACTGCCATTCAGAGTATCAAATATCCCGCTTTAGAGGAGACTGTACAACCTTCACCTAGTTAGGGACAGACTGTCATGGCACTCCTGTCCTTTTTCTCATTGACCCCCTTTACACCTATACTGTCATGGAGTCACAAACTACTCCATATGAAACTGAACGGATATATGTCTCGACATCGCTGGAAGATGTTTATATCATTCGGTTTAAGTGATTTTGATTAAGTTCAGATTTACATGGCTTGGGTAAAAGACACCAGTGTCACGAGTGGTTGACAGTGTTGAAGCTCTTTATTCCCTGTCTTGCCTGCTTCTGTCTTCCTTTGCCATCACAGTGTAAACAGATCAGCTTATCTAACACCCAATGTCTGCTCCCTGACCTTAACCTCCTCTATTTTTCATGAGGGACGACAGGAGTTTATGCTATCCTTTTCGCTGGGCGACCAGATTTCTAAAAACGAATGGCTCGGCTTTTGTCCCGATACGCTAAATTGTATGAAGCTGATAAAACATACCTTAACCAAGCGACGGACACTCTCTCTGTGCTGGTTCTCTTCTTCAATGTCAGCCACCTCGTCTTCATCACTGAGCTCTCCAGTCTGAGAGTCTTCCGCCATCTCGTTGAAGCTCTCCTCCAGACCACCGATTTTCTTCGCCTTCAGCAGGATCTTCCCCTTTAGATCCTGACAGGAAGTTCAAATAAACCCAACACTCACGTTCAGTCTACTTTTCAGATAATTCAAAAATAATGCTTGGATAATAGTTACAAAATGGCTAATGGTCTTTTTGAGGGAGTGGTTCCTAGGGGGAAAGTATTGTGGTAATGAATCATTCAAGGTGCCAGTGTTGCATGTAGACACATCATATTTTATGGCAGGGGGGTCTCTGACAGGCTTTAGGGGGAAAAGTGAAGGTGCCCCGAGCTCCTACCAGGCGGAGTACCCACTGTTAACACCACACTATGTTTTGCTTGGTGCTAGTCTGCTTTGAATTACTGCCAGGCTGCCTAAATGAACTTTATCTTGTAGCTGAAGTCACTTAATCACTGGTCAAAATCAATGGACAGCAGCACACAACCATCCAGGAACTGCTTTGCATCGACCGACACTTGATAACGGGAAACTCATTTGAGTAGCACCTTGACACAAATACAGTACAATGGGTCAAGCTGTTGAAATGAACATAGGGATGCTATTTTGGATTAGCTCCGGTATTGAGATAAATAGCTTGAAAGCATTCATTCAGCGCGGTGCGGTGACATGTATCGATGTTTTCACTTTCCATCAATGATATTGGATCAATATATATCGATTAAGATGGTCCAGTGTAGTGCTTTAAAGTCCTACCTGCAAGTTTACTAAAGGACAGAGTGTTTGCTTACACTAAGTGGGTTGATAAGACACTGCACTGCTCACCTCAGGAGACGGCAGCATGCTGGGGGCCTTGCCGTCTAGTGTGCTTTTCAGCAGCTTGTCCCCGAGGATGTGGTTGAGGTGTTGGGCCATGACTCTCTGTTGCTCAACACCGCAGTGGTTCTCGATTGACAGGATGACTGGATATTCCGATGCCTGGGTGGCGGAGAGGTGGAGGCTGTGAGTTTGTAATTGAACACTGGAGAGCATTATCAAGGGGGAAAGCTAATACGCCCGCAGCCATACACCTGTGGGTTATGACTTGGTGGGAGAAAGACAGCAGATGGATGGACAAGGGGTCAAAATATTCAGCTGTGGACGGGTGCTCATACACAACAGGTTCTGTCGTGCATGTAACCCTGGCAGCACGATGCTGGCACTGTGTGGCAGATCCCTGGCTAGCTGACTTTATAGGGCTTTCAGATGATGGTATCATTGTTTTCACTCTCATTAAAGTACAATGAGAAGCTGAGCGATTTGTTGATACAGCTTATCTTGACAATGAAAGCATAAAACAATTGCAACTCCAGGGGGTTATAAACTGTGCAACTTAAAAAGAATCATTTGGAGCAATGTGTTTATCCCTCCATTCAAACTGTGAGGAAGAAAATGGTGCAATTGAGATTCGTTTAAAGATGAATTCATTTATATTGTGGCAAAAAACAGCTGATGCTACCTTGAAGGCATAGTTGCCGACTGCGGTGACCACATCCTTGAAGAGTATCTTGGAGGTAAACGTGTGTCCATGATAGACGATGGGCTCTCCGTTGGCACCATCCCAGCAGTCCACCTCCACACACCGACAGCCACGACTCAGAGCCCTGAGCAGCAAACAAAACCAAATATTGGTGTTATCGGGCATTTGCTTTGGTCATTTGCAGAGACATTTCTAGCAGCCTGATCTCAGTGAACTCATTACCTGATGTATCCCTCCACACTACTCTGCCCTCGGAGCTGGTCCTCCATCAGGTAGGTGTTATGCGAGGAGGAGATGAAGTAATGGCACAGCGGCTGGCTCATGTCCTGGAAGATGCCCAGCCACTGTGGGTTGAAGATGGAGCCCTCAACTGAGCCGAGGTACATCAAGAAACCGTCAAACGTCATGGCATTCAGCAGCTTGGCTGGAAACACAGAAACTTAGATATAAAGATGGCTCCCAAGGTGTAAACCAATACCTAGCCACACAGGGTAGGACTTCACAATAACCTCCATTATCTATGGTCTCATATCATCTAGGGTGCAAACTTTATTTTTAATATTAAACCTTTATTTAACCAGGTGGTCCCATTGAGATCACCGATCTCTTTTTCAAGAGAGACCTGTCCAACATGGCAGCAAGTACAACAACTGTACCTGTGTCAGAGGGCTCGTAGCGCTCAATGAGCTGCTTGGCGTGCAGCTGGATGTCGCCCCCTTCCAGCTGCTCATCTCTCAGAAAGTCCTCCAAGTCTCTTTTGGATAACTTCTGGCCATCAAAGGAGAACTCCTGGAAAACCCTCAGCACATCGTCTCGCTGGGTCAACATCTTGTAGAAAAGCACAAACTCGTCATCCTCCAGTGTCCCCGTCTGGGACTTATCGGCCGTCTGAGAGAACAGAGAAAAACGATGGATGGATGCAACAAAAGCCAGGAGGCCTTACGGACCTAACAAACACTCTTTGTCGAATACTTAAATCACATTATGTCCATAGTTTTCAGCTCAAAGCTCTTACTGTGAAGAGACGATGAGCATGCTGCTCGTTCATGTCCACATTCATCATCTTCAGTAAATCTTGCACTTCCTTGAAGTTCATCCTGCCATCGTTGTTCTTGTCTGCCTTCTTGAACCAGTCACCAATCCATCTGGGCACACCACTTAAGGAAAGTGTCACATTCAACAGTGGTAGGGAGATCCTCAATAAGGACTAACAAGAGGACTGTTCAGGGACACTCCGCAGTGTATATATTAAAAGTATTACAGTACAGTACATTGTCGTTACTAGTTTTATCAGTACATAACTATCTACACTGGATACCAGTGTTGCTAACACTTTGAATGACATTTGATTGAAATCACAGAGTGAAAGATACTGGTCAAGTTTCTCCCGCTCCCCCATGTTCTCAAGGTTCTCAATCAGCTTCCTCATGCCTCTGACCCAGGACTGTGCTTCCTCTGAGGACTCAGCCACCAGGTCCAGGTTGCCCCTGCGCCCGCGGAATACCAGCGTGAAGCATCGGTCAGCTGGGAACTCATCGGCGATGCTGAGGAGCACCTCTGACTGGTGGCCCTCTCGTATTGCCTCCAAATCGCTCACTGAAACTGAGCACGATGACAATGGTTAGATAAAACTAATCAACTTTTGTGAATGACTCCTTGATATCGAGGTGGTCAGGAAATCCCGTGTCCTTACATGTGGAGTGTTTGTTGCCAGCCTTCTTGGACTTGTACCAGATAGTCATGAAGTCGTCCTGCAGTTTGAAGTAGCGCTGCTTCTTCCAGGTACGAGATTTGATTTTCCTCATTATCGTCCCCACCAGCATGGATTGGAGGTTGTCATCCCCCTTGATGCCTAGAAAGAGAAGGTTAGATTTAGTCATTGAAGACGCTCGAATGTATCAAAATCTACTATAAACATCCCCATCTGTGATAAAAGTCTAGGTCGGCCATGTTTGACCAATTAGACATGGAAATCCCAGTGCGGGAGAAAAGACTTACGGAGGACGCTCTCTGTGGAATCCATTTGTTGTTGTCTCACACTTCTGCCATCTAAAGGAAATATGTAAATGTTATTGTACACTAAGCCTTTCATGCTTTTACAAAATAGTAACACACATTTTGATGATTAATCATGACAATAATGACAAAGCGATTAAAGGCAAGACATAGATCTGCCAGAAAAGTCGAGTAAATACTGAAATGAAAGGCACATTATGCTCAGACAGTTCTATGCAGGTCCACATGCGGCACATCTGTTATCTTCATGAAATGATAAAGCAGGACTTTGTGAGCTGTGTATAGAAGGTGGGTGTAGCTGCATTAGATGCACCATCAGCCTCATCATTATCTCCCACTAAGCTGCGCTGAATGTTCTCTCTGCTGTCCTGCACTTTTTGTTCTGTGTGTCGGGGTCACTAAGCCAACTAATCTTCCCAAATCCCTGTCATAGTTTCAGCATTCCCTTCACTTTATGAAACGACTAACTCGGTCATGCTCAAAACATCAGACAGTGTATATTTTTTGGGCTGTAAACTATTCCATTTTAGCAAAGACACTAATCCTCAGCCTGCAGTAATGCTATATGGTTGGCTAAGATTGGACCGTCTCAGTAACTTCAAATATAGTTCAGAAAAACACATCACATAGACAAAGAGAAGTCATTTTAGATAGAGAATAGACTCCAGAAAAGAAGTAAGTTGATCCGCCAGCTGCTCTTTCAAACCTAAATTGTCCGTTTATATAGAAAATACAGTAATAGACAAATGCTGATGGTATATCATGTAACGGGAAGATCCAATCTGTCTGTTTGCTGTTGTTGGACAACTTGAACATCTGTTATATTATTTAAAAGAACATTTTTACTGAAACATCCACATCTAATAAAGCTCCAACTATTACTGCATGTACATGGACCCTAACCCAGTCCCAAAACACAAGCAATAAGCATTATTGATTAGAATCTGACCTGTTGCAGGATCATCCCTGAGTCCCGCGGGCTGAACAGATCAAACTGCCGTCTCTCTGCATGCCGTGCTGCAACTACTGAAGCGCCTCTGTGAAAATCACCCCACCCCCCCCCACCACCCCTCCTTCTCCCGAAGAGAGAAGTGCAGGTTCAACTAAATTAACGAGGAACTATTGTTTAGGTTGTTGAATAATCATTGCATGAGGAAGCCAATCAAGCTCATCTTCTGCTACCAGTAGTGGAATGGGACGACAGTATAATACGAATCATTTGAAGGTATTTTATCTCAGTATTTCCATGTTATGCTACTTTATACTTCTACTTCACTACATTACGGAAGCACTTTTTACTCCACTGCATTTATAGTTACTTTGTTTAAAACATTCATTCATCAATAATCATAGTACAGTAATATATACAGTACTTTTATTTTTAATATTTAAGCATAATTTGTCGTCAGAACGTTTGTGCTTTTGCTTAAGTAAGACCTGGAATGCAGGATTGTCCTTGTAACAGAGTAATTGTACACTTCAGTATTGCTATGTTCACTTCAAATAAAGATCTGAGTTCTTTTTTCACCATTGCTACTAAGTTAGGTTGAGCTATTTGTTGTTAAAGTGTTTAAAGTTATTGTGTATTTTAAGCCTCTACATGGCTAAGTCCTAAAATCCACAGACAATTCAAGGAAGTAGATAAATTGTCTTCTAATTCATGAATTTACAAACATAATGCTTTGCTGT
>NC_136901.1:8996752-9029252 GCF_949606895.1 Notothenia rossii
AAAGTATCTGACATCTAAAAACAAAGATGGAGGACCTTGGCATATTTGGCCATGGGGCTGGATTCAACAGTGTACACCTTGGTGGCCCCTGCCTGCAGAGCAAAGAAAGACAGCATAGCAGAACCACAGCTCACATCCAGAACCACCTACACACAGCAAGAGAGGGAGGACTGGTGAGCTTTTAATGACAGTATTCAAACATGTACATACACATATATATATATATACACTCTTTTTGTTATAATGTACTGTAAATAACCTTAAGTTAGAGTACATTTCAATACAATAATACTATTTGTACTTGATTACAACACAATGTTTCTGTACACATCTGATATTAACAGAGTGGAAACCAATGGGCTGTGGCGTTAGCATTAAAATGGATGGACATGTATGTATTGGGAATCCCGTGAACACATGTGTTGTCACCTTGCCTCTGAAGTCACTCTCGTTGAGTAAAATGGCTTTTTGGTAGGTGGTCGTCCTCGGGTAGTCCTGAAGTAGGACCTGCTGTTGGGACAGACAGCTGTGGAACTAAACACACACACAACAGTGAAAACGTTTAATTAGTTTGTATCTTTTTACCACAAAGTCCAAATAATTGATGGCTTACCTGGTAGTCCTGTGTTGGGGCATCCTCAGTCCTTGTTTCCAGCATCATGAGATGTCTAGGTGTTTGGCCTTCATCCTGGTTGCCTCTCTTCTCTACTTCTGCGCAACCTTTCCTAGTCCCTTCATCATCTCCTGTCCTCAGTAACTGCTGGAAGTTCTTCATGTCTGATAGTCGGAGAGGACAGGAAGTTGTACATGTTTGAACACCTTAACCAAATCCCAGGATGATAGGCAGTATGGATTATAGCATGTGTTGTACAAACCAGTTGGAGTTTTGAACTGCAGCAGAAGACTCAGCTTGCCTAAGGTGACCAGGAAGGACTGTCCTCCCACCTGGCAGCAGTCCATCTCCTCGGAGACAGTGAACTGGAAGACAGATGTTCTGTCGGCTGGAAAAGACACTTTGAAACCCTCAGATTAATAACACCAAACATAACAAACAAAGATCAACTTGAGGTCATTATGTTGTTGTTCTAACACTCCATTTCCGGTTGGGTTCTGGTGTGTGTGTGTGTGTGTGTGCGTGTGTGTGTGTGTGTGTGTGTGTGTGTGTGCGTGCGTGCGTGTGCGTGCGTGTGCGTGTGTGTGTGTGCTCACCGTCCTGCACAGTGAGGTGCTGCTCCTCCCGTCCCGTGGTGAGGAGCAGCGTGAGCTCCTGCTCCGCTCTCTGTCTGCTCACACTGACCTGCTGCTCTCTGCTCACCTCCTCCTGCAGCTACTCCTCATTCAGAGCACAACACACTGCGTTAAACCAAACTACACACCAGATGTAGGGAGATGTCATTCAAGCAGTTTGAATCCACAGCGTATTTCATTCAAATGCATCAGTTCTCCTAGTTGAGAAAAATACATACAGTAAGTGGTAACTTCCACTGTTACCTCCTCATGTGTCTCCATGTGCTCCTCCTCTGCCCTCAGCTCCTCCTGCAGGGAGAAGACTCGGACAGGGAAGGACTCCTCACTCTTCTCCTCCATTCTTCAGTGTGGAGGGAAGCTGCTCTTCAGGAAGAAAGAAGAGAAGAGAGCAGAGGGGTGGAGATGGAGGAAAAGGGGAGGAGAGATGGGGGAAGGATCGGGGAAAAAAGGGTTTTCCTGCTTTTTGGAATTATTTTGGGGATCACTTCATGGATGTGTAAATAGATGACTATTAATAAAAAACAATCGGACGCCCCTTTAAATAAAACACAAGTACACCCACTGTGTAACCAAAAATGTAGACACTATTTAATGAATGGTGTGTTAAAAGGAATTTGTTTCTGGGATAAAGAACATGATTGTGATGGAAATGAGGTCTTTCAACAGAAACATCGCCTCAGTTTAGTTTGGGATCAGAGCTTTGAAGAAGAAGAATGCATGACAACTCATGTTTTTAACTAATTCAAATGCAAATTTGTGTCACACATCATGAGGTCAGCTCATATACAGTGACAGAGCTCCCTCTGCTGGATGTGTAGCCTCACTGCAGGGACACAGACGAGCATCACTTTATTAATATACTCACAAAGCATGTGTAAATGTCTCTATAATTGTGAGAAATAATGATAATTATGTTACTACGTCGATTAAGTCATTAAATAAAATAAACGTTGCATAATTTATATGTTTTGTTAGACTAATAGTGTGTTTAACTCGTTTTAAAATATGTTTTGTGATTAACATTCTCAAGCTAAAGGTTGTACCAAAGTAAATCCTGCCAACTTCTACGGATACAAATCACATATTTAGTTATTCTTATTATTTATCAGAGTTCTGAAATATATTATTATTATTAATATACATCAAGGCCAATTCCTCAAATGTGAAAACCTACTTGGTAACCTGTTTCTGATTCTAAATACTTAAGTATACTTTATTAGACTATTCATGACACTTTTTAATAACTTGAATTTCAAAAATGTTCACTCCCATGTAGACTTTCAAATCAAATCAAGTTTTATTTATATAGCACATTTATAAACGATTTTTGGTCGAGCCAAAGTGCTGTAAATATAATAAAAATAGCCTACATTAGAGACACTTTATTGGATTTATGAGTTTTAAAAGAGCCTGACACGTACATGGATGTAAGGACCCCTCCGGTATTGTAGCCTGAATCATCCCAACTATCTGAGGTATACCAATCCATGAAGCGGGATACTTTAACACATTCTATTAATACACATGTACTGGAAAATGTCCTTGGTAAATATACTGTAGGTTCATCTGAGGTTGAATATTTACCACCTTGCGTTTCAGGAAGGGCTTTCATTCCACTCTGAGAGGGCGAGTCTGAACAGGAGGTAAACTTACTAATACTACGCTGTAAAAATACTCTGGTAAGTGAAAGTCCTGTATTGGAGATGTAACTCAAGTAATAGTAAGCAAAATGTAGTTAAAGTATTACTCGTAAAAGTACTAAGAAAAATGAATAAAACAATCAAAACTCTTCAAAAATAAATTAGAAAATGACTCAAATGTTTATAAAAGCCAATAAATTATATTTGAATGGGCTAATTCATTAATTGTCAACACTTTTCCTGTATAAAGTGTTGGCTAGATTAATTTAAAGAACACACCGTATCTTTTATTCTTTTGTTTCTTATCTTAATTTGTGAAATAACGAGTAAATAAAGCTGTAAGATAAGTAAAAAGTATATTTCTTCAATTTAAAGGGGCCCTATTAAGCATGGCCAATACTGCATGAACTCAATATCAGAAAAGATACTGTAAGGTAATACACGCAGCACGCCCTCTTTCCTTATAACGTAAAGTATTTTTGTTTTACTTGGGCAGAAATGGATTTAAGCACACGCATAAATACAGGTGACAGACTTCAAAGCTTATTATAGTGCGTGTATTATTATTATAGTGACAGTGGCTCACCCTATAGACTGTACTCACATAGATTTGCTGCTGAAGTTCACATGGCTTAAATGACTGCCTAATACAGCACTCTACCACAGCGTCTTTCTATATTGAATTTCACCTGTTCTTCATTCCTGACAGAGAGGGCTGAGGAGCACACACACACAGGAAGCATTAAGCAGACATCATGCTATCAACACACACTGATTCTTCACTAAGTCAGCAACAAATATAAAAGCAAAATGCATCCATGATTGCTAATGCTTATAAAAGTCTAATCTATGTCAGAGAATAAGAAATAAAATCAACAACAAATTGTGTCTGAATGTACAAAACCAATTTGACCATGATACAGTATATCACTGCTCCTCTGGACAACATCACACATGGTTTGCACACAGGTTCCTTTACAGAAGTCCAGAAATCTGATCCCAAATCAGCCCTGTTGTATCTTGTATTCAGTCCACAGTCACAGTCAACCCCGGATCATGTGGTGAGTCAAGTCAACAAGGCATCTTTTCTTGGGCACACATCTCAAAAGCCCCCTTAAGTACAAAGGTCCGCTGAGCAGCAAAGGTTCGACTTGATCCATCCTGCTCATCCTTTCAGATCCTCTGCGCTGCTTTCAGGATACACAGAACCACGGCGGTCAGCAGCAACACTGCAGCGATCAGTCCATATCGAACCCACGGGACATTGTCTGGGGCGGCTTGAAGGAGGGAAGGGAGTGATGGATGGAGGGGGCACATTAAAAAATGCACACACAGTATACTCTTTATATTGAAATGTCGAGAAAGTGAAAACCTACCTGTGTCGACTGGAACTTGGGCCAAAAAGAATAAATAAAAAAAGGTTAAAATTAGTATTTGTATCTACATCTGTAAACAGTCCCATTAACATGAATCTTGCCATCAGAACGTTTCGTGTGATTCTCATGCTAACCTTCGTTTGGACCTGATGTTTGCGTCTCCTCAATGGCTTCCATTGGCTGCAACACTGTCGTGACTTTAAAGACATCAGACACACATAAAAAGACGGAATAAGAATGATGATACATTTCCCTAAGGTTAACGTTTAGCATCTTTCAGCTAATTGTTTCGGTTTTATCGATAATTGCGCTGATTATTAAGGTCTAAGTATGTTTCTAAAATATACATAACTAACTGAGAAGGGTTTACCTTCAATTGGCTGTGTAGAACCTTCCAGAAGAACATGCATAGGATCGGTGACAGTCACTTCTTCTGTCGTAGACACTATCGGCCAGTGTGTTGTACTGACCCAGTCCTCTGTTGTTCCTTTGGTCTCATCAGTGGTAACAGCCCATGGCGTATCTGAAAGATTGGCTGTAAGATGGTACATCATTTTCTCATAATGACATACAGTATATTGTGTAGCTGCAGTGAAAAGAAAAAGAAAGAATGTTACCAATATCTGTCGTGGTCGTTTCCACTACCGTCAGTGTGATACTCTCTGGTATCCCTGGCCTTGCATCCTCAGAATCGCTGAAAATACCAGAAAAAAGAAAGTTATTTCCATCCTAAAAGACATTTTTAACTTGGAAATGATAGATTTGTTGATTTACGGATCATTTCCTATGCAAAAAACGTAAAAACCAACTGATCAAACACACATTTTGAAGTCCCTGACATCTCCTTAACCTATTCAATATTGTGGTAAATAGATGTAACAGATTTAATTTAGCAGATAAAGCACTCCATAGATCTTACCTGGTTTTATACAAACACTGGTATTCTCCACTGTCTGTCATCCTTGTTGGGATTATATCAAGTTCAAAGGATTCACGAGAGTTGGAAAAAATCCTTCTCCTATAGTCACCCATAGACGTCACAGACTGTAAGTGAAAAGAGATGATGCGTTATTTTTGCAATAATCTCAAATCCAATGGAATAAAGCCATAAGGAAGGACAAATAAGTAATCACTTTACTATTATAATGACAGTAATTTGTCTCAGGTCACAGGTAAAACACACCTGGACATCTATGAAAATGTTCATCTCTAGGGCATGCATTAGTCCATCGGCAGTGTACGGTACCCCAGGCAGCGACGCTATAGTCAAGCCGTTCCAGGTCCACCAGACTAGCATGTTGTTGGGGGACTGCTCTCTGGGCATCGGAATATAGCATGGCAGAGCCGACGACTTGTCCACCGGCACCGACATGGAGCGCTCAACATGTTGCACTGTGGGAAAAGCAGAGAAACAAAAGGATGTGAAGGAGATGGAGTCTACACATCCATGACGGTAACCTCTTTCTCCCTCGGACTCACCATTGACTGTGAGCCACACTGTTGAAATGGCTTTCCTCCCTTGCCATATGCACTCGTACATATTTGTGTCACTGAGCAAGGCGTGAGAAAGTACGAGCGACCAGTGTCCTGCCCTGCGGAGCTCCTCTGAGGGCAGGCGGAATCGGCCCTGAAAGGAAGTGTGAAACGACACAGGGTTAATAGCTCCACAAAGTTATGGTTGATTTCAGATTCTACTTACTTTAAATCTGTCTGCTTGTATTAGCTCCTCTCCCTGCAGAATTGCCACGTCCTCCCCCATCGCCTCCCACCACAGACCCCCCTCCTCCTCCTCCTCCAGGTAGGCTGAGGCGTTACAGGGCAAGGTGACCCAATCCCCGTACTCCACCTGAAGGTGATGCATCTGAGCTATGCGCAGGGCTGGATGGAAGGAAGATTGATAACAGTAGCAGAGCGTTACAAGGAAGAAGGGAGAAGAGGGGAAGGAAGGGAATAGTGATGAAAAGTTAGATAAGAAAAGAAGACGGCATGAGTGACAGGAACACAAAGGGATGGGGATGGAAAGAAAGACTGTACGATGAAAAGGAGAGTGATTTTATTTTTGAAATCTTTGCAACTGAGCTTCTTTTCCTCTCTCTAATCGTTCAGGCTTTAAAATGCCATGTCCAAATGTACCTTACGGGTATATTTAAAAATGATGTCATTAGAGATGTGTTTCATTGACGTGGTAAAGACTTACAGTCGCAGAGCCGCCCACACTGAAGAAACAGCATCATCACCATCATACACACAGGCACCATCTTGGACAGTGCTGAAACACAAAGGCATCATTAAACTCCGAAAGGCAAAGGCAAGATGAACTTGGAAACCAAACACCTTATTTTCCTTTTCAAGCACCTCATAAAGAAGTGTGGTGATTTGTTATGTCAGTTACGCGCTTCAAAACACCTTTCAAATGAAGTTCAATAATGTACATTTCTTTGTTGATAGAAGTGAAAAGTCATTTATAAAGCACCTTTCTAATTATATTACCATTTAAAGGGGTGTTTGCAATACATGCCAACATTTACCGATTCACACACTGATGACACGGCTGCCATACAAGGTGACACACGCCTCATCATATAATCTGACGCTCACACACACTCGCATACGACATGCAGACCAGAGGAGGCAGAGATCGATCCCAAGAACTTCTGATTAGTAGACGACTCTCGCTACCTCCTGAGCATGCAACAGCAAAGGTCCTTTTCCTAAAGATACATATATTTCCTACTCATGCAATAACCTCTGGTCCATTTTTCTAAAAGTTAAACAACATTTGAACTGCTACAAAACTAAAGATTTCAGATTAGCTAACATTTGAGACAGATTTTTGTATCATATTGTTGTGCCATAAAAGGAGGAATTGGAACACCAACATAGAGCTAAAACTAAAATGTGCTCTTACCGGAAAATGTTGACGAGATGAAAGAAGATGAGAGATGTGTGTGTGCCCCTCCGACACCCCTGTGTGTGTACGTGTGTTCTCATGTCACAGCTCGGTGTATGTCTGTGTGTTCTCCTGTTACATGACATTCTTTAAATCTCAACGGCAGCACATGCGTCCTTCCAGTGCTGCGAGAAATCTTAAATCTCTATGGCAGATTTACTGTAGATTTAAACATGTTAAGGTTAACGAACAAATAAGATAACATACAAAGTGACAGAAGCAAATAAAATCAATGCACAAAACCAGAAATAACAGATAAATGAACCCTCATTAGGACCGGTAGGTTGGGTATACTACCACAGAAATATGTACAGGGTGACAGAGGTTATGTGTCATATGCACCTGATCAGTGTTTCTGGAATATGACACACACGAGGCCTATGCTTCCACCATATGATGTGAATCCACACTGATGATGCCTTCAGGCTCCAAGGGAAACACTTCATACAGAACCATTAAAGATATGTGTTCCTGTTATTGCAGCCTGTCTGAAAGATGAGCTAATACAAAATATAAATGTTATAATAATTAAACAAATGGACTTGAAAACTCTAGATATATGACTCTGAAATGGACACGATGTAACCTTTTCACATTCCTCTGTACTTTTGCATATTTTAACACAATGCAACCAATATTATAAAATGCAAAGCTCTTCCACTTTAAATTCTGATATACAGCACATTTTATTTTTCTAGATTATTTCTCCTATTCTTCTGTACTTCCTTTTTTTTTTTTTTTATGTATTTAAAAAAATGTCATTGTTCAGAATATAAACTTTTAGTTTTACATACAGTGTTAGCAAATCACTATAAAAAAAACAAGACAAAAAAGAAAAGAAACAACTAAAATACAAAATGAAATTAAAAGAAAACTAAGTTAAATTATATCTAATAACAAAGCAATGGCTCATGCAGTTCATTTTGGAATCTATATTAGTTACACATTTTAGTTCTATATTTGCTACTTTACTTATGTGTTTATGTGCGCACCGTTAAGCACATTCCTAGTATGTGTAAACCTTAAAAACAGCAGCAGCGCCCTCTGCTGTTTGCTGAGAGACGTGTATGAGTTACTCACCAACAATGAAACATTATGATGAAGCATGCACGAGTATAAAAGCATCAGTATATAAATGTATAATTATCATCAGCTGATAGTATTCTGCTTTACCTGGATGATGTGATCACTGTATGTTTTTTTTTATTTTGTTCACACGCATATCATAAATGAACAACACCTCCTCATTTAACCAGTTGCTTCTTCTTTGTGTTGTGTCCTGTGTTTACCTGATGATTAGCAACCACTGGCAAACCTCCTCTTCCTGACCTTCTCTATCCTAACTGTCTCCATCGGCTGCTCAAACATGAGGTTGAAATCCAGCAAGTCCAGCTTGAGTTGACACTGATAACATGAAAATGACAGAGAGACATATGAACTTGAAACACTTTTTAATTGTAAATCAATCATGTAAATGAAGATGAATGAAGCTACCGCTGTAATGCGAGACAGCTTCACAAATCAGCCTGAATAAAGATCCTGGAGAGGAAAATATGACACCAACATTGATTAATAAGTAGCTGTAGCCATTGACAATAACTAAAGATAATGTGATCAATTATACACAATAAAAAAAATACCAACATGACCTACCAGAATGATGCCGCATTCATGTTAAGGGGGAATAACCAACATCCACATCCCTGTGAAGGTCTTGTACACACTTTATTTTAACCTGGCTAGCTTAATCTCGCAAACACACAAAATAAGTCATGGTACATTTCAGGTCTTTTTGCAAAACATCACTGAAAAATCTCCCTCCATTGCACTACGATCAAAACATGGTTATACATTTTTTCCTACAGTTCAACACTAATATTTCCTTTAGTTCCATCTTTACTCCTCACAAGCAGTACAGATGACCTGATGGCTAAAGTGAGCAGTGTTTTCCACTAGGAAGTTCATATCTCCCGTCTTTCCCACGGGACGTGAACGCAGCAATGGACACTAAGTTTCCTGTCCGTCTTATGAAATGCTCGTCTACGGGACATGGCGGCACCCTCGGGTCCCGAACCCTTTCTCAAAGCTCAGAGCGTGTTCCGCTCTCCACCGATCGCTTCATGATGAAATGTCTCTTCTCACTGCTCCACTTCGGGCGTGAAGTCGGGGCGCCGTGTCTGGATGATCTTCGGCCGCAGGGGGCGGGGTTTGTCGTCTTGGTCACTGTCGTCGGGGGCGGAGCTGTCGCCTCGCTCGTCATCGCAGACGTGGATGACGACACTGGGGGTGGTGGGGGTGGCGGTGTGGAGCTCGTACTTGTCCCCTGGGAGAAGAAGTACAGGACTCATTATGCATGTAATCTTTACAAACCTTAGTTGGCCCAATACAGCACCAGGAGGGTTCCCTATATTCATATTACCCAGACAAATAATAAGAAATGGAAAGTATAGCATTACTTATACTACGTAAACATTATGATTGATAATTCATTGTTTGTAAACAGCAAAATAACTGAAGTGGAACAAGCTATTGTGATAAGGTAAGTTTGTGACCTGGTCCGAGCTTGGAGATGGCACACAGCAGGTCGTAGTTGACGACGGGCATGGCATCCTTAGACTGCTCCCAGCCCACCGGGGGGGAGGCGGGGGGCGAGATCAGGAACTGCTTATCCGGCTTGGGGGGCTCCAGCCGAGGACTGCCTATGTGGACAGACTGCAGACACAGTATAAAAGAGTGGTGGTTGGTTAGATCCCTACAAAAATGTCTAACAAAACCCATGAGGGATTTACTGTGCTCTGTAGATCAGTGCAGCATGTGCAAGCGATGCATTTTCAGACTACCTGAGCGAAGTAAAGTCTCATCTCTTTGCCCTTGAAGTCGGTCTTGTGGAGTCGCAGTCTGGCCTCGGCTGCAGCCAGTGCATCGCTGAAGCTGATCCTCACTCTGCGGAAAGATTTGAAGTACTGAAACTGCACCTCCGGCTCGAAGGAACGGAACAAGGCCTCAAAGCTGCCCTGCAGACACAGAGAGGGAGAGAGGGGTGAGAACAGGAAATACACCATCTCACCCACACATTTCCAAAGACACACACACAAACACTTCTCCCTCAGAGGCTTGGGAGCTCAGTGTGTTCACAACAAGAGAAAATACTGATCTCTTGCAGAGGCAGCACACAGCATGAAAATGTCTGCCAACACTATAAAGACAATGTTAAGAGGTTAGCATGCTAACAGCTAGCCTGTAATGTATTAACTACAGCTGCATACAGGACACAACAAATTATGAATGGAAATGAATGAGCCGTAGTAGTTGTCAGTTTGAAAATACGGAAAAAAATAGCAATTCCCCGAGTCATCTTTTCCTCCTGCAGTGCAGCAGAGGAGCTCTGACCATGCAGTGAGTCATGATCGAGTCAACGGAGGAAGGAGCTCAGCTCACTCACACACTTTAAACCCAATATGCTTATGTGGTGATAATCTGCAGAGCCCCTAGAAAAGAAAATCAGCAATGCACAAGAGAAGTCCAACCCTACAATCTGCCTACCTAATGTATGGACTGGACATAAGTGCACACACCATGATAACCACACAAACCGCTTCAATTGAAGTGTTTATTAAAAGAACCCCTAGTTTGGATTTGGTTAAAAAAAAACTGGATCCGACGTCTCCCATAATGCAAGCCAACAGCCTATTTTCATCACCCTTCCCTGCCTGTTTAATGCAATTCATTTGTAATCACTAAGCCAAGGCCAAGATAACACCAGTGACATCCCTGTGACATCATCAGGTGTTTGTAGAAAGATTTCCCAGAGCCAGATAACACATCAATGTGAAATGGTAATAAGCTGCAGCCTTGTTCAAGCTTGTTCCGCTTTATAGAGAAAAACTGAATGTTTTCTTGGAATCGTTTGACATTGAAATATTTGATTGATATCCAAATGTTCATCTCATTTACACAAAAACACAGTTGCCGAATCAAAGAACCAAGTGTGTCTTTCTCTGGAGCGTTAGCATTAAACCTGCTGCTCTCTGTGGTAATGTTTGAGAGCGTAACCATCTGTAGTATTGCATATATTATCTTTCTGCTTAGGGAAAAAAAATGCTCTGACTTTTTGGCCGATTACAATGTTCTGTTCAAAGCACAGGATGCAGCGACGGTTTCCTCAAAATAGATGTGCAGATCGTGGAAGGGGATTGGAATGGCTAAATCGACGTCGCCAATAGCAGGCTCAGTTTAGCCGTGTACATCCAGTAAATATCCAAATACATAGAGTGAGTGCCATTCATTTCAAAGACCGTGGTTTGCAAAGGGAACACCTGATGCGGGCTGCTCTCTTACCTGTGCCTCGGGACGGCTGAACACTTCCTGGTTGCTCACCGAGGCGACCAGGCAGAAGCGGTTACACTTGGTAGTCTTGATGTGCATGATGGGGGACCCAGGGAGGCGGAACCTTCTCCACCTGATACCTGAGGTCAGGGCACAGCGGGACGCCGACACTATCTTCAGGCGTTGTGAAGGCGGCGGCGGTGGCGATGAAGAGGAAGGGGGAAAGCGGGGAGAACGGAGGAGCGTTGCCTTCCCCAGGGTGGCAGAAGAGAAGGAAGGAATAGATGCTCTGTAAGAGGAAACAGCTGCCTCTCACACGTTGATCTTCTTCTGTGGTGCTAGAGCACTCGTTTATGTCCTCCCAGTGCACAGTGTTAGAGATGCAGTAGCCTCATACCGCACATTCCAAGGTTATCTCGTCTAAATCTCCGGAAATACACAATCCAGCATTCCCTTTTCTTCTTCCTGAGTCTTCCTCGATGTGTGTTAGCTCTGCAAAATGAGGAATTTTCCAGAGATTTGGGTGTGGAGAGCCTGTCTCTTCTCAGCTCTCTTTCTCTCCTCTCTGTCCTACTGCTCCACAGCCACTTAAATGAGCTCCAGCCAGGCGATGACGCATTACCCACAATCCCCTCCCTCTCCATGTCCTGGTTCCATTCATTCACTGCAAACCAATCAGCTGTTGTAGAGGGAGGGACCACTTTTTGTTTTTCTCTTCCTATGCCTGTACTGACAGATACTAGCCAATGCTGAATAATCACACAGAAAGCAGGACATTGTGTGTTCACATACAGATACCGGAAAATAATGACACCACCGCTTAAAAAACTGACCCATTAATCGGCTTTCTGTTGCATTTGAAAATCCTTTGTCGAATGGAAAATGTTTAACAAAGAGCCTTTCAACTCTTAATTTCACACACACACACCAAAGACGTATCAGCTGACCTCTGAGAGCACGGAGCAAGACGGAAAGGAAAAGACTTGTCAGCAGAGTTAATATGGATGAAGCTGAGACAGCTGACAGACAGGGGGGGAGATGGCAGATAAAGAGTGGAAGGAGACATAAGAAGAATGCAGGATGGAGGGACGAAGGGATGAAAAGCAGGAGGTGGTGCGCATGGAAAGTATGCAGTTTGATAACACGCTTTTATGAGGTATTAATAGCAGAGAGCTTGAAGTGGGGGGGAGTGTGTGTGTGTGTGTGTGTGTGTGTGTGTGTGTGTGTGTGCAGCCGGCAGTTGGAAAAATAAGACCTTGCTGTGCAGACACCAAGGTGTGTGCGTATGTGTGAGTACTTAAACACAGAAGAGGTTCACACAGCAGAGAAGAAGTGTTGTTATGCTGGATTTAACACAAGAGAACCCCATATTAAATGTAAAGAAGCATAAAAGAAGAATAAAAAAGGAAGCAGCATATTAGAAAAAGACCCAGTAAACACACCATAGCAACACCTTATTTTTTTCTTATTACATTACATTGCATTTAGCTGACACTTTTATCCAAAGCGACTTACAATAAGTGCATTTGATCAACAAGATACGAACTTGAAGGAAACAGAATCATATAAGTACATCAGGTTTCATAGAGCTAAAACATTTCAAGTGCTACTCAACTGGTTTTAGATAAGCCAGTCCTTTGTTAGTATATAAGTGCTTTGTTAGTCATTCTATCTCTGGAAGTGGAGTCGAAAGAGATGGGTTTTCAGTCTGCACCGGAAGATGTGCAAGCAAAACCCACGTGTTTTGGCTGATGGGAACTTGGGTCCCCCTCGCAGTGCGGGTGCAGCGAGCCGTTTGGCTGATGCAGAGCGGAGTGTACGTGCTGGGGTGTGCAGTTTAACCATGTCATGGATGTAGGAAGGGCCAGATCCATTCGCAGCATGGTACGCAAGTACCATTGTCTTGAAGTGGATTCTAGCAGTTACTGGAAGCCAGTGAAGGGAGCGGAGGAGCGGCGTGGTGTGGGAAAATTTAGGATTGTTAGGTCAAGAGTGGGACAATCTTTTCCCGGAAGGAAAAGCATTTCAGTCTTGTCAAGGTTGAGCTTGAGGTGGTGAGCAGACATCCACTGAGAGATGTTCGCTAGACAAGCAGAGATGCGTGCGACGACCTGGGTCTCTGAGCGGGGAAAGGACAGAATTAATTGGGTGTCGTCAGCGTAGCAGGGGTATGAAAAACCATGCGGGTTAATGACAGATCAGAGCGAGTTTGTGTACAAGGAGAAGAGGGGGGGACCAAGGACAGAGCCCTGAGGGACCCCTGTAGTTAATTGACAAGGGTCGGACTCGGACCCTCTCCAAGTTACCCTGTAGGTGCGGTCTTTGAGGTATGAGGTGAGGAGGGAAAGTGCAGAGCCTGAAACTCCAAGTTCTTGGAGAGTGCGAAGGAGGATCTGATGATTCACCGTGTTGAATGCAGCAGACAGGTCCAGAAGGATGATGACAGAGGAGAGGGAGGCTGCTTATCAATCAATCAATCAATCAATGTTTATTTATATAGCCCAATATCACAAATGTTACATTTTTCTCAGTGGACTTCACAGTTTGTACTGAATATCAGTATGACAATATGACACCCTCTGTCCTTGGATCCTCACATCGTACAAGAAAAAACTTCCAGAGAAAGCCCACAGTTTAAAGGGGAACATGGGAGAAACCTCATGGAGAGCAACAGAGGAGGGATCCCTCTCCCAGGACGGACAGACGTGCAATAGATGCCGTATGTAAATGGAAGAGATAATACATTTTACAGCGTAGGTAGACCAAATGTTTGGAAAGACCAAATATAATATATATATCTATATATATATATATATAGATATATATATATAGATATATATATTATAATGTTACAAGGTGACAAAATAATCTCCATTGAAAATATGCTAGTTAGCTTTAGCTGCTAGCATTCTTTGGGAAGCCTAGTCCTGTTTGGCTGAATAACGGCGCTAACATTAGCACCGGTTCCATTAAATTCCATTACGATTTTCAATACAGTAGAAATTAACAAACTCATCCGATATCCACTAAATTAAGGAGGCTTTATCCAGCATTACAAATGGATATAAGTGATATCAATAAGACTTGAAAGGATGACTGCATACGTGTGTTTGCCACAGATCAGATCATCCAAATATTCAAAAATCAAATGGAAAAATCCAAATGGTTTTTAGTTAAGGTAGCCCTTGCAATGCTAACTTCCAGGTTGGCGTACAAAAAAACATCACCACTGTTTAGCTTTACATATCCCCCAGGTTCCATACTGTGATAACTCAACCAAACCTCACTGAGAACATAGCTTTTAAAAACAGGCCTCAGTATGTTCTCAGTCCTGTGTTACCCATAGTGCATCTGCAACACCACGGCTGCTGCTCGTAAACCCTTAGCCTAGCATGTCCACATACTGTACATGATGTGTGGCTGGCTGAGTGCAGGTGTTAATGCACGCTGGAATGACTAATAGCACAGCGCCGTGTGTGCAGGATGGAAAATGAAGCGCTCTGCCTCCCGACAGTGAAGCCGGTGCGTTGTGTAAGTGTTGTTTGTTGATGTTAAACATTACCGTGAGTATGTGTGTGTAGGTGCTAATCATCTCCAGACCTTACCCTGCTGCGGCCGCTATCCGAGCGTGTGAGTGTGTGAAGGCTCAGCCCCGCATTTTTTCCATCACTATGTTTTTGTTTCATCCTGCCATTTTTTCCATTCCCTCACTAGAGAGATACACACACAGACAGACAGGTGCACACAAGAACAACACACACTGGACGCTGCTAGCCAGCTGCTGCATTTTTATTGCATCTTGATCATCTTTCCTATGCTCAATTGAAAGTTGTATTGTTTCCACTAACAACTGATACAGTGTGTGTTTAGAGCCTGACACACACTAGGCCATTTGAGTTTTATAATATCTGATAAGAAGACTTGAATCCCCTTTTAACCAGATTTCACTCTCCTTTCTATCACCCTCAACAATGAGTACATATTGTACTAATTCTGCTCAGAAATCTACTTAAAAAACCCAAAGCCTATCTTGTTTTGGCAAAGCCCCCTCAGTTTCCATTTCCTTAACCACTCACAGAAACACTCTTTGTGCTTTTAGGTGGATTCCAGTTCCTTCAAGCCAAAGTCCAATGACACATCCCACATTTATTCACTTCCAGTTCTACATCAAAACCCACTTTGAGCCCGAGGGGCATCAGGTAACGGAAGCCACACAGCTCTGTTTACATGTGGCTTTAACAAAATTCCATATGTGAACAGGAAAAAAGGGCTTGGAGCATGATGACACATCTGTCCCTTTTCCAGCTCTATCTTAACTTTCGGAATAACAACAGTATATGTCTCAGTCTTCCATTGAGTTACTCTGAGTCAAGTCCAACAAAACAAATCGCTCACATTTTCCATCTGGCCTAAAACTTCTTTGTCTGATGCAGTTTCAGATTAGTGTTCGTCCATCAAGTCTAACCTGCTTATCTGCTAGTGTAGGACAAGTGATGCTAATCACTGCTGGGAAATCAGACCACACATTTTATTATTTGAGTCAATTTGCATACACCACAGCTGAGTGTGTTTAGCTGGAATTACTTTCCAGATCCACAGAAGAGTTTTACTTGACCGACATCTGTTCTTCAATTCTAGTCTAAGTTTGGCTGATAACAAGAATACACACAGACAAAACAAAAGGTCACACAAGGTGTCATCAAATCTGTACATTATTCCCCATGTATAAAGTGTTGCCTCACTGTCCAAAAGACAAACCAACTAAATATTCAATTAAATTAGAAAACACACCCAACTATTCCTTCCTTCTTGCTTAAAATAAGGTTAATGCACTAAATATGACTTGTTCCTTAAAAATGGAGGGTGTATTACACTTTCACACACCCTTCCTGGAACAATTTGTCACAGGATACATCAGCTGACCGTGCCCAGTGGAAAGCAGCAGGATCATGGAAGAAAGGGAAGCAGGGAAATACAAATATTTTTCTCAAAGGATGCCCTTTGACCCCTTTTCCATCAGCAGACTCTCATAGCCCAGCACAAAACACTGGCTCATCTGACTGCCTAGTGTGTGTGTGTGTGTGTGTGTGTGTGTGTGTGTGTGTGTGTGTGTGTGTGTGTGTGTGTGTGTGTGTGTGTGTGTGTGTGTGTGAGAATCAGCAGTTGGTTGTGTTAGTGCTGACAGGCTCCCTCTACAGTAACACCCTGAACATTATAGCAGCTTTTCTTTGGAAATGCACTGCAGTTAAAGATTAAAGATACAAAGGTAGATTAGTCATAGATGTTACTACAGGTAGGGAAGGAGAAGGAGCAGTACATGAGATAGTATAGAGGACATGTCTTGAAGAATTTACTGCAGCTATTCCAACGTTAGAAATAGATACAAATTAGTGATCATCTCATAAAAACTGGATAAAATACTTTGAGAGAGCCGTTCTGCATAATGGGTACTTTTGATACTTTAAGTACATTTGACTCATTCCTGCACTTCTCTTGGCCTGTTGCAATATGTTATTGAAATAGTACATTTTGATGCTGATACATTTGTACTTTTACTCAAGTAAATTCAGGAAGATTACTTGTAAGTGTAAAGGACCTCCCCGGTGCGGGAGGTCCCGGGTTCAAATCCCGGACGAGCCCTTACTTTGAGAATCTCTACTTAACTAAAACACATATTTCTACGTGTACATCTGTGTTGAATTTTTTTAGTGTTACCTAAACTGCACAACTGTTAGATAGCAAGTTCGAGTCCCACTGCAGTCAGCATGGTCCTGTGGGGATTGTCCACAGTATTGAGTATGTAAGTCGCTTTGGATAAAAGCGTCTAACAAATGACATGTAATGTAATGGAGTACTTTATGTTGCATTGTTGGAGGAGCCTTGGACTTAAGATGTTCCTTGCATAACTACACTGTAGCTACAGTGCATTATGACAATGAAGCCTTTGTATATTTAAGACAATTTCATATTTACCTTTACTTAACTACAGCTTTGAGTACTTTATCTACCTCTGCATAAAGCAGGTTGGGCTTACCTTCAGTGTGTCTTCTTTGAACAGATCCTCCGGTACTTTGCAGGCGATCAGGGCGTTGGGTAGATCCGTAAACTTGACATCTACCGTCGCCTCTTCAGTGGCTGGCCGCTGCATCCTGATTACTGTCCTCTGCACACACAGCACAAAAATCTTTAAATATAAATAATAAAGACAAGGCTCGGCTAACGCCCACAGCCACAGGCCACGTATCAGCTGAAGTTGAGGCACAAGGATGCATTTAATGTCATGCGTACTACTAAAGCCGTAGTCGTTATTTCATTTAAATAGTGAGATGTTGAAGCTCACCAGAGCTGCCTTTCTTCCGTGTAACGTTATTAGCTTACACTAAGCTGGCTAGCTGCTTATGCTAACCAGGAAACTACAATAATGCCGCCGAAAAAGCGAAACACACGATATTCCTAGAATATTTTCTCTCACTTAAGTCTAGGTGAAGGTGGTCGTTGGGAAGGTGGTATTGTCTTAGACTAAAACAGCCAAATATTCTCTACTTTTAACTGAAAATAGTCTCCCCAAATCGATTTGTTAGCATCTAGCAAAGGATAAAGGAGATGACGTTATTCTTCTTCTTCTTTCCAGCAAGCTAGGCACAAGTATAGTGTAGTACATGTCTGCCCTCTAGCGGTGTAGTAACGTCAATTTAAAAGAGAAATCCCCTGTCACCAATAATGTTCTAGGGATTAAACTAACATTTAAAAAACTTCATCCTCAAAAACAATAACATTACAAATATAAAACAACAAGAAACTACAACAAAAGTACCTTTTTGCTTAGTTTGTTTTATCTAGCAGTCACTGAAGTTATATTGAAGACAAGCATGTGCAAAACTGTAAGTGAAAACCAAGGGAAAAAAACATACAAATGTTTCCCTTCCACAAATGTTATAAGGATAATACCAAAAAAAAGTAATAGTATGTTATGTTTTGTGAATAATTCTGGATGGTATGTGAGAAGCAGCACGGCGCCATATTGTGTCACCAATTAAAAAATGTAAAAGCTTACAAGATGACATTCAAAATAAGTGTAGAAATATAATTAAACACTTTAAATGCTACACAAGGCTGAAACTGTATGTGTTTTTTGCAAATTAGTGATATTTGTGTGTGTGTTTGAGGAATGTAACTACTTGCGCTAGTACCTGAGTGGCAACAGGGTTTAAGCTCCAGGTCATGTGGGGATCAGCCACCACTTAATCCGGAGAGAGAGAAACTGTGAGAGGGAGTGAGAGAGAAAGAGAAAGGGAGGAAGAGAGAGAGGGGTGAGAAAGAGAGCGGTAGATTGTATTAATTGATGTCTAACTGTGCTAAAGACTGCAGAGTACTGCAGAGTACCAAAGCCACAAGGTAAGGGTGAAAGGATTGTACCACGAACCTCTACGCCTGGATAGACTTAATATCTGTGGGATTAAAATATCTAAATCTGGATTTTCTTTCCTTTGCCTGGAAGTTTGGAACTAGTAAGTCTATTGGTCTTTTACGATTGCATGCGGGTTTCCGATCATTTCCGGACCTCTCAAACCTGGACTCATCCGGAAATAATCCTACAAATTGCAAATTGGAATCCATTTCAGGAAGGTTCTATTTCACAATTATTTTTTTTCTACTGTCTTTGGACATCACAAACACTGTTGGTTGTTTTTCTTGAATTCTGGGTTTATTTTCACTATTTTTGGAACCATTTGAAATGGCGTTTTGAAATATTCTGGTATTCACTCTTGGACCTAATCTGAAAACTTGAACCATTCTGCAATCTGAGTCTTCACACCTCCAAAATCAGTTGGTGATTGTTTCTGTTTTTGGGCCCTAATCAAAACGTTGACATTTTGTAGATCCTTACAACAACCGTGGACACTAAGGCTCCAGTTCGTTCGAAGTAAGTGTCCTATCATTTCTTTAACTTTTATGATGGCTTGGCCAGGCTCCCTCCCTAACCCAGACCTCTCGAATGGTGCCATTATCCATGGCCCACTAGGGATTTGTTCAGACCTGGATACGCAGAGAGGAAGAGAGGATGAGGAGGGAGAAGGGGAAGATGAGGATGTGGAACTAGCCGAGGAAGTCGGGGAGGATGTTTTAATGATGGCAGAAGCAGAAGAGGGTCAAGACGAAGAAAGAGAGCTGAGTGAAAGGAAGGAATTGAGGATTATCAAAGTGGCCACATCACCAAATGAAGAAATACAAGAGGTGGAGGCAGGAGGTGAAAGACAGGAGGACGGAGGCGTGAAAGGAGAGGATGTAGGACGCATAATGATACATGAGCTGACAAGTGAGAAAGAGGCTGAAGGCGAGGAGGAGCATGGGTCAGAAGAAACAGAGGCAGGGAATGAAACAGGCCACGAGCAGATTATATACAAAAATAAAGAAACAGAAGACGAAAGTAAAAAAGAAGAAAATGAACAAAAGGCAGTGACAGCAAGTTCAGAAAAAGAGGTTAGGGAGGACAACACAGATGACGGGGAGAATGGATTAGAAGAACAACAGGAAGTGTCCACAACCGATGATGCAGAGCACGTTCAGGAGTCAGAAGAGGAGGCACAGCTGTGTACTGATGACACAGACAAAACAGAAGTTGTTATTCTGCCCACTGATGGAAAAAGCCTCGAGGATGCAACAGCAGTAATCTCTGTTGCTATGGGGATAGTAGAACAAGTCAACCATCAAGATGATCTATACCAAACCTCAACTGATGGCAACTATGGCGTACACTTTGATACAGAGGCCATACATGAAGTCAATCAGACCAACCGGTTAAATAGTGAGACAGAAGATGACATTCAAAACACTGATGAAAAGGACATCCCAGCATCTAGGAAACAGGAAGTTCAGACCATACATAAAACTGTCACATGGAAACAGGAGGATTATTTAGAGGAAAAGTTTGAGGATGAACAAACCAATGAGATTGAGAAAGATGCAACGTCTACTTCTGATGATGTTCTAGACATAGGGGGTGAAGTAAACCAGAAGGAGGACACGTCGGACTTTGCATTTGAACTCTCTGAAGAACAGACAGAAGGAGGGATTGAGGAAAGAACTGTGGTAGGGATCAACGAGAGGGAGGAAGAGGACAAGCAAGTGCGACAGGTTGGAGTTAATTCTCTAACTGTGATGGATGGGGGAGGACAGAGTGCGGAAGAGGATGGGAAGACAGCTGATAACGCTATTACAGATACAATGGGGGAGGAAGAGCCCAGAGGAGAAGTTAATGTACACGTGCAAGAAGAGAAGGTTGTTGAAGTTGAAATGCAGGAACCAGTCCTTCAGTATGTTGAGGGGGTTCCTTTAGACATGCAAGAACATGAAGACATGGATCTGGTGGCAGAGGCCTTTGAGCTGGAGGAAGAGGGTGAAGTTGAACCTGGTCAGCCAATAGATGAGGTTAAATCAGAAGAGTCCAAAATCAGAGGTGATATGCAGGAACATCATTGGCAGCAAGAAAGAGGGGGAGATTTGGAAGAAGAATTGAGAGAACAGCAAAGAGGGCAGGCCCTCGTAGAAGACGAAAAGGGAGGAGGAGCAGAAGTTAGAGCAATGGAGGAAGAGATAGATATGGCACAAGAACCTGTGACTGTTTTAGATGATGATATCGAAGAGATAGAGGAAAGTCCAAGGAGAGAAGGTGAGGAAGAAGTGCACGCCACGATTCAAGACCCTTCTGAAGACACCATAGCAGAGACCAAGGATGAAGAGTGTCAAGAACTGCACAGAGAGAGTCTTGAACTTAGTAAGGAGAATGATGAGAAACAGAACAATGAAATAGAAGATGTAAAGCACGATGAGAAACTAGATGACAGCAGAGAGGTAGAAGGAAAGGAAAAGACACAAGATGAATGTAAAGAGGTAGAGAAGGACGAGAAACCACAAGAGGACAACAGAGAGGTAGAGTTGGACATAAATGGAAGAGTTAAAGAACTGAAGCCAGCAATGGAAAACGGGATCTTGTCACCTGAGCCGCAGCTGAAGAATGAAGAATGTGGTATGGCAAAGGTTTCGTCACTCAGGAGAAGAGATAGTGACTGGATCAAAACAATCCAACCAGAGGAAAAGAGTCCCCAAGAAAACGAACTGTGGAGGAAAGAACTGAGGCCTGTGAGAAAGGATGTGTGGGAATCTGAGAGTGGAAAAAAAGAATGGTCGAGGAAGGAGACATCAGCAGATCTGAAAAGTCCTCCAAGGAAGGATGACTGGATGAAGGAGCTAAAGTCAGTGATCAAAAACGAATCGTTGCCCAAAAAGGGGAATGAGCAGGTGAAGAAAAAGCGAGTGGTGCTGTTGGAGGATGGACATTCGTACATCCCCCAGCGTGAGGAGATGATCGAGGACACGAGGGAGGAAGTGAAACTGATCTCCCATAGGAGGCCGGAGAGCTCCTTTCCCGCTGGGCACAAGAACAACAAAACACCCCAGGACCAGGACTACGAGATCTCCCTCTATGTTAAGGTAATGTTCCAACACGTACACAGAATGTAAATCCAGACGACACACTAAGATGGTTTTGACGGTTCTGGCAGCATGAAAATGACCTGTCACTATGATATGGTTTCCTTTGGATGCTGTCTTGCTTTTAACATTATTGTGTGTGTGTGTGTGCATGCGTATGAGAGAGAACCCCAACTTGATCTGCTTACCTTATCTCATTAAGACATTAGGCATGGTAGCCTACATTGCTACGTGCTACAATGGTAAAGGTCATGGACAAAATAATAGGGACACACACAATATCATTTAAGAAGAGAGTATCCTTGTTAAATGTGTAATGATACTGTACTTTTCCTCACACACATGCAAACCGTGAGAGGTCCGACATTCCTAACTGAGAAGAAAACAAAAGCGGGCAGCCTTCAGACGACCAGCAGAGAGGTTTAATAGAAGGGAAAATGCACTAATATCTGAGAGCCACTTCACACACACACACACACTCACACACACACACACACACACACACACACACACACACACACACACACACACACACACACACACACACACACACACACACACACACACACACATACAAACACAACAAGCTTGTTCTCTGTGGGAGCTCACAGTCAAACAACAGCTCTCTTTGTCAGACACTCTGCTGGCAGCGCACACTTGGGGAGATGGAGTGGAAAGGTTTGCCGGACTCAAAAACACTCATATTTACCCAATCGGCCAACCAGAAGTCTTCACAAGATTGTTCAAATTATTACAAAACACAATACTTACTATTATTTCAACATGTCATTAAGTACAGTATATATATATATATATGGTGTTGTATGAGTTTCAGGTGACTGAATAATAGTGCAGGTAGCATGCCGGGTTAATCTCTGCATTCTCACTGTAAGCTGATTAGCCTGCTGTTTGCTGCTGAGGCTCTGAAAACAGCACATTCTCAGCTTAAACTAAAAAATGCATGTCTAATATGTTTATTGAGGTAGGAGGACATGGGGTGACTAATAAAGGGTTAGTTTGTTTTGGATTTCAGGGCTGATGTAGAGTCTGTTCCACTCACTGAGGTGCGCTGATCTGCTGATCCGAGCTGTCTCGTCCACTTACACTCCTTCTTACCCGCTCCCTGTTCACATGTCAACAAGCTCTATTGGACTTTTCATGGACCTACTTTCTGTCCCCTCTTTTTTTGGAGTTATTAGTGAGGGGGTGAAGGAGCTTTACTACACCCTGCTGGTTCCTAGGTCCATGCTCACTACTCCCTATCTCCCTGCAAGGAGCATAATATATACAGGTTCCTATACAGGCTGCAGTTTAGCTTAGAAATCATGCTTCAATAGACACATCTGTGGGTGTGAAAAACATCTTTCCATCTCTGCTGCAACACACTGCATACATTGTTTGTGTTTGTGATGGAGCAAAGATTCCACCACCTCCCACTCCTCTAAGGAATAAAGGAATGATGTACTTCCTAACATCAATGTCTTGGTGACTTCTTGCACTAATTGGTGAACACCTGTAGATGGACCAATGACTAAATTCCTCTCCCTAGATGGCTTTAGTCCTGTATTGTCACTTTGTGAATTACATTTTACCCACACAATGGGAGTAAAACACATTGACTTGAGACAGTGCTCAAACAAAGGGGGATTGTGTGTTGAGGAGACACTGACGTACCAGAGAAATCTGAAAAAGAAGCAGTTGAGGGGCAGCCAGACAGACGCACAGACAACATGGTTGTGTTGGAAGATAACAGGAAAGCTCAACACGGATTTTTACTACATTTGTCCTGCTTGTCTTGGTAAAAAGATGTATTTTAGAGGAGTGTGAGCTTTCATACAATCCTTAAATTGTTCGCCATGTCCTGGTGTGACATTGCAGTTAAAAAATTGGGCTTCCCTACCATTGAGCTGTTTGTAAAGGTAAGTGATGTCTGCATGCTTCTGAACAGTCAATGTTGATTATTCATACAGTATCTTTGCATGGATGGGTCTCGTTTGGTATCTGTCATTTCCTGAAGCAGATATATGGCTCTTCTGATGCTAGACCTTTGTTTGTGTAGGCCTACTATGTGTTCCTTTTTGAAGACCTGTAGCCATGATGTACTCTGTTAAATGTCTAATATGTGTGTCTTTGTGTAGGCTGGAAGTGATGGGGAGAGCGTTGGTAACTGTCCATTCTCTCAGAGACTCTTTATGATCCTGTGGCTTAAAGGGGTCATCTTCAACGTCACCACTGTTGACCTCAAACGGTAATACGGTATAAAACACAATTCTTTATTGTTAGTTAGTTCGTTTTAAGTCTTGTTGTTGGACCTCTTGCGCACACCACGCACTTATGTCTCTCTGGTATCTATTTTATGTCTGTTGTAGGAAGCCGGCGGACCTTCAGGACCTCGCTCCAGGAACCAACCCTCCCTTTGTCACCTTCAACGGCGAGGTCAAGGTCGATGTCAACAAGATCGAGGAGTTCCTGGAGGAGAAACTGACCCCACCCCGGTACACACAAACACATCTACACAACAATAAAAAGTGTGCAGGGGTATTCAGCTGACTTCTTATCTTGTCTTTTACATCAGCTACCCTCGACTTGCTACCAAACACTCTGAAGCCAACACAGCGGGAATCGATGTGTTCGCCAAATTCTCAGCGTACATTAAAAACACGAGGAAAGACACCAACGATGGTAAGAAGGAGAGACAGAATCTGTGTATGTTTCTCAAAAGTGGCCAGAAACCAAGAACAGAGCTAACTGAAAATTCCTTGGACTATCAGGTGGACTAAAACACAAGCCAGATATCATATCATGGCAATAATATCCTCTGATCGATTTGTCTGCTGTTCTCTCTGTTTGTATCTCTACCTGCAGTCTTAGAGAAAGCCTTGCTGAAGTCCCTCCGGCATCTTGATGACTTCCTGAGGACTCCTCTGCCTGAGGAGATCGACGCTGACGCCTCAGGAGATGTGCCCGAGTCCTCCAGGAGCTTTCTAGACGGCCCTGAACTCACCCTGGCCGACTGCAACCTGCTGCCTAAACTACACATCCTTAAGGTTCATCCACCTCTATGGTCATATTCTCCTGCACATCTGCACCACTCTACTCTAATATTTCGATGCGCCGATGACCAACACCTGTTAACTCACTACTCTTTGCAGGTCGTAGCCAAGAAATACAGAAGCTTTGAGATTCCAGCGGAGATGACGGGGGTGTGGAGGTACTTAAACTGCGCCTACCAGAGGGAGGAGTTCACCAGCACCTGCCCCGCTGAGAGGGAGATCCACTTTGCCTATCTGGATGTTGCTAAGAAAATTAAATGAGATGAAACAGAGAGGAGAGATGTATCATGCCTATCTGTAGTACAAGTAGACTAAATGAAGACCTCCAGGAAATAGAATAGGAAGACCTATACAAAAAATAGTCAGTCTTTTTAATGTGTAATGCTCTCCATCAGCTTGGTGTGTGTGTGTGTGTGTGTGTGTGTGTGTGTGTGTGTGTGTGTGTGTGTGTGTGTGTGTGTGTGTGTGTGTGTGTGTGTGTGTGTGTGTGTGTGTGTGTGTGTGTGTGTGTGTGTGTGTGTGTGTGTGTGTGTGTGTGTGTGTGTGTGTGTGTGTGTGTGTGTGTGTGTGTGTGTGTGTGTGTGTGTGTGTGGGCGTGTGTTTCTATGTGGGCTCCCACAGGTTGGGTAGCACAGTCATGCTCTTCTTAATGCTTATTATTTTACAAATGATGACAAACAGTTTTTTTTTTCAGATGACGACTAAATAAATAGCAGAATGAACAAACGTTACTTCAGTATTACTGCATTAGAAACCACTTAGTAAATGTTAAGTTCATTTTATGTTATCTAACCATCTGGGTTTGGTTAACAACGTGTCTTTTAATTTCTATCATGTCAACAATTTATGTGATCATATATCTGGAATTTCATTAGCATCACATTGTGAATGTATTGGATTCTAGGAGCCAGTGAGGCTGATGGAACCTTCAAGATTTTCCCTACTGTTTCCAACACTTTAATACACATATATCAAACCAACCATATTATCAGCCTGCTGTGTTCTGGCCTTATATTCTGTCTGAGGACAAACTTTAATAAACTGATTGAATCACTGTGTGGATTGAATTCTTCATGTTTTGCATCTAAAGAAATGATATCAGGTCATACACAACTAAATGGAATGCAGTTCAAATTATAATACATAAAGTGATAATCAACAAATATGGCCATTTCAAGTTCTAAATAATTGTAGTGTTTATTAAACACATACACACACTTCGACGGTGGAGCATGTGCAGACACACACACACACACTGATCACCGGGGCGACAGTAACATTGACCTCTGCGGAAACCCTCTGAATGTAATGACCGCAGTTTGCACACAGCAAACACACCACGCTCAATGAACTTAGTTACATCCAGAGGAGGAATGTCCTGTTCATATCGAGGCATCCTCAAGTTAAGTCACAACACAAATAGTGTTATTACGGGGTGAAAAACACAATAATGTCGAGCAAGTTGTGTAAAAACGCACAACCATTTGAAACAAAAAATTCTAAAACGTAATCTTGCCGCTTGGAAATCTCTTTGTTCTTTGGGTGCAATAGTTAAAAAAGATAATAAACACTCCTCGACTCAGTGTGTGATTTATTACATGTAGAATTAAACTAAAACTCAAGGAAACTGCTGCTTATGGACTGTTTTTATGTAGCTGTCAGTCGTTGTCACTACTCACTACCATGACGCAGCAGGTGACCCCAGAGTGTGAGTATAATGAACAACTAAAGAGAGTGCAGTGGTATAAAAATAAAATATCAATCTTTATTGTCACAGTGGGGTTTTGCCATGCTAGAAACAAACTTTATTTAAAATATGGTGCACACATACAACAACAGCGTGTGTCTGTCTTATAAGGGAACGAAAGGGTTAACAGGGTTTTCATGCGCCCGGCTTCAGGCACACATCGTCGTCTTTCACGGGTCAGTCTTGTTAATTAATGAGTGAATGAAAAGGTCCGATGCAAGGATGGCGCCGCTGTGGGGCTTCCCGGTGGCGAGGCAACGGTAGCCTAGCGCTCAGGTCCGAGAAGAGCGAGAGGATAGGCAGGAGACCGGTGAAGGGATGAAGGGCGGATGAAGCTTGAAGTTTAACATCTTTTTTTTCATCAATAAAGCAACCTGTTTTCACTAGGCCACTTCTGCAGGGTCTGAAATAATAGGTTTAGGCCTGCTGCCGCCTAGTTTAGCATAAAGACTAAACGCTTAAGCCTTTATGCTAAGCTAAACAGCTGAGCCTCCATCCTTTTATTTAACAATAGAGAGAGGTATCGATCTTGCTTTGAACATTTGGCGTTCACTGACACCTTCAGATCATCCTTAAGCTAGTGGGTTCGCATGTCATGATGAAGACTACAACCAGCCTTCTGCATGGAAATGTTCATCATCAAATCATGGGAGAGTGAGGCAAGGTCTTCAGGTTTTTGTAACTGCCGTATAATTGTAAATGCAGGGGCTGATGGATGGATGGATGGATGGATGGATGGATGGAGACCATCAGTTCTGGGAGCAGTACTTCCAGAAACACACTGTTGGAGACAAAGAAGAAGAAGATTATCATTCTCCAAGATCTACAAAGTTAAAGGCTAATACTGTGGTGGGTCATAATAGTTTCAGATGTACTATTCCGAGAGCTGCTTGCTTAGGATAATGCATTCTCGAGTCTTTTTCATCTTTCTCATTAGACAGTCGGCACTTTATATGACTTGATTTCTCTGTGTTGCCACCGTGTAATTCATATGTAGTCTGCCTATAATGCAGACAGTAGAACGGAAAGCGTCCTTCACCTCTTTTGTTGGTCTTCTTGGTCTGCGTTGGGAGGGACTTCTTGAAATTTCGACCAGTCAGACTGGGGATGAGGACATCTGCACTGGCTCTGGACGCAGTGCTGCTGACTGCTGATGGGGCCACTGTGGTGGGCTTCACCCCTCCGTCAGCAGCAGGGTGCTTCAACAACAGAGAGAAAGGAGAGCAATGATTATTAAAACCAAGAATCATAAACGGCCTTATTCCTTTTTAAATGTAATTGAGAGCAAATATTTCACAGGTACTTACCACTCTATTTTTCCTTCCTGAATTTTTGCCATTTGCTGAAAGGACAAACAGAAATTGCTTTAGTGAAAATGACCCAGATGAAGTGCAGAACAGTGGCTAAATCACTGGTGTATGTGAAGAGACACTAGATAGTCCAAAAGACAAGTATGCATGTATAAAAACAAACAATCCAATCAATGAAATAATGAAATGATATTAAACTAGCTGCATGCAGGGATCCAAATGTAAAGGATTATTCTGACCAATGGATACTTCTGTATTGAGTATTATACTGTAGGACGTTCCATGTGTAAAGGGCACAGAAGCTAAAAGCAGATTTCCTGAGCTCAGCGCTAACTCAAGAGGGCTTTAAGTGTTAGCCAATCACTGGAGCCTGTACAACAAGGTCCAGAGGTCCAGTTCATTAATGACGTGATATAAGGTGGCATAACTCCAACGATGGCTTTATACAGAAAGAGATGAGGATGAGGACAATAAGTATCCCTGAGGCCATGAAGAAATACAGAAAGCATTGGAGGACAGTTCCTGATTTTGAATGGATATCTGCACAGCCAGTAATATAGACGAATGTGTCATCTGCATAAAGACGAACTTGACAGCCACTTTGAGATGGGGAAATATAATTATTATAACTGCTAATTAAGACTGGATAATATCATTTACATATACTGTAGATGTAGGGATGGAGCTTTGTTTTTCCATATGTGGGGTTAGAAAAGAGTGCTCTAAGATAAATTGTTTGAGGTATCATTACCTCTTGGCATGATGGTGATCCTGGAGCTCCGTGTGCTGTTAAACGCCCGGTGCAGCTCCTCCAAGGCTGAGATCATCTTCAGCATCTGGCCCCGTTTATCTGGCCCTCCTGTCCCCGGGCTGCTCCTCACCCTCCCTTCCCTGACGCCCGCAGTGATGGTCCTTGTCGTGGTTTTGTCAGTTCTCGTTGTCCCATCCACTCCTGCTGCTTTGGTACTCAGAAGCCAGTGTTTCAGGAACTGGCTAGGATTTGTCTTCTCTGGTACAGCTGATGCATGAGTGAGACTGGGAAGAGGTTTTGCAAAGCCTGGGGAGAAAATCATATATTTTAAATGTTTTCCAGATCCAAGTAGGGTTTGTATGAAAAGGTTGACTGAGTTCAGGTCTCTGATTTGCTTTAATTCTCAGTCTGCCTTTTCGTAGCATACTACCACAGATCCTACACACAAATGACCCTCAAACAGTCCTTAACACAAACACACACACATAGCCTATTTTGGTGGGATACCATTGCTTTGCTGGTTGCTAGCAGGGTTGCTACGGGATCTTCAGCTGTGACATAAGAGTTGTATGAATTGTTTAATGACGTAGGAGGTTTCGCAACAACACAGCTCAGTATCTTACTGTTTAGACTAGTGCTGTCAATGGATTTTATTTTTAAAAGTTAAATAAATGGTATGCAGATTATTTAATCGCCATCAATTGGATATCCATATCTCTTTGTAAGCACCTGCAAATTAAGATATTTAAACTCAGGAACATGACATATTTGTGCTAACTCAAACCCTAACCCAAATCTGTTCAAACTACACAAATCTCTATCCCTAACCCTTTGATTTATCTGCTTAAGCTGGCATTATTATTAGCATAAATATTGGTTTGGATGGAGATCACATCATGATGTATTCTTAGGAAGTGATAATCTTGTCTGGTCTTCCCAACTCAGGTTCCTAGAATTCTGTTCATATTGGACCATTTTGGGGAGGTCAGGATCGAAGTTTGGCAAACAGGATCTTTCCCGCATTGCAACGAAGGCTTTACTATAGTTATATAAAAACGATTTTGGTCCGTAGGTACGGTTGGACCTGTTCCATCGGCTTTAACAGCTTCCTTACCTCTGTCAGTGGGTGCCGCCTCCACTCCTGTCCCCACAAACACCAGCATCATCATGACCACCTTCATCACAGACACAAGTGCTGAGCTGTTAAGCATGGTTACTGAGCACTGAAGGAAAACCTATGTGGCAAGCAACTATAGTCACTATCAGTCAATTGACTTTCTTTTAACTCAGGATTTTGTTCCAAGAAGGTTCTCAAACTGACTTGTTTCTCATTAACTCTTCCGACTTTTTGTTGATGTTGCCGAGGATGTAGACGTCCACTGAGATGATTGGTCTTAGGTTTTGAAAATCAATCAGCTTGTTCTGTTCTGATGCTTTGAGATACTTCGAAATGCCTCGGATATACTCAAAAACGTTTTCGGTTGTTCTTAGCTTCTTCTGTTTTTCAACCAGGAGATGGTATTCGTCTAATTTAATTCCAAGTCTTCTCAAAAACGTTATAATAAAAAATCTTTCCGTTTCAAAATCTGTCTGTTCAATCCATGGATGCACCTCTTGAAGAAGGCTTGTCAACAGTTGGTCGGATCCGTTCCTTTTCGTAATGCACCAACCAATCTGGCCTTTATAAACCTGGGGTTCGCTCCTTAATGACGGATGGCTAAGCGTCAACCAATCACTGGCCTGAAAGCCACCAAACGCCCCGCCTCTTCCTCATTGATGGATCGGTGACATTTGGGTAGTTTGGCGGCGGGCTTTGTGTGTTAGGAGTCAAACCTATCTTTTTGTGAATGTGTTGTGTGTGGGTTTAGGCTTGTATTTAACGTGTATGTGTTGTGTGTGTGGCCCTGGCTGTATAAGCAGTGATAAGGTAGTTCTTAATATGTTTGCTCAGGGGCCACAGAGAGAGAATGGCCCTCTGACGCATGAGGGCCTGGAGCCACACTGACTACACTCGCACACACACACAACTCGCAAATACAACATTCAAACACAGAAAACGACATGGCAAACTCATGTACGTACACACTCTCACACACACAATCCTGGGGTCAGTTTGAACTTGGAAGAAAGGGTGGAAGACACACACACACACACACACACACAGATTGTAAAAGAAGCGTGGGATGCACATCAAAGGGCAAAGAAAGGCTGAGAAGTCATGTCCAAATGACAAAAGGCTAACCGAGGGTTTTCTCCCTTTTTTGTGGCGACTAATCCCTCAGACAGGAAGTTGACAGAGTGACGGTGAGACGCCACCTCGCCAATAACCAACACAAAGACCCCAAAAAGCCCCAACACACGTTATGGAGGATGAAAGAAGATGAATGAATTTGGGATGTAGGTACAGAGGCCAAAATGGTGAACACAGCCGAGAAGAAACGATATAAGGTGTGTGTGTGTGTGTGTGTGTGTGTGTGTGTCAGTTGCTGGGCGAAAAGAATTCAACTCAAGAACATCCACTCATTACTACTCCGTGTCTGTCTGCTCTGACGCTAGTGTGTGTGTGTGTGTGTGTGTGTGTGTGTGTGTGTGTGTGTGTGTGTGTGTGTGTGTGTGTGTGTGTGTGTGTGTGTGTGTGTGTGTGTGTGTGTGTGTGTGTGTGTGTGTGTGTGTGTGTGTGTGTGTGTGTGTGTGTGTGTGTGTGTGTGATGTACATGTGACGGAGATGGGACGGTGAAGTGAAGGACTTTGAGGAAAATTTAGAAGCACCTTCTCTACTTAAAACTCATCCATCTTCTCCCCAGTCTGTGTGTTGCTCTGTTTTTACCCACAATGCTTTGTCTTTTTATTTACCTTTCTGATAATCTGCTGTTTTCTGGGAATTTTGGTGGATTTACTGTCAAAGCTTTCCCGGACGTTGTCTGCTGTTGGCTGACTTTATGTCTCTCCTGGAGCAACAATACAAGCTGCTCAGTTTAGTGTGAGGTCTTGAGCCATATAACAATGGCTTCTTAATGTTTCCCGGAGCTGTACATGATATATGTCTGAGAGAAGCAGCAGCAGTAGAGGGCAGTGTTCCTTCATATTTAGTGCCATCTGTAATTCCTCCTGGAGAAATACAGCACAGCCCTCTCCATATTCTTATGTTCAAGCATTGAATTTATATGGCTTACAGTCAATATTCTAAACATCGATCAAATAGCAAATATTAAGCAAGTCCTAAAGTATGACATCATGTGGGTTTGAATAAGACACAGCATGTATGTCTCGCTTAGATTCAGATTTTTTATTAATATGTGGAGCATGATATCATTAAAACATTGTTTTAAATCACTCCTGTCTATAATAAACCTTAATAAACAAAGTGTTTTTTTCACAAACTGAAGAATAATAAATCCAATCCTTTAAACTACAATCTATAAAGCAATGACTGTAAGATAATAAATGATGATCCTAAAAATGGCTAACAACAAAAGATAAAAAAAAAAAAAAAAAGATAGAAAGATTACGAATAGGAAAACAATTGTTTCTCAAAAGACAACAATACAAATATTCACAATATCAATTAATTATGAAGTCAAGATTATAACGACAGCAAAATAAAAAAA
>NC_136901.1:9036752-9046752 GCF_949606895.1 Notothenia rossii
AGCTCCTTACAGCATTATCTGTGGCTGCAGCGTGCCGCTGCTGTCACAACTCAAGCCAAAATGCGTGTGTGTGTTTGTGTGTTTGTGTGTGCGTGTGAAAGCGTAAAATAGCACAAGTTTTATGAAGAAATTATATTCACCTAATCCTTTTGTATCTAATTCCACTTTTAAGACAATAGAGAAATAATTTCGTTTCTTGCACTTGTGTATTTGTGTGTGTGTGATAGAGAGAGAGAGAGAGATCCTTTAACATAACTGTCATAGAAAAAATTCTCCACTGACCTAATGCAGCCATCACTCATACATACTGGCAAGGAATGTGTGTGTGTGTGTGTGTGTGTGTGTGTGTGTGTGTGTGTGTGTGTGTGTGTGTGTGTGTGTGTGTGTGTGTGTGTGTGTGTGTGTGTGTGTGTGTGTGTGTGTGTGTGTGTGTGTGTGTGTGTGTGTGTGTGTGTGTGTGTGTGTGTGTGTGTGTGTGTGTGTGTAAGTTTGAAAGAGAGAAATTAGTGACGTGTGTTCTTGTCTTCATCATGAAGTGAGGACCAACATTGTATAAGGGACACCATGTCACATTTGTGTAATATATTTTGAGTTACTTATTTTATTTAGAACTGTTAAGGTACTTGTGTTATCCAATATGAATGTAATCATGTATTGTTGATAGGCGCCACCTTTGTGTGAACGAGTGTATGATGTCACGCTACACCTGTAGTGGGTCGATGAGGTAGTAAGTAGAACAGATACGGTTTGCTAACCATAATCCTTTTTGACATTTAACAAGTCAACAGGAGTTTATTGTTAAAGTATCTTGGTTTATGCTATTTTGGAAATGCTAGTAAGTAAACCTCACCTACCTCAGGTTGCTTCAGAAGAATACAAGTGTAGCATTAGCCACTTTAGTTTTGATAGCAATTCAGCAATCTGAACAAGCTGAGTTGTGTTATTATGAAAAAGGAGCTTGCTAGAGAACTTTTGGTCACTTGCAGTGTCTCCATCTTTACAACTATTAATCTTCTCTGCCATAGTTTTCTTGAAATGTCCAACATGTAGAAGATCACATTAGCTTAATGTCTGAGATGTAACATAAGACAGCGAGTACAGTACATCTCTGTGTGACTGCAGACATCAGTCAGAGCTGGCACTGCTTCAAAACCTCAAACCATGACGCCTGTCAACCACAATCACACACACCATCCACCCCCCCACCCTTACACACACACAGTCTGTACGTCCATAGCAATAATACATCAGATCTACCTTCATTGAAGCAGAGCTAAAATCAAACCGATCCCCCCCCCACCCCCCTCCGCCCACCCACCTCACCCCGTCAGCCAAATCCAATCACAGCTCGATACTCGGCGTGATTGATTGGCTTCCAAACCAATTGAATCTCTCTCAGATGAAGTTGGGAGGGGGGGGGGGGGGGGGGGCAGGCTGCCTTGCTCAAAGCCATTAGGCATTGGCAGGAGGGCGATGTGGGGGGGGGGGATGAAAATGGGGATCCAGCAGAGAGAAAAGAGATGGCAGGAAAAGAGAACTAATTGAGAGAGATTGAGAGTGTGGGAGATAGAAGAAGACTGAGAGAGAAAGGATGGGGGGGATGTTTGCCAGTGTGTGTGTGTGTGTGTGTGTGTGTGTGTGTGTGTGTGTGTGTGTGTGTGTGTGTGTGTGTGTGTGTGTGTGTGTGTGTGTGTGTGTGTGTGTGTGTGTCTGCCAGCTCCAGTTTTAATTGCCTTGTTGGAAGTTGAGTGTAACTATAAACTGCAGAAGTGCTCAGAGACACCAGGGAGCGAGAATCAGATGGCTCATATTTCTGTCTGTCTGCGTTTCTGCAGCAGCAGAAGTCATGGCACATCCACAGCTCTGTTTCCTAACCAGCACCTGATTACATTCTGTCGGAGGTCTGATCAATACGGCACCGTTCGCCGATGGGAACCCACTTAACCTGAACATGTTGTGATGAAATTGAAATGTTAAGATCAGATTCCACACAACAGTTTTTTTTTCAATTCAGGGAAAGCATGGGTCAAGGAACTTCTTCAAAAACAGAAATGAAGCGCATTTGAATAGCACTTTTGATATCTTGACAAACATTCGACCTTCTGATTGGATGATGACCATTGTCCCTTGAGCCACAACCACCCACATTACATTTCCCTAACCCTAACCTCCAACACACTTCATACACCATCAGCTCCTCACAACTCTACACACACTTGAATCAGAGAGAGTGACATACTTATAAGAGGAACGCTCATCTTGGAAGTTTCCCACACAAATCATTGCTTCATTATAAAATAAGAATATGCTTCTGCTTGCGTTTTAGTATTTTAAAAAGTGGTGATCTTTCTTGAAAACACTACTAAGCAGTCGGCGGTTCGATCCACAAACCCTGCCGGCAACATTTTGATGGGCAAGATAATGAACCCCAATGTTCTCCTTATGGCAACTGTGTGTGAGTGTGTGTGAGTTGATGGCAGCCTCTGTCTGTGTGTGTGAATGCTACATAAATGCAGTCCAATTACCATCGATTATTTTAAATGTGATTCCACTCGGGCAAAATCTGCAGCGACAGGCTTTTTAAGATAGCTAAGCTTTGACCTTATAATATGAAATAATATTTTCTTGATATCTATGTTGTGTCTGGAGAATACAAACTGTATAAAGCTCTACAAATGTACATTTTGAAGACATGATGTGACTGTGTGTGCGCCTAAAAAGAGGGTTTGTGTTGATAATGAGGCAGATTTGACATTACCCTCATCATCAGTGGATGTGGTGTTTATTTCTCTGCCTCTTTCTCCCACAATTCCCTCCGACCACAACTCCCTGTGTCCTGCTGACAAACCAAGAGAGAGGGAGACAGAGAGGAGGAAGAAGAAGAAGGAGAGGTGAAGAAAGAGAGAGCAGCCCACAGACCACAGAACGCTTGTGGCATCAGTTATGGTACAGAGAGAGATTTGATTTTACCAAAGCACTTTACAGCGGTCAATTTACCAGCACAAGCCTCAAAATATACATATGTTTTTTTACATAAAATGAAGACATGTGCGATTTGTAATGTTAATCTATTATTTGCCTTGAATGTATACATTTGCTGTTGTAAAGCTGTACATTTCCACACTATGGGAAAAATAAAGGATTTCTTATTCTCAAATCTACAAAAGGTTTTGATACCCAATCCCAGAATATGTTTTTATATAAGCTGTTCCCTAAAGGTGTCTTAATGTGGTATTTTGGAGTGTTTTTTGACAATTTTTATCAATTCTTAACAGGCTGAAAAAGGCTAAATGTGGTGCCAAATCTGTGTACCAAACGCTTTAAACCAAAAATAGTTTACAGAACTCATGAGAAATAATAAAGCATGGTAAATGTTGAAGGCCACACCTGAAGACGCGTTGATACCTGGAGATAAAGCTGTTGGATATCTCTCTGCTCTTACGACACTGCGTCCTATCTCCGTCTATCTGTGTTCCAGAGCCGTAAAGATTAGCCGTTCTCTTCAAAGTCCTCGGCTCTGAGTCCAGAGGTTAGTCTCCGGCTTAAAACGGCCCGCGGGGACGGACACGGCTCAGAGCAGAGGAGAGACGTACGGAGGTGAGTGATCCGGCATGAGCAGAGAGAGATTCAAAACATTAGTACTTCGGTACTCTAAATTAAATCTAAGAAAGATTAGATTTTAATGCAAGGTTTTGTACCATATAAACTAGCTTTAACTGAAAAAACTGAAGCGTTGACTTGAATTGAATGTATTACGTCAACAACCTATACACATAACTGTATTCGGTTAGTTGAAAGCAATCTTAACAAGTTGAACCTAATATATTTAAACTCAAAACAATTGCCTTTAACTAACCTAATACATTTAATTAAAGTCAACGTTTCAGTGTTGAATAGATACTTTTCCACAAATTAAGTAAAACTCAAATATACGACTTGTATCTTAAGTTAAAAAAAATAGTTAAAGCACAGCAGCTTATTCAAATGTAGATGAGAGTAAAACATTACAAATAACCACATATTTGTCAGAGAATAGCCACTCTACATTGAATCTTATTCTTTGACAGAGCAGGTCTTTGACACTTTGGGAACGACATATATTGTATTGTTTGCAGGGAATCACCTGTAAGTATTTGAAGGGTGTTCTTTCGATTCACTTTAAGGATGATTTAATATTAGGTCAGCTTCATAAAAGTCTGTAATGATCTCTGTCCACGCTACAACCGCCACTTCCTGTCCTCTGTGTCTCTGTCTTCACCTCTGTCCCTCTCGCTATGCGTCTCCATCTGTCTTCAGGTGTTGTCTGTCCGTTTTAAGAGGGGGGGCAATTAGGCCGTCAGTCTCATTAATAATACATTGTTAAGCTCGTTAATTATTTACCTTAATTGCTGATTTAAGTTTCCCTTCCCTTGACACAAACACACACACACACACACACACACACACACACACACACACACACACACACACACACACACACACACACACACACACACACACTCACACTCACACACACACATGCACACTCAGGTCATTCGCTCTGAAAGGTGATGGATGGATTAAGTTTCTCCAGCTCTCTTTATCTCTCCTTCTTTTTTATCCCTTTGTTTTCTGTCTGTTGCGTGTGTGTTGCGTGTGTGTTGCGTGTCTGCGTGTGTGTGTGTGCGTGTGTGTGTGTGTGTGTGTGTGTGTGTGTATGGTGAATCATGGTTCTCAGATCAATACAGTTGATTGAGTGTAAATGAAAAGAGTGCAGCAGCTACTAAAACTAAGTGTCACCATGTTAATGAGGCTGCAGGCAACAGGGAGTACTGATGTTTTTATTGGGGGGGGGTTCCTCTGGGTTTGCTGATTCGACAATCAGAAAACTGATCAATTGAACTGTAGCCAATGTACAATACGTATACAAATACACACATTTAAAGCTGGATTTGAATGTATCTTGCCATTTGACAAACTGAAACTCTCTCTCTCTTTAGCTGCTAGATGCTCCATTTTGTTCACTGCGCAAAGGTTGAGTGTCAGAAAAGCAAGACAAACAAGGCTAAAAGAAGCTACAAACTCAGTAGGGACAATACAAATATATTCCACGTTACTTTTTATAAATATTTCATAATAAACACGTTAAAAATACAATACTAGACTTTTATCCTAGAGTAGAAAAGACCATGGACTTCAAACTGCATTTGCATCTATTGGTGTGTGTGCTCCTTGCTTATCTACAGGAACCTTTGGACTCAACTTTGACTTTCAGACCCAGATATCAATGAGTCTTTATCAGTAATAAATCCAGTACCAGTGATAAATTGCACAAACTGGATGTATCAGCATTTATATTTCTGTCTATCTTCATCCGTCCTCCTGTTGGTAACCTCCTCTCTGTTGGTCTGACAGCAAAGCATTTGTTCACCTCCTGGTTTTTGTTTCTGTGCAGGTCGTGTCCATCTCTCAGTGCTGGGAGACAGACAGATAGACGGGCAGGTTGAGATGTAAAGACTGTGATTGTAATGCCCGTGACGTGTCGCTGTCAGTAACAAGGATTCATCCTGTTGTGACTTTGCAGGTTGACAGGAAATCTCTGTTACTGTGAGCGAGTGTCACACACACACTTCAGTCACTCTTTACTGCATGTTCAAGCATCTCATGTTTTGTGATGTCCTTTTGAATAAATAAAGATCTAAAAACTCTCTTCAGCCTGTCTTGACTTACAATACATTTGTTTTTGCCATTAAGCTTTAAGTTGAAGTTGAATTGTATGTGCAGTAGGTCAAAGTGTTCTAAACTGTAGCTTCTCAACTATTTACGTTTCTATAACATACACTGGGAAAGTAAAAATAATTCACAGTTTATTTTCTCATTTTAATTGGACTATTTAACCACTCAGCCAATCAGAACAGAGCAATTCTTCTTCTTCTGCTTCTTCTTATAATTTCATTCAATGATATTGCACAGTCTCCTATTAGAGTGTGTGTTCTGTTGGTGCAAGCTCCCATCACCACTGGACCCCTCCACACACACACACACACACACACACACACACACACACACACACACACACACACACACACACACACACACACACACACACACACACACACACACACACACACACACACACACACACACACACACACACACACACACACACACACACACACAGACACACACAGACACACACACACACACACACACACACACACACACACACACACACACACACACACACCCTCTCTCCTCTTAGCGCCTACACTGGTTTTGTTTCACACGGCTAGTTTGTAGACAGGGTGTGTGTGTGTTGTGTTTATTTACCTGCCACACAGAACTTTTACTCCACTAAGCCCTTCACTCTGACCCTGGGGAACCTGTACACACACAAACACTCCGCCTGAAGGCATACACACGTGTGCGCACAAAATTAAGTACACACACACACACACACACACACACACACACACACACACACACACACACACACACACACACACACACACACACATACACTCTGGTTGAAGGACACAATAAAGCCTCTGTACAAACTCTCACGTGCACTCCCAGACCCCGCGAGGCCTCCCGTTAGCTCTCCGGCAGACGTTTGGTCGTGACACGCCGGAGGAAAGGCGGCCCAGCGGAACCGAGCATGGGCAAACAAACAAACACAGCCAAACACATGCCAAAACAGCAACAGGAGAGCTGAGCGGCAGCGAGAGGAGGAGGAACACACACACACACACACACACACACACACACACACACACACACACTCACACACACACACACACACACACCTACTGCTCTGTCTGGAGGGAGCAAGTTCAAACCCCCTGCTGAATGGACGTCATCATTTGAGTTGATAGAAACCAACAATTGTGTTAAAGATGGAGATCAGTCTTAAAAACCTTAATTTTAATTCATAACAAGGCACCATATTTATTTGAATGATCAAATTGTGTGTGGAAAACCCTAATATGCAAAGTTACTATGAACAAAGCTATCAAATTAATACTCAAATAGGGTCCAGGTGGGGTCTAGGGGATGGATAGGTGAAAACAGACATACACAATCACACACAATTAAATGAAGTCTTGCAATTAAATCAGTATTGGCGTTCGAAAACACTGCCAAACACACATGTTGTATCGCAGTGTAATGCTCACCAGGGAGGGGCTGAAAGGACACTGAGCGGAGCGTAGGGTATCACGGGCCGTCCAGAAAAAGGTTGAGAAGCGGCCCTGGAGATCTATGTGGACCCTCTCTGTCTCTGAAAGATTTCTGCTCATGTTTCCCTCCAGCAGAAAGTGATACCATGAAACGAGTCAGTTCTCCTGCTCCCCACGGAGCCTTTTCCCTTTAACAAGCCCCAATAACAGTAAAGTTGTCATATCAGCCCGCTCCTCAGGTTGTGCTTTTCACATTCACTCATTTCTATTTTCGATTTGGACATACTCTCCTTACCTAAGATACCTCATATTGACCTCTGACCTATTGCCTGTAAACCAAACCTTTTTTGCCAAGTAAAGAGTTTTTTTCTTTTTAAGAGTAATCCTTTTGCCTGTGGTTGTAAAGAAAAGGTGTACCTGCTTTCCAAAAGACATATCCAAGAATTATATGTAAAAAAATACTTGATTGTATTTTGCTTCCTTACAATATGCTGATCTCAACAGGTCTGACCCGGAGTGAGTCACAGCCAGAAATGGAATAGAAAGATCTTCAGTTATTGGAAAAGTAATATAGAAAAGCGATTTTCCAGTATGTTTCTTGGATGAAGGCTTACTGTAAATTCTAATTGTATAAAGGATGTTTGGAGACTGGAGGACTCTGCCCTCTCTGTCTTTCACTTTCTATTTCCTCATGCACACACACAGGCTTCCCCCATGTGTGTGTGTGTGGTCTTGATCTCCTTACAGTGACATTAAAGTGGACGAGCGTCTCCTCTCTCCACAACTGACTGGGACTTAAAGTGTATTGTTGTCTTACAGAAAGCCTGGGGGGGGCAGCGCGCGCGCGCGCACACACACACACACACACACACACACACACACACACACACACACACACACACACACACACACACACACACACAAGCATAGAATGGTGCAGCAATTAGTACCAAGACCAAGAAATGAGTCAGCATATTAACACTTCTAGTTCCGTTGTCTCAGTCAGTGGTAAGGGGCAAACATTAGCAATTGGGCCCCCTGCTTTCTGCCCAAGGTTTGTTGTATATCAATACTATGTTTTAGTAATTGAAATAATATGCATAATTAAAACAATATAATTTCAAAGCGATTAATATTCCTAAACAAATCTGCATTTAAAGTAACCAAACTAAAACTACTGACAAGTGGGGGCTCTAGAGCTCCTGGGAAATACAATATGCTAATCTTAAATTTCAGGTAAACTACCGACTAATCTTGACATCAAATATAAATGTGATAAGTGTGAATGAAGCATACAAAGTGAGCAGTGTAGTGTAATTAGAACCTGTCCATCAAGCTGCCTTCCTCAGGTGAAACCATGTGATCAGCCCAGTCTAGTGTAGAGGGAGATGATACTTCCTGGCTATCATATCGCCATGGTGACCCACTATAATTAGAACTATCAGATCTATAACCCCAACTCTACAGATTAGTTATTAAAAAGGCAGAGTCAGCAGCATGGGACAGACCGAGGAATCGAGTGAGACTGAAGAGAGCTGCTGCACGATTGTAAGAGAGGGGTCTCTCTTCAAATTCTCTTAGACAGGGTATTGTGCCTCTGACATTTGAACATGTTTTAATGTCCAAACATTTATTTTCTCATACTGCCTGTGCCGAAACACCTCTTTTCACCCTCTGTCTGAAACCAGAGCCCAGTCTGCTCCGATTGGTTAGCTGGCCGGCTCTGTTGAGTTTTTTCAGCTGCTTAGAGATGTCCCACCCCTTAGCCCATCAGGTACAATGTGTTGGAGCTCTAGCCAATAGAAGCATGAGTGTTACACAGTGATGTTACAGAGGTAAACAAAGGAGTCCAATGGAGACATTTCAGGCAGGAGGGGGGGGTGTTGTGGGAGATGCAACTCCTCTAGAGGGAACACAAGGATTTTTATTTTTACCCTTTGCTGACCATTTACATGCACAAAAACTATAACACTAGGAAAGCGATAACCCCAAAAAAGCCTAATAGGGCCTCTTTAAAACAAAGTAAATAAAGCTGTGAAGACTGGACTAGCATAGCTTCCATACCTAAAAGAACCAACAGAAATATATGAGGAAGATAAAAAGGTTAAAATCCCAAACTAAGGCGACTGAATGGCGAGGCGTCCGGCAGCTGAGAGACAACTGTTCCTCTTCCTCCAGCCTTCCTTTACATGGGTCGTTACTAGTGCAGATCAGGAACACCTGGTAGAGGGTGGAGCAGAGAGTTCAGAAAGGGGGAGTCCATTTGAATTCCTAACATGTATTTAAACTGTCTAAAATACATGAATATATGGATAAACAGAATTTAAAAAACTTGATTGAAAACATAAGTCTGGAGTTTTTAATAATATGCACTGATACTATCCATGAACCACAGTCGTTAAATGGATGCCTGACTGGGGGTTTACTTCTAAAGGTTTGTGTAAGGACTGTGGAGAGATAAAGACAGGGAGGATGGGGGGATGGAGGAGAGCGGAACAATTATTTTACAAGTTATATGGAGAGGGAATGTTTTTAAAAAAAGAAATCAGGTGGAGAGCAAAACTGGGTAATCAAGGAACTACTCAAGTTTAAATTAATATAAATGTATTTAGGAGAACATAAAAAGTTTACTAAGAAACAAAAAAATAGCTTAAAACTATTTTTAAAATACAATTCACCCCACTTAAAACAATACAAACAATTCAAATGCTAAAAGTATTTTATTTAAAATCTGCAAAGGTGCTCCGTCCAGCTGCTTCTTTGAAGGCCGTCAGCTGCTCCAGCTTCACTCCCACTAGATACAAGCAGCAGTCACTTTTCTTAAAAAATCAACAGGTCTTTTC
>NC_136901.1:9051752-9251752 GCF_949606895.1 Notothenia rossii
CCGTTTGTGTGTGTGTGCGTGTGTGTGTGTGTGTGTGTGTGTGTGTGTGTGTGTGTGTGTGTGTGTGTGTGTGTGTGTGTGTGTGTGTGTGTGTGTGTGTGTGTGTGTGTGTGTGTGTGTGTGTGTGTGTATTTCTTATCAGCATTTGATTCAAAGCTCCATGGCACCGAACCTGGGATCAATGTGGGCCTAGACCAGCAGACGCAGAGTTTGTGCGAGTGTGTGCTGTATGTCAGTGTGTGTGTGTGTGTGTGTGTGTGTGTGTGTGTGTGTGTGTGTGTGTGTGTGTGTGTGTGTGTGTGTGTGTGTGTGTGTGTGTGTGTGTGTGTGTGTGTGTGTGTGTGTGTGTGTGTGTGTGTGTGTGTGTGGCCAGAGTTATTAGAGTGTGCATCTGTACATCATTGTTTCTCTTGAAATGTGTGTGTGTGCCCATAGTGGAGCCAGTATGTGACCAGATAATGTTGCATATCGGACCAATTGTGGAGACCTCAACCAATACACTCTCAAGTGCATGACAAGACTTATCAGTGTGTGTGTGTGTGTGTGTGTGTGTGTGTGTGTGTGTGTGTGTGTGTGTGTGTGTGTGTGTGTGTGTGTGTGTGTGTGTGTGTGTGTGGTGGTCAATATATTTGATTGTTCCAGTCGCTGTATTAGTGGGAAAACAGCAGCGCAGAATTTATTTGAGGGGCCAGCAGACAAGGAGACATGCTGTCTGTGGCTGCGCACACACACACACGCACACACACACACACACACACACACACACACACACACACACACACACACACACACACACACACACACACACACACACACACACAAGAGAGAGACAAACACACATGCATTTCTTTCTGTTGCTGTGGTTTCTTTTTGTTTGCCCTTCATCCTGCATCATATAACTGTCACTGGTCACAATAGGCACAGAGTCACCTCTCAGTGCTGCAAAAACACGCCGGCTGTTTGTTGCTCTGAGTTATTTTCCTCTTCCTGTGTTAACGGTGTGCACACATCACACTCCATCACTTGGGCGACGACAGAATTATTATATTATCGCTGATATAGGTGTATGGCAAATGTAAAAAATCATACAGGTTTGACATGGGTGAGCTTCAAGACATACCGCAAAACTCAGGGCACAGAACAGTATCAACAAACTGTGTATTGCTATAAACAGTATTTAAAATATTTCAGTATGAACCAAAGTAATGGACTAACCAACAGACGGACATGCAGCTCTATCTTGGCAAGGACATTCTGCCAAAGTACACTTCAATTAGAATCAAGCAAACAAGTGGTGCCAGCAACCAGTCCTGTCTCCACTGGTGTAATACACACTCCTTTATGTCCTCAATTCAAAGTCAGGTTACTTTATGGTGTCCCATGGGAGAACCTTGTTTCATCAAGAACAGATGAAGAAATGACAGAGGGGCTAATGTATGCAGATTGACTATGCTTCCTGTACCCCCTACCGGAATCACAAGCACATACTTTTTTTTTTTAAAGTAAAAAAAGCCCTCAACACTAACCTTTCACTCTTGGCTTTAACTGTTAATCCTCTACTGTGGCTGTCTTATTTCTACGTGATATGTATATTTTATTTTATGATAGTTTTACATTAGCGTTTCCAGTATCGTAAGCCTATGTTGCATGTTTTTACTTGTTATTTTAAATGAAATGTGTTTTTTAGGAATTACAGTTTCTCGATTGCTAACACACATTTTTTTTTAAATTGCTCAGTTTCTCAGAACACTAAACACAATTCACAAAACCACAAACCCAAAGTGCAAAACACCTCATTTCTCCTGCTAAGTGAAGAACTGCCCTCAAAACTACATAAACACTTACCAAATGCAAACTTTAGCACCAAATATAACACACTTCATTCATAATACTAGATTGTTTGACCACCCAACTAAACACTGCTGAGCATAATCTAAAGCACTTTCATCTTTTATGGGCTATGCTCGTAATAGAGGTTTCTCCAGAGAAAGATTGCTTGAGTTTACAGAAATACAGTAAAAGAAGAAATACAAATGAGTTGTTGAAAACAAATCACATTTTATTCAAAAATCACATTGTGCAACATGCATCTCAGCACATAGTTACTATGTGTGATTGTTTGCCAAAACCCAGTTTGTAACTGCTGCTTCCTGTGCCTCATGGAAAATCCTTAGCCTTCCACCTGCACATCTTTGTTTCTCAGTCCTTCAGATAAACAACAAAGATATAGTGGATGTTCAGTGTCTATGTTGCATAAAAGTAAGTTTACCACAGTACATTGTGCAGGATTTGTGTACAGTTATAGTATGCAACATGCCAACAATTCAGTTACAGTAATGAAGTAAATACGTTTCACACAACAGATATAAGCACTGATATATCATGAGTTATGCAGAGCTACAAACTGGTAACTAATCTGTTTTCAAGTCTAAGTGTCCGGATTACAGAGGCAACAGTTCATCTGCTTAGATTAGGCTCAACCCTCTGTCCAGCCTCTCTCATCGTCAAACCATGGTTGATAACATTTCATTTCATTAGAGAGTATTCTTCTTTGTCCACGTCCTCTCCCTCCAGCTCCACCTCTACCTCTCATTCTTCCTCCTCTCACTCTCAGCCCAGCTCTTCCTCTTCCTCTTCCTCTTCCTCTTCCTCTTCCTCTTCCTCTTCCTCTTGCTCTTGCTTCCATGTTGGCTTCCATTGTTGCTGTAAGAAAGTACTCACCTGTGGTCTTTTTATAGTGCTAACATCCTGATTGATGAGCCAACAATTATGCTACCAGGTGTTTAGTCGGGTGGAACGTGTTTCTTGATCATTGGTCCATGTCTGAGGCCTTTTGAATATCAGTGTTTTAAACCTGCTAACACGTGACTTTATGTCAGATTCCTGTGTCTTACGTGGAGAAACGTGTGCAGTGGTTTGCAAAAAGTGCCATGTTGATTTGCAAATTGTGTGAAAAGCTGCAAACGTGTTTAGAGTTTTGGAGATTTGAGCCGATGTTTTGCTCTTTGAGTGTCAGTTAAAATAATTGTGCTTTATGTAGCATCTTAGTGTGTTAGCAATCGAGAAAAACTGTAAATACAAATAAATAAAGTGAACATCCTGGAAGAGTTTGTTATGGCCCACTATTTAAGCATCCCTGTGATGCTAACGACATTCAAGCACTGGTCCAAGTACACCACAGAAGGACCTGTAAAACAATTCAATGAAAACGATTTATTACAAGGAAAAATAATAATTGATGACTAGGTTGAGAGGCAGAAACCGCAGCAGTCCCCAGCACTTCCTGCACGTGCACCTCTTCAGGCACCTCGTGACAGCAACGCAGCACACATGCGTAAATATGTGCGTTATTTCCCTCAAGCTTTCATATTTGTTCATCAGTTTACACTTTTTTTTATGTTCTTCATGGTGAAACTTTATGTTGCTATGTCATTTCCGACCTGTGGGGGTCACTGTAAACCATTCCATGCCGAGGGGAGACACACATATGGCTAAATGGCTGCTAGCAAACACAGCAATACTTCAAAGGTGAGTCAACACACACACGATAAAATAAATGAGCTACATTACTAAAAAACAAGCTAACAAACACACACTGTTTCAATAAAAGTAGATGTACTGTTTGCTGGATAGAGAGAGAGAGTGTGTGTGTGTGTGTGTGTGTGTGTGTGTGTGTGTGTGTGTGTGTGTGTGTGTGTTTGTGTGTGTGTGTGTGTGTGTGTGCGTGCGTGTGTGTGCGTGTGTGTGTGTGTCAAACTGTCATTTCTGTTTTAAATTTAAAGCAGCAGCAGTAGGTGCCAGGTAGTTGCTATTAAAGCCAACTGTGTTTCCCAACAATTAGCTGGTAGCAGCTCACATTAAAAGCAGATGTTTAAATGGCTAACAACTGGATGTTCCAGTAATACCGAATGTCTCTGCCAGGAAATGCTTAACAACATTCCCAAACTCCTGCTGACGGACCCTAGCTTTTGGTTTTTCTGTTTGCTGTTTCATTTTGTAAAATGTTATGTGTCATGTCTGCCTTGGTACAGTGGGACTAAGTTAACTGTCATAGTAGCCTGGAATAAACCTTTATAGAAGCCCAAGACAACAACAGCCTTAAAGGTATTGATAATAAAGCTAAAAAGAAAATTATTAGTTAAGTTTAATATGTCAAACTAAATGATCTTGTTCAATAAAATGTTAAGTTATTAGAGAATATAATCATTATATTTACCTCCCACTACAAAAGTATAAGATCTTCTGCATAATAGAGTCAAGAATTAAACAACAAATACTAAATATTAGTACACCAGTTTATTATTATATATTTATCTCATTTTTAATATAAAATACATATGATATGTGTTTTTTGTATTTCCTCTGCTGCATACAGGGATAAGTTTAGGAGAGTAAATCAGATTTTTCTGTTTATTCACAAAAGTGTTCCAACCATACAGTGATATCTCCAGCAATGAAGTCTGGGAAATGTAGGCAATCAGATACTGACAATAAAATCTAATAAACGCAACTCTGTTAACACAGACATAACAGTGTACATGGAGTATAGGTATAGGTCAAGGTCTTTTGCATGTAAACACGATTAAAATGCACACACACTTTTCATTTTGGCCTTTTAAACACCACATTGTTTCTTTGTGTTTGGGTTTGGCCGACATTGTGGTGAGGCGCTCACCACAGACCTCTTGGCAGTCAGACTCTGGCCTCAAAACCTCTTTCAACACTGTGGTCTATCTGTGTCTGTATGTGTGCATATGTGTGTGTGTTTTCCGTCCGTACATATTCACATACTGTAGGTTCTGCCGGAGCTAAATGACACATTGAGAGCTGTTCGACCTCTCTATTATGGACTTATTTTATTAGACTTATTCTTAATATAGTTTATTTGCATTGAACACAATTTATCTGCACATAGTTCTTTGTGCAAAACATTGTCTTAATGTAGTGAAGTTCATGCTGCTGCTCTGGCCAAAGCGACTTATAAAGAGTCTGAATTCAGTCTTAATTGTGTACATCTATTGAGGAAAGAACATGATAAGAAAAATACAATTAAAGCACCTGTGTCCCTGAATTGTGTTTAAATGTCCAATCATTTGACAATCTGATATAGCGGCCACCTGCTGCACTCCTTAGCTCCTCTTACCTGTAATTACACACTGTATAAGAGCGTGTGTGTGTGTGCATGTGTTGGTGATAATTATGGTGTTCAAGGTAGCGTGGCGGTCTTGTGTCAGAACAAGTCTGCTATTAACGCACCACTGATCAAGTTGCTGCGCGTGTGTGTATGTGTGTGTTTGCTTGGTAATTAGCTGCAGCGTCATTGATAGCTTTGATGTAAAGAAGCAGGGAGACATGAGGAGAGAGTGGACAGATGCAGGAGGTGTGTCCCCTCAAACACACAGCAAACCAAAGCATCACACACACACACTGCCGGTGTGTGTCCCATTGTTTGACGGACTGTTGTAGCGTGGATGATCATTTCTATATATGACATCACTTTGGGGGCTAATTAGGGTGACCAGGTGCCAACAAGCAACATGTTGGACAAACAGACTAACCCTTCTAATAAAACCATTAGCTTATAAATACAAAATGTACTTGGTCCAGTGCTTTTGACCGGAGCTAGCTTACTAACAGTTTGTCGACATGTATGAATGTGAGTGCTGCACATCCTGGTGAATGTTTGAAAAAAACCTTGGAAAAGTCAGACAAAGCTCAACCAAAAGTCTCATGCTACATGTTAGATGACTGAGAATGAAGTGTCTCTTGATTTAAATCCATTTACAAGCCCTACATCTGACTTTATGACCAATGAAACCTATGTATGTAGGAAGGGTTAAATGCAGAGTGTGTGTGTGTGTCCTGTGCATGTGGTGCGATCACAGGTTTATTCCCTTTTAATCCTTTATTTCTATTAACTTGTATGGAACTAAGTGTCAGCTGCCCTCCTTGATGGCTTACATAGTGCTGATTCTAAATGCATATAAAGATGTATGCATTCAAGTTGTTCCTCTATTTAATAGAACATTAAAGAAGCAGGGGCAATATTAATACCTACACAGAGTGACATGTATACTTTGTTGTGTTAGGATGGACAGCATTCCCTTTATATCAGATTTTCTGGTACTCTTTTGAGAGTGTGTGCGTGTGCATGACGTGTGTGTTTCTCTGTGTGTGTGTGTGTGTGTGTGTGTGTGTGTGTGTGTGTGTGTGTGTGTGTGTGTGTGTGTGTGTGTGTGTGTGTGTGTGTGTGTGTGTGTGTGTGTGTGTGTGTGTGTGTGTGTGTGTGTGTGTGTGTGTGTGTGTGTGTGTGTGTGTGTGTGTGTGTGTGTGTGTGTGTGTGTGTGTGCGTGCATGACGTGTGTGTTTCTCTGTGTGTGTGTGTGTGTGTGTGTGTGTGTGTGTGTGTGTGTGTGTGTGTGTGTGTGCCATTAAGCCATTAGTCCATTAGAGCCATGGTATCACACACTTTGAATATTCCACGTCAAGTAATCTGCTCGTAATACTGTTAGCTCATTTGGGATGTCAAGTCGTAATGTCATTAAAGCCATCACATAGACACACACACACACACACACACACACACACACACACACACACACACACACACACACACACACACACACACACATACACATGAAGTGGTAATGTGGTTACTGTAGGCATTAACAACCACATTATACAGTAAGTGTGGCATCCATGTGTTGCCTTTAAATTCACTCATTGTGTCATAAACACACACAGTTGTCATAAACCTGGTCGTTACATCGTAAGCCTGTGTTACACACACACACACACACACACACACACACACACACACACACACACACACACACACACACACACACACACACACACACACACACACACACATATGTTGTGTTCATTAAAGCATAGCATTTACAGTTGGTAATAATGTCATAAAGTAACGTAGAGCAGTCGTAACCCAGTCGTCAGCAGCGTTAGTCCTCGTTACTGCAGGAAGGCCACATGTGCCCGCCCCTCTCAGAGCTGAATACCCATCATGCTCCTGGTTCCTCGGGGGGCTGTTGATTAGCCAGAGGATGTAAAGAGGAAACGTCCTATTTGGTTACCCCAACAGGCAACTTTCAGGGTCTACTTTCACAAGAGGATGAAGCTGCCTGTATTATCATTAACACAGAATGGAGACATTTCAACATGGACACTGCATTTATTTGTATTTTATATACTGTGTGGGAGAAATCTTGCTATCCTGTTTATATTCCCCCTCGAATAACGTTTTATTAAACCAAATGGTCTGTGTTTTCTCTCCTCCTGTCCTTTCTGTACTCTGCTTCCTCACTTTTAACTGAGTTAAGATGAACTTTGCGGACTAAAACTTTACTCAAAAGTGCTATGGCAGAAAAAAAACAAAAAATTACCAAATAAACAAACAAACAAACTAAACCTTTAACACACACACACACAGAAATGCACTCCTGAAATCCACATGGGACCAATTATCACATTTGCCATGCTCTGTTTGCCAACCCCCGATGTGTACACTGACAGAGAGAGAGAGAAAGAGATGCTCACACACTCACCCTCTCATTAGCCTTAGATGGCATAATGATTCTGTGTGTGTGCGCGCGTGTGTGTGTGTGTGTATGTGTCCATTTAAAGGAAAACATGACATCATCCAGGAAGCTTTTATTAAACCATCACAGAGCTTTGCTATTGATCATCATTTACATCAAATACTCCGATAGCTTTATGTCCACATTCTCTATGTTCATGTGCAGCTGTCCCGCTGCACACCACCAGGTGTGTCTGATGGAAACACTGCTTCACTTGCATCATCATTGTGTGTGTTCAGGAGGAGGTGTTTTACTGGAAGAATCCGGCTACTCCTGCTGAATCATCAAAATGGAGGCGATGGAATCTCCTTCACATCTCTCTGTGAGACACACACACACACACCCACACACACACACACACACACACACACACACACACACACACACACATTCACACACACATGTTGTATATGTCCCATGAGTGGTCATAAGAGGTCTTACTGGTCCTTTATGGGCAGTGTTGCTCAGACGATGCATCATCATTGACATCTGTTAGACTGACGCACGCACACACACACCCACACACACACACACACACACACACACACACACACACACACACACACACACACACACACACACACACACACACACACACACAAAAAGCATTGTTTGAGTATAGTACTTCTGTTTCTGAAATCTGGATTCAAACGATGGTTCACATTTAATACAGACCATTCATTAAATATTACAATTTCCTCTATTGGAATAAACCAATACATTACGTTTTGGTGCCTGAGTTCAAACTGTCAAAGTTCACCTTAGTGATGCAAGTGGACAGCTGGTGTGTTTTGGTGTGTGTGTAGGAGGGTGACTAACTGTGCTTCAGTATTTTCTCACACTGCTCAGACAGACGGATTACCAGGAACATCTCAAAAGGAAAAATGGCTCTAACAATCTCCGTTTGAACTTTTTTCCCAGAAGTCCTCCTAGACTTCCATTTAGTCCATGGGATGTCTGAAGCATTCATCATATCGTCTCTGATGATGATGAGTATCACTGACTTCATACACATATAATGTCATTATTCTGAGGTGTTGGCGAGGGAAAGAAGGTCCCCATGTGGATGTCATTAGATTTACTTGAATGGGAAAGCCCCTGTTTGATTTAAAAAAAAAGAAGGAGAGTGAAATAGTTGTATATGATTTGCATTTCATTGTTCATCTTAGGGCTAAAAAGGATAGCACAAGTCATGTATCTTCCTGGCTTTAAAGGCTGCATAAAAGAAAAGGGATGTGTTTTTCTGAATTCACTAATAAGTGACAGCGTAAGATTCTAGAGGACAGTATGTCACAAAGTGAGGCCTTGTGGGTAATTCAGTCAGCCATTGGACAGCATCCAGTGTGTCTGCTTCTGTTTGTTGTTTGATTCAAAGGCCACTTGAACTGTTGTATTTTAGCAGCTGGTAAGAACACACACAGCGACGTGCCCACACACACACAAACACACACACACACACACACACACACACACACACACACACACACACACACACACACACACACACACACACGTAAGCAGGGTCTCACTTGGTGGGGTTTGATGTCGTGGGAGCTCCGTGGGGTGTACTGTAGAAGGGGAGGAGGACGGTCAGGGAAAGAACTGGAAGAGAAGGGATGAAAAAAGTTGAAGAGTAGGAGGAGAGAGCAGATACTACTCTTTCTTTCATCACTGCTTCTTCTGGGGACCAACCTCAGGGATTTATTTTACAGCATTTTGAGAGCTAAATGAACTGTAAAAAAAGTTAAATATGAACATGTCATAAAGTGATGTCATAGAACAAATCGTGAAAATCTCCTAAGCTAGTGTTAACCACATACACATTTCAGGCTTCTGACAAAAAACCGTTGACATGGGACAGGAAGTGGTAAAATGCTGACTCATTTCCGGTTTTTAGGATTTACCCCTCAATCCACAGTTAGCTAATGTAACTGTTGAGAATATTGCTATGTTCTCTCTCTCTTCAGATTTTGCCCCCCGTGGCGGTGTCTGACCCCGGTGTGACCCAGGAAGCTGCAGCTGGAGGTCATGTTGTGTCTGGGAGGGGTCAGGGGTCATCGGGTGAGCTGCCTCCCACTGAGCTCTCCCAGGACAGACAGTAGGACATCCACCGACCTGATTCCCAACCCAGTCCTCAACTACCCTCCGTCCTGAGAAACGTAAGCTTTCTTCTAGACACTGTGCATCAGTAACAAACAAATATTTAACATAATGTGTTTTTGCTTTCAGCTGAGCTTAGCACTAAACAGGAAGTGTATTGGCTCTTCTTCAGATGCGTGTCAGAAACCCATGTAGGTGTGGGTTACGGTTAGTGTGTGTGTGAGGGGGTTGGGTGAGGTGGCTTTGTTGCAGTTAGGGAGGGGTAGAAGTGTGTCAGTGCAGGTGTTGGGGTGTAAGGAGGCGTATACTTGAGGTTCAAGTTGCATGTGTTTGTGTGTGTGCGTGTGTGTGTCTCAAAAGGCTGATTACATATAGTTAACCAGCAGGTGTTTGACCACACACATATACATTACAATTAAAATGTATTTAACAGGGTTTTCTTTCAGACTTAAGACTCCTGAAGCTGTATACCCCTATTTGACTTCCATTTTTACTGGTTAAAGTGGCCCTATTATATGTTTTGGGGGGTTCCCTTCCCTCTAGTGTGTTATATAGTTGTCTGTACATGTAAATGGTCTGCTAAACCTTAGCCTAATGGCACAATCCAATTAACCAGGCGTATCTACATAGGAAGGTGTTGACCAGCAGCTCAGCCTTTTACCAGAAGCAATGTGCAGAGGAGTCTTCACAGGGCCCCGTTAAGTGTCTGCACTCATAGCTTGTACATTTTAAAGTGATAAATATGACAGCAGCTCTCTGTGATGTTTCTTTTTATCAACTGTCTTGGAGCCACAGAATACATTATGCAACATGTCAAGTCAGTGGAATTCCCCTTTAAGTATTGTTACTCACATGCATCCTGTATTAAAAGCTACACAGTGATCAGTTCTACGCAATGGATACACTTCTCTCCTTAACTAACCTTCAACATGCTCGTACACACACACACACACACACACACACACACACACACACACACACACACACACACACACACACACACACACACACACACACACACACACACACACACACACACTAGTGGTCACCGTGGTCTGACAGTCTGACCTGCTGTGAGGCTTGGTGAAGTAAAGGTGACTCACTCCCTCTGTCTAACCCCGCTACAAACACACAGACCACAAACGCACATATGGGCACTCACAAACACACACTACAACGCCCTCTCCCTCCATTTCGCTTGCCCTAACCACAGCTACTTCCTCTGTGAGGACTGTTGGCTGAGGGGGGCAGGTGGTTAGTTTGATTACACACTCACACACAAGCACACAACAAAGCCACAATGCCAGATTAATAGAAGAGAAAGAGTCTTCGGCGACTTTGAATGTCAAAAAGCTCATCAACAAGGGGATCTGGAGAACCACATACTCAACGCTGAGAGAGAGAGGAAGATGGTGACAGAGAGGAAGAGCGGAAGCCGAGCTGCAAACACGTCCACGGACAGAGAAGACGCCATGTAGAGATAGGTACACAGAATGAGTTTTGTGGATTATTTTGCATCTGAGTGGACGACTGGGAAAACCAAGGAGCTTTTTCAACCACCTCTTCTCAGGAGCGGGACACCTCAGCTGGGGTAAGAGTGCCTCGCTACTATTTAAGACTTTCTGTTTGTATCTCAGAGTTTTATCATTAGAAGAAAAATAAGCACTAAGGGGGAAATCATCTGTGTTCATTTCTATTTAAATCATTTTTAAACTTCTTCAGATTTGACCAGGATGGAGCCGATGCATGTTGGGTTTTTACACATCTCGAAAGACGTTTCCAGTTTTAGTTTCGTCTTGGCAGGAAACACAGCTCCATCTACCTCACTTTGTCATCATTTCTGCACAAAACTAAAACATAGCTGCACTTGAGGAGAATATACCCAACGTGCTCGCTTGATACTCCGTTCTTCTGACCTCCATGCCTGTGCACGTGAAACATAGGAAGGCAGAATAGACTTGCACATCGTTTCTTGTTTAAAAGAAATGCAGTTACTGTAGATTACATATTGTTTGTTCAACATCCATTAACTTGGCAACAGATGTTTTTTGTATCTGCAAGCTTGATTTGGCATACAATTAAACACCCAACTATTCAAAACTCAAAATGTTCTTATTAACCGTAGTGCCAAATGTTAGTTATCATTCTCTGTAATTTAATTTAAACATCGCTAGTGTTCAGTACCAGTTTACCTGCAAGAGGCAGTTAACCAGCTGGGGGTAGTTAGGTCTGGCTCAGGCTTACCTTGGACCAGCCCTTAGTTTGGCTGCTACAGGCTCAGAAGGCCTTAAACAGAGCTCCCTCCATAAATGAATGGAACTAACTCAGCATCTGTGTTCACATAATCATTTTTGTCGTGTCGATTGTCTATTGCAGTGCAGTGGGTTGTTGTGAACGAGACTTCCTGTAACTGGTGTAGATCAGCGAGGGTTACATGTTCCCTTTCACATACTTGCACGCCCACATAGATGTGGTTTGCGGTTTAGAGATTGGCCATGAAAGTTGATGTCGCAGCTCGTTGGAGGATCTCCAATTGACCTTTCATTTTCTGTTGTATTTGTGATTTTTCTTATTCAGATGTAAAAAGGTGGAGTCTGAAAAACATCTGACGAGTAATCCTTTCATGGCATCCAACAGTGTCTTTGGGTCATTGTCGTCAGCTTTGATTATAGGTAAGTGGGGCTTTTTGTATGTTTTTGTTTTTGGCTGCTCCGTTGTGTGTTTTTTCTAGGTTTCAACGCATTGAAACTAAAATGTTTGTAGAGCTAACGTACAGAAAAGTATACTGTCTCTATTTAGGGACAGATTACATTGCACTTTACTATGTGTGTGAGATTGTGTGTGCTGATAGAATTTGATTTGACTCTGGTTCTCGTGGTGGTCGAGCAGGGAGCACTTTAAGTTGTAGCCAATATTTTATTTTAAATCAGGTCTGCAGGCATTGTCCGTTGTTGGTGGATGCATTTACAGAATTCAGTGTGAGCATATTCAACTGGAGGCTTAAAACAAAGCTTAGGTTTTTAAAGTATTTCCAGATTGTGTTTTAGCTTTTGTTAGGGGGAAAAGTAAATGCATTGTACTGAGAAGGGACAAAATCAAGTCAAACATCACATGTGGTTAAACCATCTGAATCTCTGTGGTTCTCAACTCTGATTGGTTTCGACCTCCTACAATCCTATTGGTTGTTTCTGAGTGGCTATGGCCTCACTCAACTCTCCTCAAATATGCACTTCCACACGTACTACTAACAAATCTACTGAATGCACGTTGCCTCTTTATCTCTTATCTTCATGTTTACGTGACTGTGACTGTGTGTGTGTGTGTGTGTGTGTGTGTGTGTGTGTGTGTGTGTGTGTGTGTGTGTGTGTGTGTGTGTGTGTGTGTGTGTGTGTGTGTGTGTGTGTGTGTGTGTGTGTGTGTGTGTGTGTGTGTGTGTGTGTGTGTGTGTGTGTGTGTGTGTGTGTGACTGTAGTTGTTCCCCCGTTGAGATGATCTGCTCTGACTACAGTAATTAAAAGTTTTTCAGCTTTACATTTAGCTTTCATATTTCTAAATGTACACAAATTGTTACTGAATTGATCACAATAAAAACATCCACACACTGTTATAGGCCAAAATATCTGTCAAACCTGTAAAAAAAATAATTAAACAACATTTTTGTTGTATTTTTGTATGTGTAGAAAATGAATCTGTTGTGAATCAAAGCTGTGTACTGAACTTCAACTAATTTGTAGATTAGAAGAGATTTAAACTGAATTCGGAATCCAGAATAAATAAATATAATTCAATTAAATACAAAAATTAATAAAAAGATTTTTAAATAGTGATATTAAAATAAAAAATACTGCTTGTTGTTACTTTTAAAAATATATATTAAAAACATTTTACTCTTTAAAATAACAACAATAGTCTGCATTTTTACTTTTCTCCATCAATGTGATTTATTTATTTTCTCTATATTTCCTCCGTCCCTCCTTTCCCGCTCCATAAATTTCATATTTTTGGCTGAAAACGCTCCACCACTCCAACTTGTTTTTGTAAATGTCCACCCGCTTGTTGTATTAGCATTGTTCCCTTCTCTCTGTTCATATATCAAACTGCTCCGGAGCGGTTTTTCTGTTCTCCTGAGTCCTTTTTTCTTTAATTTACGCCTCTCGTTACGTGTGAACCCATCGTGTTGCATGCCACTCTCCACTTGTGCACATTGTTGGGCCGTGGTGTGCGACTGTGCAGATTCTGGTTATCTGGACGCTGCACCTGCACACAGAGACAGCAGCTCAGCGTTATCAGGAGACGGCAAAGAGAGGCAGAGGAAACTCCACAGGTCTGCCTCTGCTGATTTTACAAGAGATGATGCTGACTCTCAGTGTGCAGCCACAAAGCACTTATACAACCTCACAAACACTAATATATGAGCTTTCTGACATTCATCAGTGTCAAAGCGCAGTAAATAAGAGCGGTGCAGTCACTAACAAGCTCCAGGGTCAATACTGCTGCAACTAGCTCTGTTCTTCATTATTTAGGATATAAAAGTGACTAACAGTTCCAAAGTAATGTTGTCAAATCCCAAGTTCTGTAGGACTAAAACGTATAATAATAATAAGTAAAAAATTGATAATAATAAGAAATTGATAGTCATATAAATATCTGTACAATTATATTATTCCATTCATATAAAATGTAATTTCATGTTTCTTATTTTCACAATAAGAGGGTTTGTGAAATGTTCACACAGAGGCTGTTTCACTCTTTCAAAATGTCTGTTGGCTGTGTCTGTGTGTGTGTTTTGTAACAGTCAGAGAAGATAGTGAAGGAAGAAGGAAGCAGAGAGGATGTGTGTGAGCGAGCAACCGTTGGAAAGACAAGGCCTCGCATTCAACTCACACACACACACACACACACACACACACACACACACACACACACACACACACACACACACACACACACACACACACACACACACCACATGGTGTCGCGGTTAACTTGCAGGAAGTAAATCTACAGTGTATTTTAGTGGGTTTTTTCACAAGCAGGCGTTGATACACAAAGTTTGTGATTAACTGTAATATGATAGAGGAACCGCTCTAAACAAATATTTGTCCGTGCACAATTTGAATGTACACATGTAACCAAATAACCGGAGAGAGAGAGAGAGAGAGAGGATCAGTGTGTGTGGTGCCCAGTTTTGCATTTAGAGAGTATTGGTTAACCATGCTGGTAAACCACACACACCCACATTCACACACACAAAACTACAGCATGACGGGAGCAAAATAGTTCCACTTCTGCAGATTTACCACATTTCTGATCGGCTCTGAAAATCTTTGTGTTCCTTTTGGATATGGTGCTCAAAAAAAATGGAATCCATGCATGTTGACTCGGTGTGTGTGTGTGTATGTATGTCTTTTTGGTCATTTGTCCAGCTGTGATCTCTGACTTATTTTGAAGCCTGGGAATAAGCATAGCATGCCTTTTTATATATACATGTTCTCCCTTACACACACACACACACACACACACACACACACACACACACACACACACACACACACACACACACACACACACACACACACACACACACACACACACACACACACACACACACACACACACACACACAGTGGCTCCCATGTGGCGTCCTGGCCTCACATCACACAGATGGGCTCTGCTGTTTGATCTCCGCACCGCCCCCTGCTAAAAATGTTGACACTCACTTTTATTGTAGATTAGCACATATTCCGTATAAACAGACAGAAACAGTGTGTTGGGGACTATTTTAAGCGGCGGATTAATCCACATTTGGTAGTGTAGAGAGTGTATGTGGCCGCAGGAGGGTGTGTGTTTGAGCAGAAATAAAGTGTGTGTTCATGTTAATTGTGGCCCATTGTTGTTACACAGAGGGAAAAGATTGAATGAAGTTAAATCGACTACAATGTGTACAGTGTAATGGGGTCTATTTGTCTCCATCCCTCCTATATGTGTGTGTCCATGTCACATGCAACACTGCATTCTCTGGGTAAGAGTTTAACGTTCCTTTTCGAGCCTGTTTCCCTCCTCCGCCATCAGCTGCAGCAGGAAGACGGGGCTCCCATAAAGATCCTTTCATTTCCTCTCCTCTTTTTCATCTCTCCTTCCTTCCGACCGCCCTCCTTAATCACTTCAATGTTGTAATATCAAAGAGTTCTGGATAGTGTCTGTACTGGTGAGATTTGACTGATAGTTTCACACATAGATATTTCTTTGAAGAATGGGATAGATTTCCTTACAGAGATCTAAATATTGTTTCAAGCGCTGTCGATTTGAGTTTGAACCAAACACCAATGAGAGTTCCTCGATGAATACCCCACTTGGCGATAAACCTCATTCTGATTCAGTTCTTTCGTGTGCGTGTGTGCATGCATGTGAGTTGTGAGGGGTACCACCAGCTAGGCCACAGAACCATAATAATGGTAAAGCTGAACCATACCACAGTGTGCTCCCAATCCGAGCACACCAGTCAATGCCATGTACAATGTGTGTGTGTGTGTGTGTGTGTGTGTGTGTGTGTGTGTGTGTGTGTGTGTGTGTGTGTGTGTGTGTGTGTGTGTGTGTGTGTGTGTGTGTGTGTGTGTGTGTGTGTGTGTGTGTGTGTGTGTGTGTGTGTGTGTGTGTGTGTGTGTGTGTGTGTGTGTGTGTGTGTGTGTGTGTGTGTGTGTGTGTGTGTGTGTGTGTGTGTGTGTGTGTGTGTGTGTGTGTGTGTGTGTGTGTGTGTGTGTGTGGTGTTGCTCAGTGGTTAGCCTTGCAGTTGGGTTTTGTTACAGGGAAAAACATTGACAGTTTTTCTTGCGCTTTTACAATAAACTTAATATGTTAGCATTGTTGGTTTTAAAAATGGCGTCGCCAATCTCTATTTTCAGCCGCCCTCTTTGCTTCGCTACAGTTCCCCGCTGATTTTAACCTCTCCCGAAGTTTCGAGAAACCGCCAACAGCGAACAGCCATCGCACGATCGATGGAGCCTCTGATCATCCACAGCTTTTCCAATGTTTCCTCCAAACCGCACTGCTTCGTCCTCAGCCTTAATGGGCGAGATGGCGGGTGCGTGTCTGTAATGTCTGGTGGGACCGGGTCCTGTGTGAGTCGAGGCGAGGTCCCTTCAGTCCTGTGGTTAACGAAGAAGCCATGCAAAGAGTCTCCTCGCCCTTTTCTCACTCCTCCTCACCCCCTTTCTTCCTTCCATCCCCATTTGTCGCCACATTGTGGTTAACAAGTGAATGCAAAGTGTTGTCGTTATGTGTGTGTATGTGTGGCTCGTACCCATTAGCGCCCTTCTATTCTCTATTCTAAAATTCCGCCCAACGACTACGCCTTCTGATTTATTCATTGGCTCGTTTGGGACTCCTGTGTGTCCCCTTGTGGTCGGCTGCAGTGAGTCTGATTGGCTGCTTCCTTCCACTTTGGTGATCTATTTCTGTTTTCCAGAACCTTCGAGCTAACTTGGCATGCAAATGTGCACTCACATAAACACACACTCACACCGTACAAAAAAGCATAACGTAGCCAAAGCCTGAGGGGTGTGAATGGCTGATTAGTTGATTGTAAGTCTGCTTCTCTAACTGTCACAAATGATCTCGGCCATGGAAACACTCATTGATTTTTTTGGGCTGTCTTATTTTGACTGGCATATTGAAGTGCATGTAGCTACAATGTGTGGCTTTTAATAATGAACATTGTCTTGATAAACCTGAGCCAGAGACACACCGTTAAAGTCAAAGTAAGAATGTTCCTAGACAAAGACCAGCGTATCCATGAAGTTATTCCCTTTAGCATTAGCCCTTTGTTTAGTGATAGCTAGTGTTTAGCTAAGATGGTTAACATGGTAAATATGCTTATTATAACCATTGACAGTAAGCATTTAGCTCAAAGCACCACTGTCCAAGTAGCTGCTAGCTTGGCTGAAACCTAAGCCTTTTGGAAAGTTAAACAGCTGTGTGTGATAAAACAAAATGGAGCTTTAGGCCTCCCGCACTGGATGGATGAACTGTTCTGACACATAAGATAAACCTTTGTTCATCTCTGTAGGGTAATTCCTCACATGTGCTCCAGTTTTAGTTTCTCTTAGGCCCATCTGTTTCTGTTGGCTTTTGAACGTCACAGATATTATAAGTCACACTTTATTTACTGTCTGTGTCAATGCTCCAGCAGAGTTTTGGACATTTGTATCAGCCCATACAACCTGCATCAGTGTGAGGCGGGCGTCATTCAGCTCTTCAGGAATGGACACTGATGGGACCTCCTCACAGTAAAGCTTCCTGATCAGTCGTGAGGTCCATATTCACTGTCCAGCCCCAAGTGTGTGCATGTATGTTAGTGTGTGTGTGTGTGTGTGTGTGCGTGTGTGTGTGCTTGCCTGTCTGTGAGTTAAAAGTTTCTGCTCTAATACACCTGCTCAGCCATTCAAACTGCACTAAACACAGCCTGAGGCACTTCTGTCTTCCTCTCTCCATCTCTTTCTGTCATGCTGTCTCCCTGCCTCAGAAACACTGTCTCACTCTGCTCTGTCTATTTCCATTTCGACATTTCTACGATGAAAGAATGAACATTTAACTAACTTTGACTGTGTGCATGATTGAATAGGTATCCCCCCCCCCTCTCTGTCTCTTTCTTTCTCTTTCCCCCTGTTTCTACCTTTCTCTCTTCCTCTCTCCCTCTGTCTGTCTCTCCTGCATTTCTTGTGTCAGAAAATCAATTTTTTGTTTAGCAAGAATAAGCCCATCTTCTCTCATCGTAGAGGCCGGTTGAATAATTCAATACACACACATGCACACATTTTTTTTCACTTCAGGGAATTTTCACTTAGAAAATGTTTAAGACATTATTGGACCTCATAGGTCTACCAACAATTATACCTCTTTCCCAGTGTAATCTTTTCTTGAAGAGGCTCAGTAACAGCTGGCCAAGTTAGTAATAAATGTGTTTATGTATTCTTGACTATTGCTGGACCTTTGTAGTGTACAAAAAAGCATTTAAGAAAAGAGTATATACCACTGCTCTTGATTCAAGGACTTTTAATGGTTTATCAACTATAGAAGCATAGTTTGCAGGAAAGACTGTCGCTGATTGCTCAAACCCTAGAATGTTTTTACAGATGGTCCATACTTCCTCGAAAAGTAGAAAAGTGACGCCAAAATGTCCTGAATGCAGGCGCTGCCATTTTGCACTTTTGACATGATTTTGAGCTGGAATCTGCATAGAAGTCCTCGGGTCCCACCCAATCGAGCCAATGACACTCAATTTGTATCCATCCTGTTCCCTACGCCTCTTCGTAAGTTATCCATGGATGACCTTTGCTGACCACCAACCTTTTCACCTGTTCCTCCATCCTGCAGAAACACTGAGAGCTTTACAACAGCTCCCCTTCGCGGTTAATGCCGTAAAGCAATGCCCCTCTGTGCCATAAAGTAATCCAGTCACTAAGCGGCACCATGCAGTAAACGGTGCAAGTGTGCAAAAGTTAAGTAGGTGTATGGCAGAGACATAATAAACTATAGTTTTTGCAAATGAGGCACATTAATGCTACATGCTTTATTTTTGTGAGTGTGTGTGTTGGGGATTATATTTATCTTACAAACAGGATGATTGAAGTAATGTGTGTGAGAGTCTCCTGTGAATAACCTACCTTTTGCGAGCGTGTGTGTGTGTGTGTGTGTGTGTGTGTGTGTGTGTGTGTGTGTGTGTGTGTGTGTGTGTGTGTGTGTGTGTGTGTGTGTGTGTGTGTGTGTGTGTGTGTGTGTGTGTGTGTGTGTGTGTGTGTGTGTGTGTGTGTGTGTGTGTGTGTGTGTGTGTGTCACTTGGTGCTGCTGCTAACTGATATGTCAGAAAATCAATTAATTACTTTTAAGCGGCAGTTAACTGCATCCGCACAATACACCCCATGAATTATAGACGAAGTGTGTGTGTGTGTGTGTGTGATAGAATTGGCTGCTCTGTTAACTAGAGACAATTGCGAGCTCCTCCGTCACTGATCAATTGATGAGAGTGCTGTGATACAAATCAACTGAACACACTGAAGTGACTGAATTGACTCTATATCTATCGCTCTCTATCCTTTTGACTGTGTGTGTGTCACCATGTCCATCTTACTTGAAAACAACAGGACTGCAAACCTTTAACATTCATGGTTATTTTACATTTAGCGTCTGGATCTTCATCTGTGTGTGTGTGTTGATCTTGCTGTAGTGAGAATGCCTGGGTATTTTTATAAATGGCATTATTAATACCTAAGTGGAATCATTTTATAAAGTGGTATAAATAATTGTTGTTAAAAGTCAAAAAGTCTCTCTCTCTCTTTCTTTCTCCCTCTCCCTCTCTCTCTCTGTGCCAGCGGCTGTCTGTCCCTCTCGTCCCCTGAGTTGGGGCCACCCTGAGGCCAGTGACAGTGGCATGGCAATGATCAATACCACACACACACACACACACACACACAGACACCCGCATGCTGCCACCCTTGGCGAGGGATCGATGGAGTGATAGATTTTTACTTCTGCTTTTATCTCTGGTACCTCATCAGCACCTTAACACCTTCAACATCCTGTTTTTCAAGAATATATGAACATCATAATTTATCTCTATCTTTTATTTGTATTAACTATTATTTAGAAAGTTAAAACTACAAGGTTACTGAGCTGAATTTGATGATCAAATCAGATTTTAATTTTAAAAATCCCTAAATGTCTTGCTTTGGTGGAAAGCCTGTTTCAAAAACGTATAAAGAAATGATTGAATACATTTCAAATGGACATGATGCAATTAAAGTCAACAATATAGGTTTAATTAGTATACAATTATTCTAAGTTCAAATTAGTTAATCACTTAATAGCGATATTGTTGTAGTAAAACCAGTATTAACAAATCACCATTGTTACACACACACAAACACACAGTCACACTGTTGGTCTGAGTTTGCGGAGTTGTCATATGTCACACACACAGATTCTTTCTCTGAAGACACAGAGGCAGTTTTGTGGTGATGTCGGCACCAAAGAGCCGCTGAGAGTTCTCTGTGTGTGTGTGTGTGTGTGTGTGTGTGTGTGTGTGTGTGTGTGTGTGTGTGTGTGTGTGTGTGTGTGTGTGTGTGTGTGTGTGTGTGTGTGTGTGTGTGTGTGTGTGTGTGTGTGTGTGTGTGTGTGTGTGTGTGTGTGTGTGTGTGTGTGTGTGTGTGTGTGTGTGTGTGTGTGTGTGTGTGTGTGTGTGTGTGTGTGTGTTTATAAACAGGTAAAGTGATTAAGTAAATCTCTTCCTATGACATACTGCATGCTATAGTCTGCTGTAGAAAATGAATATTAGTCAACTTGTAGAGAGCTGTAATCAGCAACATTTATAAAGAAGTTGGAAGTGGCTCATGAGAACCACACAACCCTCTACTTTAAACTCTAATTTGAGTTATTTTGTTAGTTTTTAGCTTTGTTAGCTTGTAGATAGCATATAAACAAACCAAATGAGCAACATGCTAATCAAAATGTACTCATATCCAAATGTTAAAACCAAAAGGATATTGAATATAGCCAAAACAGCCACTATCTATCTTTCTTTCTCTTTCTGCCTAGCTGTCTGGCTAAACAAACTATGATCGTTAGCCCCTTACATATTATGTAGTGTTCTCAACAAAAAATGGCTACCTTTCACAAGCTAAAACTATGTATATTAATCCCATTTATTGAACACAGTTTTTAAAAGAACAAACAAATAACTCAACAAATGGGCAATGTGCAGGTTCAGTACTCGTCAAACAAACTCATATCACTCAAGTGTGTGTGACCTCAATTTTCACCCAGAACTTCCAAATAGCAAGGAAGAAGGAGGGGGATGGAGGAAAGGAGGGAGGGAGGGAGGAAAACAGGAGAAAATCATTTGAGTAGCTAAATGAAATTAGCAGCTTTAAAGAGCCCGAGGGCAAAGTGGAGTCGTGTCCCCCGTGGCTACGCTTTAGAGAAGGAGGGAATGAATTCAGCTTGACTGGCTCCTCTCCTCCTTCTCCTCTCTCCCTCGCTTTAACGCCCTTATTTTTTTTCTATTTTTACTAATATGTAGGGTGAGATGGAAGGGGGGGAGAAGGGGGGTGATGTGATGAATGAGGCGTATAAAAGCCGTTTAGGAAGGTGAGGATAGAGCTCTTTTTCGCCGTCGGTCTTTAAAGTGTTCTAGTTGACTTCCAAAGTTGGACTTACCCAAAGTAGAAACAAATAGTTTGTTCCTTCTCTTTGCCTTTTTTTCTTTTTCTACAAATTCCCTCTTCCTGTTCTTACCTCTTCATCTTATTATTTTTTCCCTTGATACCCTCTTTTCTCTTCCCTCTGGGTGTTGGAAATTTGGCCCCAGCTGTTGCTGCTTCTGCACCCAGGATTGAGGCATGAACCCTGGGGCATTCTCCAGCTCAGGCCCCCTGTCCTGGGCCATGTACCTGATGAGGAAAGGCCGGACAGGCAGCGGACTCTTTGGTAAAGCTAACTCTTCTTGACACCTCATCATATTCACCAAAATCAATATCTAGCTTATTCAAGTTCTCTGTTTTGCTATGTCCAACTCAATGTTGCTTATTTCATGTTATGTTGTAGAAGAGTGGCCTTCACATTATTCTGGCCACAATAATCCTGTTCATGTTCTGTCATTGTTCTGAGTAGCGTGTCACACTACAATCCTCAAGACATTTGATATGCACTTCTTTTCTTGGAATATTTTGCTTTAGTTTTCCAGCACGAACAGCTGATAGTTTCGAAGAACTTCGACTGATGGAGACAGTGCAATGCTACACGGTGAACTGAACTTAGGACTGTTGTAGTCATCTTTCCTCTCTGTACTTTTCCATAGTACTTACCACATTCCTTGGATTTGTAAGACTTGTCTTGGTGATAGTATATTTCCTATCCGTGCTAGAATCATCTCAAGCTCCAGGAGACTTCTTCTGGAGTTTTAAGCATTATTCTGGTAGTTCTCAGACAGGTTTTAGAGGTCATTTGGGTGACCTGGAGTTCTTGAGGATCTATGGTATTCAATCACAATATAAATATTCCTAAATCTACATGCTGATTATATTCAGTTAAATTGTTCATTGGGTATATTTTCTATTTGGTATATATATTTAATTGACCCACAAACAAACAACAAGGTATTTACTGAGACTGATAATATTAGGGAATGCTGGCATCAATAACTGATAGGCAATTGTGACTGCGTATTGATTATGGATCAGAGTACAGCTAACGTTTCAAGGCAGTGGGAAACGCTGGCGGAGCGAAATCCCACTCCCTTCCCTCTGTCGCAGCTTCTCTTTTTTTCTTGTTTGTTTCACTCTTTTATTCATGTCTTATATTAATATAATCTCAAATTATTTTCCCCTTGCATGACCAGTTGGACTCAAATCTTAAAAGCATCCAACCCAATTTAATTTTAGGAGATCAAGTCAAGCTAAGCATTGAATTATGAAATACATTATAATAATGCATATAAAAGAATGGTGGTGTCATTTGACCACAAATAACCATCAGGGTACATTTGTGTATGATGTTACACGGCTATATGAATTGCTCACAATTGCTTCTATAGAATCAGTCTTTATTTGGCATTAGGCCTCACAGATATATAGTTTCAAAGCATCCTTCAGTGTTCCTGAATTATTAATAAGTGTGGTTATATGAGGAATAAATGTCCAGTGTCAGATGTAATGTCACTAACTTTGATGAAATTGCAGGTTGACAGAAGTGCTTTAGCTGCAGGTTTAATATTGTGATTGTTGAGAAACTGAAGAGAATAGAGTGAGGATAATTACAGTGTTATCAGGGCATCTGAATTGATCATAACAAGCAAAAAAGCACAAAGAAGCCTTCGATGAGGAAGTGAAAAATAGATATTTCCGGGGGCAAATCACGTCACGTCCATCTGAGGCTGAGACTAGAGTGCAGGCGTTTACATTTTTTATCATCCCCCCTTTGGCTACAGAGGGACGGACGCAGAGGCAGACTGGCGTTTCCCTAAAACTCATCCGACAGCGTGTTGAGCTAACTCAAACTGAACTGACTGAATCCAGAATGGCTCTCTGTGAAACAGGCGGGATGAGGGAATTGTTAAGTTCTAAATTCTTATCTTAATTCTTAAAATGAACGATGAGCAGGGAGAAGAAAAAACAATTGTTTTATATATAAAGACATAGTGAAAAACAACGCTTCTTAAATTCAATATGAATGAATATTCATATACAGTATATTTTAACTTTGAATGTGCAAATACATTTTTGAAGGTGATGTATTTCCAGTTTTCCTGAATTAATAAAGAGAGTTTTTGTTATTTACTAAATGTAAAGAACCTAGTTTAACCTTAAAATACCATTCCAACAGTTTTCAAAATGTTCAGGTTAGTCTGAATTGTCTCAAATAAGAAATAATGGTTGTAATTATTTGAAATGTAAAGCAAATGTATTTATGGTATTTCAACTGAAAATCCACTTAGCTTAGCCATTTTACTTTGAGAAATGAATGAATGTTGTTTCAGTTTCTCTCTTTAAAATCCAAAGTGCATCATTTAAAGTCGTTTATTTTAAGGGACACAAATGCATTGAAAAAGGGATTCATAAAATAACAATTTCAGAAAAGCATGGCTTAGGACATGTCTTTTTTAATTGGGCATATTGTATTCGGTTCAATGACAGTTCTTTGTCATATAACCGTTTCTCCATATAATCACAACAGGAAACATTTTTAAATAAGCTGATCCAAATCAAATCCACAGACGTAATACTTACTTCATTAAAATGTTGCACCCACTTCTATGTGAGTTGAAAATATCATCCTAATTGGGACACAATATCTAAAACAAACGTAATCCTAAAACAACATAAATACACCTTCGAATTATCTTCCAAAATAAAACGGACTGAAAGATTAGAAAAAAAAGAATGTTGGTCAAAAACAACACCAAATATAACTTCGTTTTTTTAACATGGAGTTTGGTGTAGGACTTAGATCGCCTACTGCCCCCTGCTGTCTATATCCGGCATTGACAGCCTGCAGCAGATGCACTTGTTTTGCATAGTTTTAATCAAGCGACGGCATGTAGTATTTCTAAGTGGAAATCTTTAAGGATGGACTAGGGTAAAATATATTTTACGTTCTAGATATGTGGATTAACACAGGGAGACATTTGGAAAACCTTTTTTGACATAATTTTGAAATGGTATTCAATGTAACTGAGTTATTTTAATGCGGCTCAATCTTTCCTTTCCATGTCCATTGTGTGCGTACCTTTACCCAGATATTAGACATGTCCCTGAATTCAAATACAATATACATATTGAGCACATAGTGAATTCATTCTCCGCAAAAGAGGAAGTACGACTCTTCTCCCCCTCTCCGTTTCCCATAAACCCCGCCTCCTCTTGGACGGACATAACTCTGATTGGTCAATCCCTTTCCGCGGCGACCCCCGTCATTGGCTGAGAGCTTCTGGAGCGCAGATGAGATGCAAATCGCGAGGTCTGCCAGTAAAAGCCCTGCGCTGTCAGCCGGGATGTCCATTCATCTCAAGGGGGAGGGAGAGAGAGCGCAGCTTCTTAGTAACACTGCATCAGTGTAATGTTACAATCAGGAGGAAACGACATATAGAGGAAAATTACTTCACATTTACCTTCTTTTTTTCGTGTTTTCGTCTGTTTCCTTCCACGTTTGATGCCAAACATGTGTGATTTTAAGCTGCAAGAAGATGTTCCAGCTGTCATCCCAAGTCTCGAGTCTTGAATTCTCCGTCCAGGTTTTTGGAAAGCTGCTTTCTGCTTGGTTCTGTCCGCGACTTTTACGCACAACGGCTGAAATCCGGCGCATTTGGATAAAGCGCCTTAACTGGAGCATTTTTACCGTCGTGACACGCTCTTAAAAAAATATACATACAATATTCTGCTTCGTATTCTCCAAACAAGACGAAAATCGGGGGGTTTACAGTGAAGCAATCTGGGTATACCTGGACGCACCGTGGCGCACAAATGGTGTTCCTGTGGGACGCGAAATACGGTACAACTATTTCTCTACGATCTGTTTGTTATGCTTTATAGTACGTGTCTTTGCACACACACCTAATATACCTAAGTTATTTTGTGTGAAGTTGGGAGCTTAGTCTCTCTTATCTTGTTACTTGTGAAACTTACCATTTCATTTAAAGCATGGTGCATTATAAAAAAAATATTAGAAAAACTCGTTCCTATCGTAGGTTAATATCATAGGGTGCATGTGGACTCATTTAAAGACTCATATTATACACAAAACAAAACTGGTTTTCAAACATTTAAAAAATAATTTAGTGTCCATATGATTTACAAAAGTCATTCATTTTTTCTTTTCTTTTTTCCCTACTTTCCAGACAATGTACAGTTAAAACAAATGTGAGATATTATCCAACTTCACTTCATTATCTGCTGCAGTAAACAACATCTCCTTCCACGACACATGCTGACTTTAAAACAAATCGTTTTAATTGGGACATTTTGTCCAAAAAGGAGTACAAATAACTCTGGATCTCCACATTATTAATGCAACTTTTTAGAACTGAACTCTAATACTTTACAGTGAATTTAAAGTTGTTGTTTTTTTAATTCAACACACAGACTTGACTAACACACATCGTATTGTATGTGAGGCTCTCTCTTCATTATGTGACATGCTCTGAAATTGACCATTTGTTTTTGATGGCGTACCACTTCCCTCACTTTTATTCTTTTATAAGAGAGGGCAGAAGTGCTGCTTCTGTCTTCAGTTTATGACTCCACTCTGTGGTATTCAGTCAGTGTGACCACAGTGTGTGTCATCGTGTGTGTCATCGTGTGTGTGTGTGTGTGTGTGTGTGTGTGTGTGTGTGTGTGTGTGTGTGTGTGTGTGTGTGTGTGTGTGTGTGTGTGTGTGTGTGTGTGTGTGTGTGTGTGTGTGTGTGTGTGTGTGTGTGTGTGTGTGTGTGTGTGTGTGTGTGTGTGTGTGTGTGTGTGTGTGTGTGTGTGTGTGTGTGTGTGTGTGTGTGTGTGTGTGTGTGTGTGTGTGTGCAACTGTGTATCTGTTCCAATAGTGTTTATATATCACAGTTCTCACTGATATGGCTGAAACTATTTTTCTTTTCTCCATGGCTCTTTGAAGGACATATAATACTGAGCGATATTACGCTTTCAAATATCTTGTGTTGTCTAACCAATAGTCCGAAACTCAAAGAAAATACATGTACGATTATAGAAGACTGAGAAAAAGTGTGTATTATTATTAAAATACATATTATTACTGTACAGTATTTATTCTACTATACATTATTTATTTTACATTCTGTTTTCTCTGTTTTTTTATTTCATTTTATTTTAGGTTATATTTTTAGAACTACTTTATTGATCCTAATTTGGGAGTAAGGCATTTCACGTGGAATACAAATTAAATAAATGAGAGAATAAACAGAAACAGTAAATATGTACAGGGAAAAATATATATCCGTAGAGTATATCTATTGAATACACCGTATAAATATACAGTATTGAATTAAGTATGCACTTTAACAGACCACATATCTTATATACGTATACATATTTATTATTCCTGAAATTCCTGTACATTACATAATTGGAGGATTCTGTGACCTATTGCAACAACAAATACTGCTATTGTGCATATTATAATAAATCCTTAGAATATTTGAGAGGACTGTGAAGTCTCCTTCTCAGATATTTAAATCTTTTTATTGAACCAGCGATCATCATGGAGATATTAAGAGCAGAATAACCAACTCATGTGTTCTGTTTCAGACCCAGCCCCCGGCCGGCGTTACACCCCCCCCTCCACCACCCTCGCCTCGGGGGGGAAGATGGCCGAGGCCCTGCCCCTGGGCGCCCAGGAGGCCGGAGGCGGGGCCTCTCTGATGGGCAAACTGCGCATGGCTGACCGAGGCATGGTGGAGGTACGCTGACACACACTCCTTATTAATATCTGTTGTACTGATGTAAATGTCCCTCACGGCTCTCCGTTGTGCTCTCAGGTGATCTCAGATCATCCAGGGGAACTGGTGAAGACGGACAGCCCTAACTTCCTGTGCTCCGTGCTGCCAACACACTGGAGGTGCAACAAGACCCTGCCCATCGCTTTCAAGGTGGGTACCTTCACCCAATCCACTGCTGCATCCAACAGTACCCTTAACCTATTAGGTATGATAAAACATATTGATTTGTTAGAGATGAAAGTGCCACACAGTAAACATTAGATTAGATGTCATTTATTGATCCCAGTTTTATTTGATTATTATAATTATTTGTTACAGCAGCATGTAAACAAGGCATTGCAAATTAATACAAAATAAAATATGATGGAAAATCAACATACAGCACAGACAACAGTAAACATATACATATCATCACCAGATCAATATATCACAATCGCATACACAATATAAAATATAAACATAGAGAATAAGAGACCGTTAGGTTGCTAAGTTAGTTGCATTCCTCGATAAAAAGTAATATTTTAAATAGTTTATTCACTTAAAAGTAGGAAAATCTTTCCATACAGTTATTTTCGTTTTATAATATATTACATTATTACAATTCCTTCCATGTAAAGCTCTCTCCATAGGCGACAATTTGACGATTGTTTGGGTTTTATACTATTTCCTATGAGAAAGAGAATAATTGGATATATCATGGCTGTGTATTCCCCTGTGTGTGTGTGTGTGTGTGTGTGTGTGTGTGTGTGTGTGTGTGTGTGTGTGTGTGTGTGTGTGTGTGTGTGTGTGTGTGTGTGTGTGTGTGTGTGTGTGTGTGTGTGTGTGTGTGTGTGTGTGTGTGTGTGTGTGTGTGTGTGTGTGTGTGTGTGTGTGTGTGTGTGTTTATTTATCACACAGCTTATCTGCACTTTGAGACAAAATGCATTTGTGGAAAAGCAGCTTTTAGCCGCAGAACACACGGCTGATTGATTTATTGAGTTTTATGCATTAGTGTTCGCACATGCATGTGTGTGTGTGTGTGTGTTTGGTGCATTATGCGTCATGAGCGGATGTCACTGCCTCTTACTGATAATGGGCGATTGTTATGATGCACACACACAACCAGAAAACATACTATAAAAACCTATACTATACAGGGAACTGTTCACACAATAGGTGCACAAAATAGATGTATTAAAATATGAAACTAGCAAACAGAATCTGATAACTTCCTAAAACTAAACTAGAAATGGATTAAAAAGTCAAACCATTAATATCTTTGTATTCACAGGCACCTGGTTTAAGAACACACACACACACACTGGCCTTTTCCTGTTTATCCGCTGGGCTTATGTCTTGCTCCCTTACTGTGTGTGTGTGTGTGTGTGTGTGTGTGTGTGTGTGTGTGTGTGTGTGTGTGTGTGTGTGTGTGTGTGTGTGTGTGTGTGTGTGTGTGTGTGTGTGTGTGTGTGTGTGTGTGTGTGTGTGTGTGTGTGTGTGTGTGTGTGTGTGTGTGTGTGTGTGTGTGTGTGTGTGTGTGTGTGTGTGTGTGTGTGTGTGTGTGTGTGTGTGTGTGTGTGTGTGTGTGTGTGTTCTTTCTTCCTCTTTCAGTTCTCCTATATGAAATATTTTTGTGCCAAGACTTGTATTTTCATTTTCAAACCCAGAGTAACTGTTTCTTTAAAATCCCCACTCACCATTAATTCCACCATTCCACTCCAGATCAGCTCAACACTGTCATCATCAGCACAGCGAATTTTCAGCTCATACCAAAGAACTTAAGACATAAAGAACATGGGTATAGCAATACGTTATTAAAAACAGAGCGGTTAGCTCAGGTGACAGAGAGGAGAGTGTCTGTTACTCATTTGCACACGGACGGTGTGATCGGCGCTCGTATGGAAATGTTGCTGGAGGTGTGGAGAAGGACCGTGTGCTCTCTAGTGCACGGAAAGTTTCTTGTTTACATGTTCCACATACGGAGAATCATTTACCTTTATTCCATCATTTGCAACTTTTTCATTAAGTTTTGAGGTAGTCAAGCTTATCGCTTCTCTGTGTCTGAGTATCTATCTGGGTGTGTGCATGTGTGTGTGTTGGTGTTCGTTTGTGCATGTGTGTGTGCGAAGATTCCATATATATCGCAGTATGAGTGTGTGGTTGCTTGTGCGTGTGTGTACATCTGTGTGTCTGTGGGGTGCAGCACATAAGGTCACTATCTGCTTCTATCGCCTAAAAGCATGATGGGAACTTTAGTACGAGTGAAACTGAATATCATTATTTTAGTTTTAAACCATCAACACATGTATAAGCTCAGAATATCCTCTATGAGACATCACACATCTCAAACTTTCCGACAATTTTCTTCCATGTCTCTAGGTGGTTGCCCTTGGCGACACCCCTGACGGCACCTTGGTTACGGTGATGGCGGGAAACGACGAGAACTTCTCCGCTGAGCTTCGTAACGCCACGGCCGCCCTCAAGAACCAGGTGGCCCGATTCAATGACCTGCGCTTTGTGGGCCGCAGTGGAAGAGGTACACACACAAACACACACACCAAACACACGAGTGCCATTGACCCAAATATGAGTGTGATGGGGCTTCAAACTCTTACACAACACAGCATGGATAAATTAGGGGAAGTAAATGTGAATAAAAACGGTGTTGTCTCAACTTCCTCGTAACTCCCCGTTTAACGCCCCCCCCCCCCCCCCTCTCTCTTCAACGGACACACTACTACAGTTACACTAAATCAGTCGCAGGCAAATGTCCCCACTAATATATTTAAAACAGTGTGTACACAAGCTCTGCTAACACACTCACACACGTATAAAAATGACAAGTACTCCCCATGCTGCTGAATGGCAATATGGAATACCTCTCAATATTTGATAGATTCCACAATGCTGCTGTTGGGAAATTAGCATACATTAATGATTCATGTGCAGTCCAATTCAAATTTAGAAAGTTGAAGAGTGAACATTTGTTTAGATGCAAATGTAAGCGGACAGAGGACAATGAGAACATTTTCACAGTATTTTAAGATACAAAACGCGATCTTCTTTGGAGTTATTAACTCACATCTGCAACGTAAGAGGGAGAGAAATTGTCATGTATCATATTTTAAACTGAACCCTTTACATTCTTCACTTTTCTTTTTGTTATGAGTAACTTGCTAATAAAGATTTTTTTAGATGTATTTCATGTGCCACTAGAATTTAAATAATTTAAATGATAACATGTTCATATTATTCTATACATGATAATGTTCATCCATTTGGACTAAACATTTCGATATATTCGAGTTATATTTATTTAAAATAATTTGTTAATGATAAAAGCATATTCTTTCAAAAAAAGTAACACGGGTAAACACATATGTTTTTGTATAACACTGAGGAATATTAACGTTGGTCCTGGGTTGTTTCAGGAGCTTCTCCTCCATGATTTGTGGAGGAAACAGTGAATCATTTGCATGTATCATGAGATAACAAGCCACATGTGGAGCAGCTTCTCCACCAAAACCTCCAAACGGCCATCAACTGTCTGTGGTGAGGGTTAGCTTAGCGGCTAACCCCAAAGAATGGTTTAGTGGTTATAATAGCGGTGTGTGGTTGGGTATGTGTGTGTGTGTGTGTGTGTGTGTGTGTGTGTGTGTGTGTGTGTGTGTGTGTGTGTGTGTGTGTGTGTGTGTGTGTGTGTGTGTGTGTGTGTGTGTGTGTGTGTGTGTGTGTGTGTGTGTGTGTGTGTGTGTGTGTGTGTGTGTGTGTGTGTGTGTGTGTGTGTGTGTGTGTGTGTGTGTGTGTGTGTGTGTGTGTGTTCACACAGGGTGAATGTTGTGAAAGAGAAAAGCGATTGTCCTGTTAAAAAGAGGAACTAAAAGAGAGACTGAAAACTGGTTGCACATGAGCCACACACACAGACACACATACATACATACACACACACACACACGCGCGTTGGCAGTAGGCTGAAACATCATATGAGAAACCGCATGACACATGCTGCATCATCATTTTCCTTAGTGCGTATGCACTGTTGCACTGAGATGCCTATAGGTTAAATCTGTATTGTTTTCACACAATGACTTAGCTACAAAACACAACAACCTTTACTCAAACAGTAACAGCGGTGCATCAAACAAAAGGGTGCGTTGCTGTAGGCATGCTGCTTCAGGAACTGATGAGATTAGGAGATATAATGTTGGAAACGTGAGTGAGTCACTGATCTACGAGTTTGAAGGTCTGTCTTGTTGCTTTGTGCTCAGACCGTACTCTCATTGAAATGAATGAGGGAACGGCTGCAGCAACAAATCAGCAATTTCTCCCAAAATCGTTTCATATGTGTGTTTTAACATCAAGGCGACGGTTTTGGGGATTTTTGGATTTGGGGTTGCCATACCATTCAGGAATATAATTGTATATGATTAATAGTGGCAGGAAACAGATGATGTTCACTGATATGCAGATATCAGTATGTGTTCTGCAAACACACACACACACACACACACACACACACACACACACACACACACACACACACACACACACACACACACACACACACACACACACACACACACACACACACACACACACACACACACTGATGTTGCTTTGTTGAAGATGGTAAACAAGAGATTTCGTCTGATCAAATGATTATGAGTAAAACTGGACAACCCCAACTCAGCAAGCTCTGACACGATGCGATATACACACACACACACACCTCTTGTGAAATTTGCTCTTATCTTCAGTGGATGACAGAGACATAGAGATGATTATAGAGGCCTGAAAAGCACTGATGTCAAGATACACACGCCTTTGTGATTTGGTCGTGTGTGTGTGTGTGTGTGTGTGTGTGTGTGTGTGTGTGTGTGTGTGTGTGTGTGTGTGTGTGTGTGTGTGTGTGTGTGTGTGTGTGTGTGTGTGTGTGTGTGTGTGTGTGTGTGTGTGTGTGTGTGTGTGTGTGTGTGTGTGTGTGTGTGTGTGTGTGTGTGTGTGTGTGTGTGTGTGTGTGTGTGTGTGTGTGTGTGTGTTTCCACCGGCTGGCTGATAGACATAACACACACAGACTTCAGCTGTTCTCTCCCTCCTCCTGTGTCTCTATCAGCCACCTTCTCTTACTGTAAACTCTCTCTGTAAGCAACCTGCACTAAGGACAGGAAGCCATCTGAGCATTCAGTCAGACAACAAAAAGGGCAGCATTGGTTTGGGCATCTTGCTACATATACTAATGAGTTTGAGTGTTTGATCTATGAGTTTGAACGTCTATCAGTCACTATAACACTGTGACATTTTTCATAATATTCGTGAAGGGACTTTACAAGTGTGGAAAGTTGGCACAGCTGCATTCTTTTGTATTTACAACACGATGGTCCTTATCGAAAATGTAAAAAAAATGGCTGTTATGCAAGTAAAGAAAACAGATGTGTTCATTTATAACAACCCTAATTTTATGTTATATTCATATTCCTTAACTTTTGTTGTTATTTGATACCTAGGGAGAGAGAGAAGTGAGAGTAACACCTGGCATTACCAACAAAAGTATGGTGTGTGTGGCATCACTGTCTGCATATGGTAACTTTACTCCGGCCCTGGCATAAAACAATAGCGGAGGTGTGTGTGTGTGTGTGCGTGTGTGTGTGTGTGTGTGTGTGTGTGTGTGTGTGTGTGTGTGTGTGTGTGTGTGTGTGTGTGTGTGTGTGTGTGTGTGTGTGTGTGTGTGTGTGTGTGTGTGTGTGTGTGTGTGTGTGTGTGTGTGTGTGTGTGTGTGTGTGTGTGTGTGTGTGTGTGTGTGTGTGTGTGTGTGTGTGTGTGTGTGTGTGTGTGTGTGTGTGTGTGTGTGTGTGTGTGTGTGTGTGTGTGTGTGTGTGTGTGTGTGTGTGTGTGTGTGTGTGTGTGTGTGTGTGTGCGGTCGCAAAAGTGTTGAGTGAGTGTCTTCCAATAGCTGTGTCTGGCAATGAACCCCCCCCCCATTCAGGGTCCGCACAAACACACACTAAATGTGTACAGGAGAGAGAACATTAGGAGGACACGTATACTAGTACTAATAAACACTTATTTCCTTCCCTGTTTTTCTTCCTCTTTCTTCCTCTCATCTATACTCTCTCTTGTCTTCTTCCCCTTTGCCTCTCCTTTTTCTCTCATAGGGAAGAGTTTCACTCTTACCATCACCGTGTTCACCAACCCTCCTCAGGTGGCCACGTACCAGAGAGCCATTAAGATTACAGTGGACGGCCCCCGAGAGCCAAGACGTGAGTGACACATCACTATGTTCTCCACAGCAGTTTATAACATGTGGAGTCCCACAGGCTTCACATTTGGGTCCCCAGAACGTTTTACATTTTTATTCATGCATATCCTGTAGTCTATAAACTAGATACTCAGAGAAGACTGTAATCCATAGAGACAGACTCTTGGTTTGTGAGTCAATAAGGATAATGCAACACTGAGTTCCTTTGTGATGACACATGGGGAATTCTCAAGGCAGAGAAGAAGAAAAACCTTTTTTTTTTAATAATAAACACAAATACTTATAGTTTGCTTTGATTAGGAGTGAATTGAGCGACGGTGTTCAGATAAGACATGAGGTGACAGAAAGAGAGGAAGACTCCTGCCAGCTCCGCTCAGCTGTGAATAACCATCACTCGTCTCTAACTCGCCACACACACACACACACTCAGTATAAATACACACACATGCACACTTCCCCCATTGGGAGGAAGTGCCTGTAACTGGATCTCAGTCTCACTGCTTTGAAGTGCAGCCAACACCACAGACAGCGTGACAGACCACCACACACACACACACACACACAGACACACACACACACACACACACACACACACACACACACACACACACACACACACACACACACACACACACACACACACACACACACACACACACACACACACACACACACAGAGACAGTCAGACCCCTATGCGGCGCCCATCGTCAGATTTCCGAAAGCATTAGCAGACAGTGTGTTAACAATGTTGGGACATTGTTGCAGCCTGCTTTGGGTTGTAGCTGTTACAGTAATCCTTATATTATGTAATCATAACACAAGCAGGAAGTCATCTGCTGACAAATCACCTCTTCATATTTTGATGGAACGGAAAATGAGGACTGAAAACAAATCCATGTTCAATCGTCACCCAGCACCACGCACACAGTGAAATTGAGCCTCTGCATTGAAGCCATCCTATTATTGTGGGCAGGTATTATAGCTAAAGGCCAGTGCCTAGAAGGTGAACTGGCACCTCTCAAAGTACTGGCCACTACTTTTACTTAGTTCTCAAGACACTGCCATACACTTTCAATTGTGGTAGCTGATTACTTTCAATGAAACTGGAAAAAGTTGGTGCTTTCGACTTCATATTTAAATTTGACCACCGGTTATCTTGACAGATTTGTGTCATCTCTTCCTCCCAGGTCATCGTCAGAAGATGGATGAAGTTAAACCCGGAACGCTGGCTTTCTCCGAGAGGCTCACAGAGCTGGAGCAGCTGAGACGGAGCTCCATGAGGTTGACGCCCCCTCACCACCATCACCATCAACACCCCGCCAACAGCCGCCAGTCTGCAGCACTCAACTCTGCCAGCCACTTCTCCAGCCCTGCACACGCTCAGATTACTGCTGGTAAGAGATCTAAAGGGATTCAATCCATGAGCCCAAATCAAGAAATTAACGGAATTGTCATTTACCATATTGTACACAGCAAGAATTAGGCTTTCAGGGATGAATTGACTTCAGGAAAAGTACTATAACTAAAAAACACAACCACCAAACAACTTTTCTTATCAATTCAAACTGAGCTAAGCTAGAGTTGCTAAACCAACTCATCTAAATACGTTGTTGTCTTAGACCCCGGATATAAAGTATGACTGGTTCATCAGGCTATAATTTAGACTATAATACATCTTCTTTTAAAAGACAGGGGATTCACAGATGATTAGAGATTTATTTTCATGGAAACTAATTCACTGTAGCTTAGTTTTGTAGAAACTTGAATGGTCACTGTTTTGATAGATAGCAGCACAGAAAGAAATTTCCCCCAAAAAAACTTTAACATAAATAGATGCAGAGAGAAGTAAGTTATTTATTTATGATTCCTCAGAAACCCTGTGTGATGAGCCATCACTTAGTTCATCTTTTTCTGGAAGCAACACTTGCACAGCTGTGCAAGGGACTTTTTTGGAAATGATCTAGTTGCATGATATAAGCATCATAATAATGATTCTCATAATAGTCAGAATGTATGACCTTATTAGGTTGCCCCCAACCCTAACCCTACTTTCTGATAACCGGAAAGCCAGGGATTTGCCTTAAACTGCAGTTTCTTTAATGGCCGGTAGCTGCCTCCATGCATCTACACTCTTCAATGCTCAGTCAAGCAGCTATGTTATTAGCATAAACCTAACTTATCATCTTTAAATCTAATTACATTTTAGAGCGGAATCAAACGGACTCGTTTCCAGCATTTAATCAACGTCAAAAAGCGTGTGTGTGTATTTCTCAAACTTGTGAATTCAGGTTGCATCAAACCTCATTGTTCCTCATTGTGGTTTTAGCGAGATCCATTGTGGTCTGTGTGCGCGTGTAGGTGTGTGTGTGTGTGAGTGTGTGTTGCGGTTGCCGTGGATACACTACCACCAAAATGCATTATCTGTTCCTCTTTTGTCTTAGTGGTAGTGACGCCACGTGTGTGCGTGTGTATGTGTGTGGGTGAGGAAGCAAGTCATGCCTGAAGGAGGAAATGAGAGTCAGCTGGCAGGAAGTGCTACTGTGAGAAAAAAAATCAAATCTATAACTGTCAGAATTTGAAGCATCCAAGATATCTGAAAAGCGTGTCAACCATTGGCTATGATTCATTTTACCATCCAAAATATAAAAAGTCAGGCCTTAGACGACCATAAACAAATAATTATAGTAATTAATAAATGCAAGATAGACAAAAAAAACACTGCTTTTTCTTTATTTATACTCATCTTCTGAACTTCACCTTTTAACCAAACTTAAATACAACATGATAGCCTTTGTTTCATATTAAAATGTCCAAAACAATCTCTCTCGGGGTGAACAGGTGTCCCACGCCGCGTACATTATGCCAATGTCCAGCATTGGATTGACAGCTGCCATTCTAAACTTGCCTTTTATCCAATGGCAGTGTATAAAAGCAAGAGATCACCATCATCATTACCTGGGTCAGCTGTCAATCAATCAACACACAAGTGGGCAGGTCAAGGGCTCACCGTTCTCGTTTCCTATGTTATGCCCAATTGGCACAAAACAGCACAAGCTACAGACATCCACTTTTTGGTGGAATATTATTATCCATCATAGGAATTATCATATCTGCTCATCATATTAGAATTTCACTAGCACTAACTGCACATGGCAAAATGGGTAAGTGTCATAATTTTCATAATTTTCTGACATGAATTAGCCTACCGTTAAATGCCACAGATACAGTATGTAGTTCTTTGTGTTCTACTTCTACTTCTTAGCAGCCAGCCGGGGTGACTCCTGCCTCATATTAGTGCTCTGTGCCCCGGGAGAAAAGCCTGGAGAGGAGGGGGCTTGGCACAGGGCCGGCCTTCATCACCACCCAGACACACACACACACACACACACACACACACACACACACACACACACACACACACACACACACACACACACACACACACACACACACACACACACACACACACACACACACACACACACACAAACTCTTGGCTAGACTTGAAAAGCCTTCATTGACGTCTTGGCTGCTGTGTACAATTTGCTTCCTCGTCTGACTGCACATGCACGCACAAACACACACATGTACACACCCTTGTCTGAAAGTCTGTGGGTGATCAGTGCTATTTATTAGACTGTGTGGAAAAAGAGGGGATTGAATGAAATATCTCACACACACACACACACACACACACACACACAGCCCTTCCTTTCATCCGTCGACCCCCAGACTTAACTGCTTCCTCTTCTCCGTCTCTCTCCTCTGTTTCTTTCACTATCATCAGCCTCTGGCTCAAGTCATTTAAAATCACCCTTTCTTCAAAGATGATGCTATTTAACTGTATTCTTACTTGTCTTGTGTGAGCAGCATTGTGCAACCACATTTCAATCATGTAAAGACTTCTCTAAGTTTCTCCATGATTTTCTCTCTCTCTCTCAGACTCCAGGCAGATGCAGTCGTCTCCATCTTGGTCCTACGACCAATCGTATCCCTACCTTGGCCAGATAACCACGCCCACCGTCCACACAGCCAATCCCCTTTCGCCTGGTCGATCTACGCTCAGTGACCTGTCCTCGCGTCTCACAGGTAAGACACACGAGCATATACACTGATCAGTCTGTTCATACTGTTTAGAGGAACGCAAAATTAATATCCTCAATAGCGGTTAAAAACATACTAAAATCTATTTCTCCTGCACCCTGGGACTCTATCTGGTTAAATTATATTGTGCGTCCTCTGAACACTTGTAACCTAGCCTATGTACTTGGAAGGCCACTTCTTTCCCAGGATGCATACTTGACTTTGGGAAAACAGAGAGAATAGACTGTATAAGTAACCTTCCACCTTTGCTCTCTCAGGTCCTGACCTCACAGCCTTTGGCGACCACAGGATGACCTTGGAACGACCTTTCACCTCCCTCCCCTCCTTACCTGACTCCCGCTTCTCGGATCCCCGGGTCCACTACCCCTCTACAGCCACCGCCTTCAGCTACGCCCCCTCTCACAACGCCGTATCCAATGGCACCCTCGGTCTATCCATGGCGACGGCCATGGCGAACACTCCAGCGGGGAGGTACCACACCTACCTGCCTCCCCCCTACCCGGCGAACACCCCCCACCAGGGTCAGAACGGGCCCTTCCAGTCCACCTCCTCACCGTATCACCTGTACTATTCCACCACCGCCGGATCATACCAGTTCTCAATGATGGCCGGCGGTGGGGGAGGCACCGACTCTCGCTCCCCGCCCAGGATCCTGCCGCCGTGCACCAACGCCTCCACAGGCTCCTCCCTCCTGCACCCCTCTTTGCCCAATCAGAATGAAGGAGTGGGGGTGGAGGTGGAGTCCAGCCATAGTAGCTCCCCCACAAACATGGCCGCTGCAGAGTCCGTCTGGAGACCGTACTGAAGCAGGCTTAAGGTGCTCCCTGGTCATGTGACTTCACTGAATATACCCACCAACACAAAATATGATGTGACACGAGGCACAAGTCAATGTAAAAACGTGTCAAAAAACAGATAGCTCGCTCCAACAATCTTATCTCGGTTAAAGGATGAGGAAGTCTGATGGTATTTTATATTTTTTACGCATGAAGAGCGCCAAACCAACCATGTGTGTCTCTCTCTCTGGATGCTTTCTGACTTTACCATCCCTCTGCTGTCTATGTTGTTCCCAGATTTCATCCTAGACCTTACTGATTTTACACAACTCTACTGTGAGCGGAGTTTCATCAGTCAGGTTAGAGGAAATGTTGCCACACAGGGTACAATGTTGAGGGTCACCTTTCCTTGGGTAAACTACCATTTTAAAACCTGCTTACTATTTTATTTATATTCAAGCACTGGATTTTTTCGTGACATTAAATATTTGGAAAGACTTCACAGAGCACGGTTCGTCATGACTTAACCAGGAGGGGGATAAGAGCACCCAGTTTAAACAGCAGTGAAATAACATTGAAAAGGACTGGAGAAAATGTAGTGGATATGGACAGATGAGCGCAGCTTCCTTTGTAAAAAAAGCGACTTTCTCATAAATGTTGTTCATTAGAGATGATTTGCTCATGCCAAATAATACGATTGCCTGTTTGTTTGTCATTGTTTCTTCCCATGATTGTACCTCCTCTCTCATTCTTCTGACATTTTTCAAAAAACTGCCCATTACTGTCATCAATAAAATATGAAGACTATTGGTGTTATTCCGGCCCTTGAGACAAATTTGGACAGAAAATATAAAAACTGCAACAAATCTTAATTGACTGATTACATATTTATCATGGACAGGCCTTAACACACTGATTTCTACATATTTTTGAGAGAACATTACAGCATGGAGTTCTGTAAAATGCATTAATTTATTCCATTTAGGTAGCATGTTGTGTGTGTATGTGTGTGTGCGTGCATGCGTGTGTGAGGGATCCACTGTCGATTTGTACTGTATATAACCATGGCTGAAAATGACACCGGCATTTGATCCTGTTTTCATCACCCCTTCTCTTTTTGTTCTGACATGTTGATAGTACATTTTTGATTTGTGTTTTATATAAAAGCTCTTGGGAAATAATCAAACTTTTTTTTCTGTGTTTGCTGGTTGTCTGATCCTTACCCTATGTAACCCACACACACAAACACATCTATCCATTGCTATTCCTAAAGCTGTAGGAATTTACAGGCCAACAGACAAGCCCTAGCTTGCCTTCTCTGCCAGTTTATACACACACACACACACACACACACACACACACACACACACACACACACACACACACACACACACACACACACACACACACACACACACAAGTTGCTAAATAAAGGTCAAGTGTAGCCATACAGTGAGTCCACAGTATGAAAAGCTATATACACTTAGATAGTACTTTTACATCGACATGACCCTAAAGGTACAAATAGAATTACTTCAACTGGATACAAATCACACATTTGACACAAAATGTCCCTATTTTAAGATTAACAACAAACAAGAGAAGCACAATATACTCGCGGGGCAGTTAAACAATTTCCAAATATGGAATATTTTGCTGCTTGGATACTTGTTTAGCTTCGGTAAACAGTGACTTATAGTGGTTTAATGGCACATTATCTCCCAATTGGGTATAAAGAGGTTAATTTTTCGACTACAATAATAATGTTTTCTTATAGATGGAGTTCACTGGGCCTAATGCATCTTCATTTGGGGGTCGCGTACATGCCATGATTTCAGCAGCCCTGTTAAGGTCACTAGCCATCAATTCAAACCTGACTTTTGATGCAAATAGCACTACTTTTCTCTCTTCTTCACTACCAAAATATATGAGAATTGATTTCCTAACAGCAGCCATCATTTAGCCTTGCTGAGGTTCAGATGTGATTGATGACCCAGAGTAATGACAAACGAGGGAGAAATTAACAGGGAGAAAACATTTACATAATGTCCTATTAATCACTGTGACAGAGGGACAGAGGTGGAGATTGCAATGAGAGGTGTTGGGCAGGGGGGGCAGCTTTAGCAGGGAGATTCACTGTCCTCTGTGGTCATCAATGCAAATTTTTTCATGATGACGCACACTGAATCACAAGGCTTTTCTGTTGCAGCTGCTCCACAAGTTAAATTACCTACAAACTGTACACTTAAGACCAAAAGGGCATACACTTCAATATGAAGATACATATTAGTGTTGTTTAAGGAAGTTGTGGCTTATATAGTATTTATGCTGGCATATTTTCAGCTCATTATTCTGTGTGTTATCATGGTACAGCAACTTCAACATGGGATCATTGTTATAGGTGTATTAAAGATGCCATTTATTGAAACACTCTAATAGTACAGCGGTTAAGCCCTCAAATCAAGGGAAATTGTGCACTTTTTGAAAGAAACATGAAACTTCTACCATAGTTAGTTTATATCATGAGGTTTATTTTTAGATGTGGAGGGAAGTCAGATTTGACCTCTGAGGCCCGGGAGAGGTCAAATCGGGGATGGCCACCAATAATATTCAAAACTGACTCACTTTGGAACCGAACACTGTAGAAAAACACTTAAGGTGTCATTTCCCACAAATGTTAGGGTGCCCATTCTGTTGGTGATACATTTGAGACCAATATAATTCAAGAAAATCCATTTATGTTAAAGTCAAGGTAAAAATATATCAAAATATTTATTTTTTATGTACCCAAGAACATTCTTCAATTGATTTCTTTGTAGTGTCAGTATTATTTAGTTATAAGTTATTATTTCATGGGGTGTGTGGATATTTGTATGCATTCTCAGCACTGATTTATCAGCAGTTGACCCCCCTAGACCATTTCCACAGACTACCTGCAATACCACCGCGGACCACTGGTTGAAAACCCCCTGCTCTAAAGCTTCAGTAGCCTACTTATTCGAGGGGTTGTTTCTAGACAACATGGTGAGAAGTATTCAGAAATGCCACTTCTGACACTTCGGACATTTCTAACAGGTAAAAAGATTGACTATGAACAAACAATATTATTAAAAACAATATTAATATTAATATATGCCTTTGAATGCGAATGTATTGAATTTGACTGTAGCCAGGAAGGAGTTTTCCTTGCTAGCTAGCAAGGAAAACTCCTAGCTAGCTAGCTAGCTAGCGTGATCAAAATAATTATCCTAGCTTAAGTAGAAGACAGTCTGGAACATTTCTGTTTGAGCTGAGTAGTTTAATGATTGAACAGAGTATTTTCTAGAGATGTCAACTTGGTTATTATGTCAAATTTGGGTAACATTTTACCTGTCATAACAGTAACAAAACACAGTCACGGACATGTCACGAACATGTCATAAACATTATGTCAATGTCATATATATATGACACATATATGTCATATCATTGTCATTAAGTGTCATTTGGTTTAACCTAACCCTACAAAAACCGAATGACAAAATGACAACAGTGTTTAATACAATGTTAAATTGTTATCTTTTCAGATTCCCACGTCTTGCTGGAATTTTAACCCTCACCATGTCAAAGCATCACAGCTTGATGGTCCCTACCCAGCCCTCGTTATCCAAGCAATCCAAGCCACCCCCCAGCACTAACTGGGACATTTGTGTCCTCTGTCAAGTCAAAACAGATGAACCTTTACAGTGTCCTCTCAGAAACAAATATAAACAGTCTGTTGGTAGTGGCTATGTATCCCTCACAGAAGACCTTCTCCGGTTCCATACCCTTCAGCATATGCCAATGGACCTCAACCTGGAGCGATTAGATGATGGAGATGGCATAGAATCCACTTTGAAGAGACACAAGGCAGAGTGGCACAAGAGATGTCGGCTAAAATTCAACAAAAAAGCATATGATGAGCTAAGTCGGGGGAAATTAACTACAGCACAACAACAAAGTACCTCATCTGTACACACGCGATCTGCCCACAGCCATTCACAGTCCACAGAACCTACTTGCTTCTTTTGCAATGAGCCTGCTGCAGGTTCCTCAGGTTTGCATAATGCATCAACCTACAACATTGACAGAAATGTGAGGAAGTGTGCCCTTGAGCTTGAGGACACTGCTCTGTTGGCCAAGCTCGCAGAGGGTGACATGATTGCCATTGAGGCCAAGTACCATCATCGCTGTCTGTCTTCATTGTACAACAAAGCCAGGCAGGCTGCATCTAAACACAATGATGGAGATGATACTTGCCTACATGGCATAGCCTTTGCACAGTTAGTGGCATATCTGGAAGACAAGAACAGTGATGAGAACACTTCCCCTGTCTTGAAATTGACTGACATCGCTCAGTTGTACAAGACCAGGCTGGAACAACTTGGTCTGACTGTAGATAAACGGATTCACACCACCAGACTGAAAGAACGACTGCTTTCTGAGCTTCCACATCTGAGGGCACATTCACAAGGAAGAGACACACTTCTGAGTTTTGAGAATGACATTGGACCAGCTCTCATGATAGCCTGTCAAACTGACAGTGATGCCATGCACTTAATGCGAGCAGCACAAGTAGTGCGCAAAGAAATCTTTGGTTCGTCTTTCTCTTTTGACGGATCATTCCAAGAAAACTGCCAGCAGAGGGCTGTGCCACCATCTCTCTTGGCTCTCGTCAACATGGTACTTGATGGTACAAACATTAAGCATCAGACCACCACAAAACCTGCCCTAACAATCTCCCAATTGATGGTCTTTAACAGTAAGAAGCAGGCACGGAACATGGATTCACCAAGCTCAGCACGTACAAGGCACACCCGAGAAACTCCACTCCCTCTATATCTGTCCCTCAAGATCCATGCAGTTACACGAAGTAGTAACATCCGTGATATGATGACTCTTGCGGACAGACACCCAGATGTCCTGGCAGAATTCAAGTCTGGACATTTCGTGGTGCACAAAACCAGCAACCAGTTCTCTGCCATGGCACTTGACCAGTGCCATGAACAGAACAATGCCATGGTCAAAGGTTCTGGTGGGGCTATCGGACTGACTGGCAATCCAGAAGCACTCAGACGCTGGATGGTAGCAGGACCAGAAATCGCCAGGATCACTAAAGAGTTTGAAGAACAGGCAACACACCAACAGCATGGACCCAGTGACTCTAGACACCATGACCAGCAACCTGGAGTGCAAGCCACATTCCTGAAGGAGGTTAAGGCACTTGTCACGGTGCTGGAAGAGATGGGGAATCCATTTCTAGAACACAGCCAAGATCTTTTAGTCATTGACACAAGAGACATCGTTGATACCCAAGTTGCTGATACTGTAAGAAGGATTTATACCATTGGTGAGGAGCAGTACACCAAGTTTGTGACCCAAAGGCTGGAAAGGTGTACAACACCTATCACACACCCTCTTCCAAAAAAAAAGTTGCCACTATTCAGCAGACCACCTGTGAAGGTCAAATCAAAAGAGAAAGCACAACTCGCTGCACTGAAGAGTGACTGTGGTCTTTTTTCAAGGCTGTACATCTCATGTCAAACACGAGATGGAGACATCAACCACTTCTTTTCCCACGAAAACCAGGCAGCACCTCCAGCTCTGTCAAGTGGAGGAAAACTTCGGTTCAGGGTTAAAGCAGATCTGCTTCGCTGCCTGGAGTCAAATCTGCTTGAAATCAAGAGTGTTCCTAAGACTGATGCAGTAATTCTAGATGGTGCAGCTGTGGTTCAAATGCTGAATCCAAAGTTATCAAGAACATTTCAAGAGTATGGAGAAACATTGTTCATACCATACATCTCTGCTCAACTAGAGGTAAGCATCCGTGTTGACCTTGTCTGGGATGTATACCTATCTGCCAGCCTGAAAGCTTCAACAAGACAGAAGAGGGGAAATGGCAAGAGGAAAAGGGTGGCTCCCCTTACTGTGATGCCCAAGAACTGGAAAGACTTCCTTCGATGTGATGAAAACAAAGAGTTATTTTCCTTCCTGGCCCGAGAAGCCGTAAGTCTGCCAGTAGCACAGGGCAAGGAACTGTATGCAACAGATGGAACTGGAGTCCTCTGCTCTCCTGCCGATTCATGTGTGACCTGCCTTGCCCCATGTTCACAAGAAGAGGCAGACACCCGGCTACTTCTGCATGTGGCAGACGCTGTGCATAAAGGTTGTAAGAAGGTGACCATACGTACCGTTGATACAGATGTGGTGGTGTTGGCAGTGGCTTGTTTTAGCAAAATAGCTCCCGATGAACTGTGGGTTTCCTTTGGTGTTGGGTCGAGTTTCCGGTTTATCGCTATTCATGAAATGGTTGCCACAATGACTCCTATCCAATGCCTGACTCTCCCTGTCTTTCACGCTTTCACTGGATGTGACACCGTGTCTGCATTTGCTGGCCGTGGAAAGAAGATTGCCTGGGAGAGATGGAAGTCTTTCCCAGAGGTCAGTGATGCTTTCCAGGAACTCCTGTGCATGCCAAGTGAGGTCAGTGAAGATTCCATGTTACTGCTGGAAAGATTCGTGGTGCTCATGTATGACCGAACGAGTGAGTGCATGGAAGTGAATGATGCCAGGAAACAGCTTTTCTCCCAGAAGTCCAGGAGTTTAGAAAACATCCCTCCAACCCAGGCTGCCCTCAAACAGCACATCAAGCGTACTTGCTTTCAGGCTAACGTTTGGAACCAGTCACTGGTCCTGGACCCAGAGATGCCAGAGCCATCTGATTGGGGCTGGACAAAAGAAACCACTGGGTGGCAGCCACTCTGGACAACTCTCCCTGAAGCAGCAACGTCTTGCCATGAGCTGATCCGCTGTAACTGTCAGAAAGGGTGCACTGGACGGTGCTCATGTGTCAAAGCTGCACTTAAGTGTACAGATCTCTGCTTTTGTTCTGGGGACTGTTAAGATTTTTGATCACTACCAATATGTGATCCTGACATGAAAGGACTGTGGTGTTGTTAACCACTTCTCCGTCCCTTGATGATGATTAAAAAGTTAAATAATAAATCAGTTAAAAAATTACTTATTATTTCAATGACTGTTGTTATTGGCATTGTTATTATTGTTATTGACATCATTATTAACCTTATCATTACTGTTATTATTTTGAAAATAAACTACCTTTTTGCATCGTTCACCACCCTATGTTTGCATTATTTGACCTCCACATTGATCTAAATGCATTTTCTTGAATTCTATTGGTCTCAAAGGTATCACCAACAGAATGGGCACCCTAAAATGTGTGGGAAATGACACCTTAAGTGTTTTTCTACAGTTTTTGGTTCCAAAGTGAGGCATTTTTGAGTATTATTGGCGGCCATCTTGGATTTGACCTCTCCCGGGCCTCAGAGGTCAAATCTGACTTCCCTCCACATCTGAAAATAAACCTCATGGTATAAACTAACTATGGTAGAAGTTTCATGTTTCTTTCAAAAAGTGCACAATTTCATGGTTATCCGCTCTACTATAATAGAGTTTGATTCCTAAACTTTAAAGTGGTAGATTTTGCTTCTTAGATCAGTACCCCAAATTCAATTTTTTTTTCTCTCTAAAACAAACGCAACGTGACGCTTGACGTCAGCACGCTACGCGCCAAATTTGTATAGTGCGGAAGGCGCAACAACAAAACGTTAGTGTCAACAGCTGCAGTGTTTTTAGCATTTTGTCGGTTAATTTCTGGTATTTTAGAGAAATTATTCCTCTGCAGTATGTCTCAACCGGAGGGCTATTCACCGAGCTTCAAGCGACCGGCTGAAATTATGCGAATGAGGAGGAAAAGAACCAGAAGCGACGCCAGTGTGTTCTCCAGCCCGAGCGGACGGGGCTCCACTGCCGGGCAAAGCGACTCTTCGCCGGCAGGAGTTCGGCCTTTCTCCCCGGGGCCGCTTTTTAACACCCAGAGTCGTCCCGGATGTGGAATAAAGCGCAGAAACCCGTTCGCAAACATTGAGAATACGTACAGTCCAAGCAAGAAATGTCTAATTTACCACGAGGACGAACATGTAGAAGCTGTGGACCGGTGCAAGAAAAATAAATTGACAGAAAAGGAGGGAGAGGAGGAGATGTCAACAAAGACGGACTGTAATGCAGCGTTACCTCTCAGTGCGAGGCTGACTGAGGCAGAGAAACACGAACACCGAGATGTTAACAGCAAGGTCAGTTATACACCTACTATTACTACTATTATTTTAACTTGCAAAACCCCACTACTAGCTGCACAGCTGTCTTGAAAAACAAGGTGCCGTATATTAGCCTTAACCTCGTGATAATAAGAATCAGAACCAGAATTAAGGTTAATTACACATAAAAGAAATTTGCTTTGGAGTTTGGTGCAAACATAAACATAGCATAAGGTAATAAGTTGTAAGAGAAGATCAAAAATATAACAATTATAAAAAGAAAAATGTAACGATTATATAAAGAAAAAGACAATATTATGAAAAACAGCAGTATAATATATTGTTGAGATTTAATATGAACAAACAGAACCGTTATAAGTGCTTTACAGAGCGAGTTACCCTAAACAAAACAATAACCATGAGTACAACAACCATTGTCATTAAATAGACATGGACAGTTAGTAACATAACTGATCTGTAAATATCAAATGCATCACGTGAGGCATTGGGGCAACTCACTTTTAGCTATAGGTCTATCTGTGTTTAATTATCAGGTAGAATTTATATTTATTATGTGATCCCTGTTAAATAAACTTGTAAGGAAATGTTGCAATTGATTACTTTTATTTATGCATACTTTTCTGAAAGACAAACATAGTGTTTAGGCACCAGAGACCTTTAGTTAATGTTCATCTGACTCCAGTATACAGTACATTTGTTTTTGCGGTGACATGCTGACATTTTGATATGTTTACCCTTCCGTCCTCTGCTGTAGAAATGTCTATCTTTCTCTGAAGATGACTCCTTGTTCGAAGAAGAGGAGGAAGATGTCATGAGCCCACTAATAAAGGTTGGATATCATATCTATACAAAACATCTGTTGGTAGGTTCTAACCATGAGCCACATGTGTTTAAAAACCTCTTCAATGTCTCTCCCCAGAGCCCCCAGGCCATTGCTCCTGCCTCCATCGCCCCCCCCGTGTGCACAGTGTTTCCCACAGACTGGAGCCTGAAGACGCGCCTCCTCTTCACCTCCCCCCTCACCCTGTCCTGGGCCGAGAACCCCAAAGCTCAGGAGGAGGCCACAGGGCTGAGTCAGCACCTCAGAGCTCACTTCATCACGCTGCCACACAGCCTGCAGGTAGACTCAACACTGGATCTCTCACATCTGACATTTGTAGGCTTTTATTTATTAAGCCTAACAAATAATATTCCTACTGCGGTTTGATCATTGCACTAATCTATATTTTGTATTATTTGTAATGAATTGTACAGCCCTAACTAGGATCATGTTACTTATGAAATACTTTCCTGTTGCTGTTTTGGAGAAATGTAGTTTCTCAAAAAACAAAACATTCCAATATGTTTTCTGAACTTATCAAAGCTCTCCTCTCCAGAATGAACCTGTAGAAAGAGAAGTACAATAGCAACAGTAGGGGACATGTCTTTAGGGGTTTGTAAACAATGTCATTGCTTCTGCAGGACCCCCGCTCGTGCTCGGAGCTGCGCTGTGCGTTCCAGCAGAGCCTGGTGTACTGGCAGCACCCCTCCCTGCCCTGGCTCTCCCTGTTCCCCCGCATCAACGCTGAGAGGAGCTTCACCGGGAAGTGCACCCCGTGGGCCCAGGACCGCGCCCTGCAGCAGAGTCTCATGAGCGAATGGTGAGGCTTGAGACAAAGTAGTGTACAGGAACAGTTTTGTGACCTTTGTGTGACTTTGGGACTCTGCTTTTTCTCTCAGGTCCGTGAGTCTGTCGTCCCTCTACAGTCTGCTGAAGACCAAGCTGTGTCCGTACTTCTACCTCTGCTCATATCAGGTACACGCTGTCACTTGAATCCTGTTATAAAGGAGGGAGAACATGCTTGGTGGTGCTTTTCACACTACCATCCAAATAGACATTTTCACTGCAACTTTGTGTATAAACTGGTATCAAACTAAATCCCCAAGTGCAGTACAAGAACCTCCAGATTGTACTTTCGTAGAGTAATTAGTTGACTTACCAACTCTGATGATTTCCCTCTACCTACTCTCAGTTCTCAGTGTTGTTCAGGGCAGCAGGAGTGGGGGGGTCCGGCAGCATCACGGCCCTCATCTCTCCCACAACCCGGGGTCTCAGAGAGTCCATGAAGGCTGAAGGTGAGTCTTACCATTACACTTTTTAAAAACCTTTATTCTGACTGCTTATTCTGGTTTTTCATTGGACTCCTCTCTGTTGTGTCCCTGTGCAGGTATAGAGTTCAGTCTCCCCCTGGTGGAGGACAGGAGAAAGAGCAGGGAGCAGCAGAAGCACCCGGGCAAGGAGGAGGAGGAGGGGGAGGAGCAGGAGTAAGAGTCCGCTGTACATTACTGCAACCAGTGTTGTTGTCATTTGTTTATGTCCTTCTTTTTTAATGCAAACAAAACATTTTGTATTGATCTGCAGGTGTTCTGATCTGAAAGAGGCCGAGGAGCGCCACGGAGAGAAGGACGAAGACAACGACGATGAAGACGGCAGCTTCTCCTGGCTGAAGGAGATTGGGGTCCAGGACAAAATCAAGAAGCCCGACAGCAACACCATCCAAATGTATCCTCCTCAATCATTTCTATGTTTAGGACTCATTCCTGCACCACTTTGTTGTACCGCGTCTAATTAAATGTGTGATAGCTGCAGTTAAAGCTCCTTGACCCCAGTGCAGGCAAAAGGAGGGTCAGACCGTGTCTCTGGACCACAAGCCCGAGTCGGTGGTGTGTGTGGAGGGAACACACACCTTCACCCTCATCAACTTCCTCATCAACTGCAAGAGTCTGGTGGCTGCGGCGGGCCCCCAGGCCGGGTTACCCCCCACGCTTCTAGCCCCGAACGCTTTCAAAGGAGCCACCATGCACACACTGAAGGTATGGAGAAACACACACACACACACACACACACACACACACACACACACACACACACACACACACACACACACACACACACACACACACACACACACACACACACACACACACACACATACATATTTCTATGTCTGCAGTGCATATGACTGAATGTGTGTGTGTGTGTGTGTGTGTATTTCAGGCCCGCAGTGTGAATGTAAAAAGCCAGATTGGGGGTTCCTACCAGGACATCAGCAGTCTGGAGATCACAGGTACTTTGTCCTATTTCATACCTCCATCATTTTGTTAGCAATTTTATTTAGTTGTGGCAGAAATTGACTTTTTCTGAATGTCATTTCTCTTCAGGACCTATCCTCCCCTCGTCTCTCCACACAATCACCAACCTCCTCCGGCCGGCACAGAAGGGAAACTTCTCCTCTGCTCTCTACACACACACTCCTACCGCTGTCATGAACACACAACACCACGGCAGCAGTACAGGCCTTAAAGATGCTACATGAGCTCACATTTTCGGCTTCACATTTTGAAGTAAAATAATGATGGCAATTGCAGATACTGCTTGGCTTAAGCGATATCAACATACAGTATTATGAAAGATATACATAGTAGGAGGGCTTATAAGGGGTCACCCACAAACACTTTTTTAAATCATAGCGTGTTGAAAAATATGGAGAGAAAAGTCCATGCATGGCATTTTAAAATATGAAAAAGTATATAGTGTACTTTTAGAATTTGCTCCTCATGTATGCCACTGGATGCCAGAAATGCTCCTGTGACTATGATGTGTGTGTATAGCTCCACCTGGTGGTCACTCACTGCACATGCTCTCCCTCCTCCTGTCTGCAGAGCTCTGCCGGCTCCTCGGACCTGTCTGCCTGTGGCCTCCACCCTGCCTCCATCCAGCAGCTGACGCAGCCCTCCACCCTGGGAAAGACTGCTCTGAGCCACATCAGCATGATCAACTACAGCTACACCTGGAGGAGCTGATGGAGGAGTGATGGAGCCATCAGCTGTGAGAGGGGGGAGCACTGCTGTTCGATCTGCTTCACCTTCTCTTTACAAACATCAAAACAAACTGTTTCTGTCCATACACATTTTATTGTATTTGAATATCTATGTATGTCTGGCATGTATTGTGAATGTGTTTTTAAGGTTGATACATTTATTATTCATTAATATTTTTTAAAATGTATTTAATGACTTGTTTTATCAAATAAAATGAATGTTGCAACATCAGATGTTGTGATTCAAGACCATCATTCATGGTGATGCAAAAAAAGTTTGTGGAAAATATTTAAAGAAAACAACGTAGTATAGTTTGTTGAAAATATGGGGAAAAAACAATATAGTATGTAGAAATGTTTCTATATTTTTACATGTCAAAGATTACTATACTATATAGATTACTATCCTTCCGGGTTACAGGCTCTGATAATGTACACATTTCATACATTCATTATTTAAAAACATTTCCTGTTGCTTAAACATGTTTTGTCCATGGAATAAAAGTAAGAAAAAAAACAGCATTGTATGTCGAAAATGTGAGATAAACTATAAGCTATTTTAAAAAATCAGCATTTGCCTATACATACATTTTTACAATAAATATAAAGTAAACTAGGTGAGAATAAGACCATTTCCAAAGACTATGGCAACAATTATTTGCCATGGATAGCCCAACTTTAGCAGGCACAATTCAATGTTAACTAAACATGAAGATGGTTTATTCTGCCATGGCCCCCCCACAGGATGGTATGACCCGTACACGCCACGCCCCCTGCTGGCCAGAGACGCTACATAGCCAAGGTCAGCTGACTGATACGGATGACGCAATGGCAACAGCTCACAACAACTTCGCCAGCTCACGAGATGCACACGGAAGAGTGACTGGAGGGAATAAACAGCGATAACTAGAGTTTCCTGTGATTTAAAAGGTCAGTCAATGGCCAAACGTCCACACAAACTTAACAAATAAGCAAACCAACACATAAGCGAAACAAATAAGCAAACAAACACATAAGCGAACAAATAAGCAAACAAACAAACACGGTACCGCTGTGTTAGCTTACAGCTATGCTAACGCCGGTACAGTTGCTACAGTCAGGCCGAATAAACAAACCGCTCATTGTCAAATTCAACCGAGTCATGGTCGCTTTGAAATAATAGAATACTTTGAGAAGTACCATGACATTTCATTCTTTTTTTTTAACGGACTGCATGTTCGCTACTGTAGTTGTCAGTGGATGAGCACTTCCGGTTTACAGGCTCTGATAATGTACACACATCACTTCATACATGATTCTCTTAATACATTTTTCAATAGCTTAAACATGGTTTTTCGAGGTATTTAATCCATTGGTGATGTATGTTTAGCAGCAGATATACTCTTTCTGCAGTGGTGTTAGGGTGCAGTTTTAATTCATAATGCGCCTATCTTGTAGCTATGATGTGTGTATAGCTCCACCTGGTGGTCACTAACTGCACATGCTATAAGTAGCAATACTACATACAATTACTGTACCAAAAGTAAAAGTACTCTACGATTCTGAAATGGGCCATTATGCATAAGCATGTATATATATTTTCAACCTTTATTTAACCAGGTGCATCCCATTGAGATCATTGATCTCTTTTTCAAGGGAGACCTGCAGCAATTCGACTACACATGAAGACATAAAAACATAAAACAACAGAAAAACAAAAGGACATCATACAACATAGTTACAGGGTTACAATTTACATAGCTAACGACATTTACAGGTACCAACAGTATCAGATTGCATAGCATCTATCCGTTTTCCAAACCACATTGTTCAGAGTCACAGACTGTGGTGTTCACAGAAGCAGAGTTAGTCACAGAATCAAACAGAGAGCCACAGGACACAAAATGCTCATTAAAACAATTGGACATAGTGGCCCTGTCCGATATAGTGCCAGATGCTGTGGCAAGGAGGTAGCTCATTACGGATTTCACCGGTGGATATCGATTGTATGGCTTTCCAAAATGTTCTAGGATTATTCAGGTTCTTTGTGGTCACTGACAGATAATACTTCGACTTAGCACTTTTGATTTGTGATGTGAAGCTATTTCTTAGCTGCCTAAAATGAAGCCAGGCTACCTCTGAGCCTGATTGCCTAGCCCTAGCCTTAGCTCAGGCCTTGTTTCTCTCATGCAGGAGACTAGACAATTCAGCAGAGAACCAAGGATTGTCTCGTCTCTTCACTCTACATGTACGCAGGGGTGCATGTCTATCAATCATTTCCATAAAACCAAGATAAAAATAAGACCATGCAGTTTCTACATCATCACACAGATCGATTTTTCCCCAATCAAAACCAAACAGGTCATGTACAAAACCCCAAAACCCTGTGTCTCTCTTTATGATAATGCGAGGTTTACTCTTGTGTCCCTAATTGTGGCCACAGCACAGTGGTCACTCACATCATTAGCTAATACTCCCACATATTAGTATGTATAGGGAACATTAGTTAGAATTAGATCAATTAAGGAGGATCTATTAGGGGACTTAATGTTAGGGCGAATAGGACTGTCTACAATCTGAGTAACATTTAATGAGATACATTTGAATAACTTTATATACTGCTGCTGGATATCTTCACCTATACATATATGTAAAGTTTACTAAATTAATGATTTATATTAGCTAATAATCTAAACCTAAAATGTAACTAGTAACTAAAAGCTGTCAAATAAATGCAGTAGAGTAAAAACAGCATCTCTCTTTGACTCTGTATTTTGTAAATGACATACTTTGGCATGTATTCTGATATATTGAATATTTGTTTATGACTTTTTAATGTCAATTTTTTTTCACAATGACATTCTATATTAATCACCTCCTTATATATATTATTAATATGTATCTATATATATAATATATATGTATTAATAGTGTACAAAATGTTTCCTTTTTTAATAACGTTTTTACGAAACCTTTCTTATAACCATGTCATAATGTTTGTTTTTCAAATGGAAATGATTCCAACATTAAATCCTGAGGACTTTCTTTATCTTGTGTTTCAGCGTTCGGAGGTCTGCAGATGGGCTGGTGCTTACAGAGGGAACTATGGAGGAGTTCAGGTTTGTCTCCGTTATTTCAACCATCACTAAATCACATTGTAGTGAACAATATGTGGGATTTCTATGAGTAACTAAACTATGAATTCATTTATGACATTACTTTTTATGCCTTTTATGACATTTGTATGGCTTTTTACCACGACACGTACTATACAATATATCTTTGCATTAAATAATATGATATTATTTTTGAGATATTTCGACATTTTATTCATAATACTATTAATCTACTTTTTGTATGTTCATTTTGACCTACTATACAACTTGTTTCTACTATGTCGCTTTTTTTTTATATTTTCATTCTATAGTCAGTACCTACTATTCTGACTTCATGGTGTCTTTTCTTCTTTTCTCCTCACAGGACTGCGAGGACATTAATCTGACATCAATGAAGACGGTGGCTTCAGGAGTTTCTGAAGAACTTACGGTACTATACCATACACGTAGCTATGGGTGGGCCTTGAACCAAGGCAACCACCAAAAAGCTGAAAAATGATCTGTAAAATCTGTCACAGCAGCCAGTGAATGTAGCGTATTGTAAATTGTCTGACTTTCAATACTTTTTTATTTTTCGAAAATCATTGTATCTTACTTCTTTACAAATTCAGATATAGAGAGGTGCAGTGACGCGTCCTAAAACCCAGAAGTAAGCTGCACATGGCTTCCCTCGACAACAAAGCCATGAGATTTCTCCACAGGATTTTGAAAAATAGCTGGAAATAAGATCTGTGGGAAACCAACCTGTTAGATAAATGCACCTTTTGTTCAGCCGGATAATATCCACATGTCTACCCTACTTTTATCATTTTCAAATCATAAATCTAATTGATAGATTTATGATCTCTCACTATGACCCAGAAATAAAACGGTGACTGGACGACCTGCCGGTGAACGGGAAACTTACAAGCCCCGATATCCAGAATGAGATACTGCAAATGGCTGCTTCTTTACTCATCACAAATACATGTGTGTTTATTCTCGTCATGTTCAACAGGCTGTTTGAAATGAGCGACTAGGCAAATGTTCCACTACAACAGTCACAGATTGCATCGATCTAATCGAGGGTCCTATAGGAAAACTATACTACATTGAGGAAAACAGAAGCTGACTTCATTAAACTTGTGACACTGAAAGATGATTTGATAAAAAAACACGACATCCTGAACTGTGACGTCACAAGAGGAGGTTGCTAGGAAAGCTTGGCGGTTGGCAAAGTGAATCTACTCTGGGCAAAGCCTCCCCTGTAAAGGACCTACACAACACTTTGAATCCTGTGCTTGACAGGCAGATTATGGAACTGGACTCTCGGTTTAAGGCGGACTCAGACGGGTTTATGAGAGCATTGTTGCCTCGGTCTACCTTTGGTGACAATGAATGAATTCATCCTGCCGGCACACACTTGCCCATCTGTGTGGAAGTGTTTGTACAGCAGCTAAAGAGAAAGGTGACAGCGGGCATAACCTTCCCATCACTCGTGGAGGTGCTCGACTCGTGTCCCACTGACATTTTCCCTCAAATGAATCGTGTCCTTCGGGCTCTCGTCTATGGCGTTATTTTTGTGCCTCTATTCTGAGCACGCAATGAAACATTTTGAGCACAGAAAAACATATTTTGCAAACACAACTGATTCTAAGCCCTCTCACAAACTCCTGCTCCGTGCGCAAGCAGACCGCTGCACGCGCTTTCTCTCTCTCCCTCGCTCAACCTCTCCACCCTGTGCGCGCTCAGGTTTGCACAGCGTTACAAATGTGCCACAAAACCAACCAATCGGAGAACTCAAGGAGGTCCATTCTGACTTATTTCAGTTAACATGCGTGTTAGGACATATTAAGTGTGTGTGGTCTTGAACGGGCTGGGCCCACCTGATTTATTTTGGACCCACCCACTCTTTGATATCTGCCTACGCCACTGCACTATACTAGGACTTTTCTGATATCTCCAACATACTACACTATGACTATTTCCAACCTAGTCATAGTATAGTGTGCTATTTGTATTTAAATGTTGGACATAGCTGGACATACTTTCCTGGATCTTTTGACACTAAACCAGAACGTTTTTCTGATATTTTCGACAAACTGACTTCATGGTATCTTTTTCTTCTTTACTCCGAACAGGACTGCGAGGACACTCATCTGACATCAATGAAGACGGTGGCTTCCTGAGTTTCTGAAGAACTTACGGTACTATACTTTGACTTTTCTGATATTTCCGACATGCTATACTATGTCTATTTATGATATTGTCAACTTGTTGATTTTTTGCATTTTTATATATTATATATATTTTCATTCTACTAAGCTGACTTCATGGTGTCTTTTTCTTCTTTTCCTGGAACACCGAGTGCAAGTACATCTGACATCAATGAAGACGGAGGCTTCCTGAGTTTCTGAAGAACTTACGGTACTATACTATGACTATTATGATATTTCCAACATACTATACTATGTCTCCTTTTAAAATGTTCTTCTGATATTACTATACTATACTATGTTGTTTATTATTAACATTTTTCATCATATTATATTATTAGTTTGAATTACATTTCTGACGTACTTTGCTATGTTTTCTTTTCATATTTTCGAAATTATACTATTTAGTTTTTTCTGACATTTTCAATCTACTATACTGACTTCATTGTGTCTTTTCTTCTTTTCTCCTCACAGGACTGCGAGGACATTCATCTGACATCAATGAAGACGGTGGCTTCCTGAGTTTCTGAAGAACTTACGGTACTATACTTTGACCTTTATGATATTTCCGACATACTGTACGATGTTTTCTTTTTGCATTTCTCCAACATTGGTTAGGGTTATGACTTTTTTTGTCATTTTTTTCAACATGCTATATTAGGACTTTTCGGTCATTTTGAACAAAATAAAATACCACGCCTGGTATCAACACACTATACCGTGCCTTATTATGGCATCAAATAATTGTTTTGATTATTTTTTTGCATTTTCTTTTTTAAATCGACATACATTCAACATATATCGACTATGGCGTTTCACATTTTTTGCAATGTTTCGAAATGCTATATTATGAATTTTCTGTCATCATTATAATCATACTATACTACGCCTTGTGTCTACACACTACACCGTGCCTTATTTCCACATAAAATACAATGTTTTCATGGGTTAGGGTTAGCTATACTGACTTCATGGTGTCTTTTTCTTCTTTTCTTCCCTCAGGACTGCGAGGACATTCATCTGACATCAATGAAGACGGTGGCTTCTGGAGTTTCTGAAGAACTTAAGGTACTATACTTTGACTTTTATGATATTTCCGACATGCTGTACGATGTTTTCTTTTAGTATTTTTCCAACATGGGTTAGGGTTATGACTTTTTTGACTTTTCTGTCATCGTTATCAACATACTATACTACGCCTTGTGTCTACGCCCTAAACCGTGCCTTATTTCCACATAAAATACAATGTTTTCATGGGTTAGGGTTAGCTATACTGACTTCATGGTGTCTTTTTCTTCTTTTCTTCCCACAGAGAGTGAAGAGAGGACCCCCCCCCCCCCCCATCAATTAAGACCCCGGCTGCCTATGTTTCTGAACAACCTGTGGACGTTTTCAGCCTTGGGGAAGTATAGCAGACTTAGCAGCCTGAGGGACGTATAGCAGACTTAACAGAATATCGATGTGGCTGCAGTGAGAGCACACAGCCACTTAGCAGACTTAGCCGACTTGGGGCGGTGGCTGGGGTGCCGAGCGGCCCCCCCCAGCCACGTCAGCCCCCCCCAGCCACGTCAGCCCCCCCGACTTAGCAGACTTAGCAGGCCTACAGACTTAGCAGACTATCGGCAGTGACTGCAGGGCCCTGCACAGGAGTGCAGTGAGAGCCGGCAGCCACCTATCGGCCGCTTATTAGACTTAGCAGACTTGGGGACGTTTAGCAGACCTAGCAGACTTGGGGACGTTTAGCAGACTTAGGGAAAAGGCTTCACTGCTATGTATGAATAAAATGAATAAATGTGAATAAAAAAAAGTTTCTTAAAATAAATTTGTCTCTTTTGTTCATTTACAGTTCCCAAGATAGTATGCTATTCACTACTCTCTCACTTCCTAACACTCCTTTATTCTATTCCCTTAATTAGCATCCTATTAACCTATTCATTACACCCTTACCCTTATCCATCTACTCTCTGCAACGTGTAAGGCTCAAACCTGCAACCTCTGGTCTACCAACCACCCTTCTATCTCCTTGAGCTATGAGACCTGATGACAATTCTCTGCTGTTACTTGTATTTGACTTCTTCATCAAGGGAAAGACACCTTAAAACTCTGCATGGCACAAGACTCAAACTCCTGGGATCTTTAAACCCAGTGGACCACCCGAGATTTGAACTCACGTTCTCTGGTCTCCAAGACGGGTTCTTATCACAGTGAGCCATACGACCTGACACAGTTAGATGTTCCCTGGCCTATCTGAGATTTTCACCTCAGGTTTGGACTTTAAAATACACAGCTCAAGCACCTCTTATTTGACTTGAGACGTTATTGTTTCGTAGAGCTTATGTCTTGTTCATTTGAGTTTGTGGACCTTAAAGATGACTGGACCTGAAGAGCCTTAAACGCACAACCTTCAGTCTCACAGGCAGTCTTCTAACGCTCTGAGCCATTTGACCTGACACAGTGTGAGAAGGTTTTGAAGTGATTTTGGCTTTTTATTTGGGATGATGGACTTTAAGAAACAATGCACGTCACAAAGATCGATCTAACAACCTTTAGCTTTCGGGGCAATGTTGGATCTCTGAGCCATTTGTTGTGGCTCTTCTCCATTTCATTTTAATGTAATTCTTCACTTTGGGTGTTGGCTTTCAAAAATCACTGCACCTCACGAGGATCGAACTTAAGACCTCAGGGTTGCTGAGCGGTTGTGTATCTCTCTAAGCTATTTGATCTGAGCATCAGGTGTCTGTATGTCATGTCCTCTCATGCACACAAGCACACGTGGACAATGTGAAAAAGTCCTCGGTTGCCATTGTGTGTGTTGCTCTGGTCTGGCTTCAGGGTTGGGGAACAGTCTTCTTGTTTAATAAAAGCTTTTGGAATGAAATAACTGCCTTGCTCCAAGCCAAGAACAGGAATCAGATTACATTTAGAAATAAAGGTTATAAAAATAGCTTTACTTATGTGGGTAATAATGGACACATTATAGAAGGAGAGCCAAAGCTTGCATAGAGTGATGACCTTTTATTTGAGGAGGATAGTGCTGACAAACATTCATATTAAAGTGAGGTGGCTGTACAGAAGAGATGCTGTGAGGCTCGACACTTTGGTACATTCTGGTAAGACAAACTGAGGGGAAAATATAACAATGTTCATAATGTGAATGGATATAATATTAGTTTGTACATTCAAGTGTGAACAAAGGTCCCTAGCTGGATCATATCTCCTTTCATTAAATATCAGGGTCATTTCCTATGAAAACATTTCCATGTTTAAATCAGATGACCTAGTTGTTTTTTAAACCTCCCTCTAGAATAACTATATTCTGGTCTGATCTGGTTGTGTGGGGCAGAAGCAGATCTTTAATCATGCGGAGATTACAAATAAAATAATGCAAATGATCAACTGCACAATTAATTGAAATGTATAAAAAAGGATAATGATTTTATCCGGAATAGGTTCTTGTGGCGCTGCAGAGAAGTCCCAGTGTTCTACAGACTAAATAAAAAATCCGGTTTGGTGCAGGTCCTCGTTAAAAACACACCATGATCATTTCAATTTATCTTTCAGTTATATAACAAATCAGAGTAAATGTATATGCTTACCTACTAGGTCATTTAAAACATTGCAAATAAGTGTTAACCCTTTTTTTTAAATCTGGTACAAAATCATCACAAACAACACTACCTCATAAAGTGAGTTACATTCAAATCACAGAACATTAGAAAATCCAATTTCTTCTTGTCGATGAAAATACTGTAACAATGCCATTCCTGCACTGGAAAAGGAGCAGTGGAACATCTCAGGGAAGTCGCTCAAAGATTACCAAAAGCCATACGAGAAAGGGGAGTGCAGAGTGAACGGGCCAAGGGGTCGGACCCCCGAGACCACCAGAGGCTGCAGCTCTAGCAGTGAAGGCAGTGTTCGCTTCTTCTTCTTCCTTCTAAAGTGATACAAACAAACCCCCCAGGTCGGGCTCCGATTGGTAGAACCCTGGCAGTAAAAGTTCTGGTCCCAAAGGCAGTGATTCTTCATTCCTCACATCACACAGGTGTGTCACTAAGTTAAATACGTGCAACAAAAAGGTCCTTCGAGTGCAGCTTTATCAAATGTAGCCCGTCGTGACAGGGACGGGGCTTTAATCCAACTTCTTCTTCTCTCCCAGCAGCAGTCCTTGGGAGGGGGGAGGGGGTTCTTGGTCGCACACCAGGGTTTCATTCTAGTCCGAAGGTGCTGGTCTCCTCCACGGCCGTCAGCATCTTCTCGTACAGCATGGAGAAGGAGGGGTAGGGGGGCAGGTCCAGGCGGTTGAAGCAGGTGTGAGCTCTGCAGAGGGGGGGGGGGATGTTAGCACGATGTCATTCAAAGGATCAGTTTATTATTGAACGTCTGTATAATCAATATAACATTTTAGCCACTGTGAAGCTCATGTTGAAGTGGCTTGACCCTTCTGAACACACCTCAATCTAATTGTATTTATATAGCCCAAGGTATTGTTTTATAAAAATGAAATATACCCGTAAGATAATATTTACAATTAAGCAAAAAAGTAGGGTGTGGAACTGTGACAATTTGAGCCAACTAATGACTTATATTGTGTTATAATAGTAACAAAAGAAGAGAATACTTTCAAAATGAACTCTGCTTTATCTCACGAAATGAATGTTGATTTCAACATGTGTTATATTAATGTATGGGATTTTCTAAATAGTTCCATACTAAGGCTATACAACCATGTCTCCATTCCTTGGTATTTTACTTATTTAAACCCAAAGAACAACTACGTATTTTCAACAGTCTACCTTCCTGAGGCTAAAAACGATGTGAAATCAGTTAAAATGTCCAGAAGCAGACCATGCTGAGCTTCCTACCTGGGCAGTGCGCTGACCTTCCCCCACTTCTCCACACAGAACCTGCGGGGCCCATTGCTGCCTCGCAGGGCGGCGAAGCCCTCGTAAGGAATACTGGACGTCCCCGTCACAAACTGGAGAGGGGGGGGAGGGATGGAACAGAAAGAGAAGAAGAAGATGGGGTTTGAACTGTTGTGCTTTACCTCAAAAGTTAAAGAAATATCACAACACACACATGCACGCACGCACGCACGCACGCATGCACGCACGCACGCACGCACGCACGCAAGCCCGACAGCAACACCATCCAAATGTATCCTCCTCAATCATTTCTATGTTTAGGACTCATTCCTGCACCACTCTGTTGTACCGCGTGTGATAGCTGCAGTTAAAGCTCCTTGACCCCAGTGCAGGCAAAAGGAGGGTCAGACCGTGTCTCTGGACCACAAGCCCGAGTCGTTGGTGTGTGTGGAGGGAACACACACCTTCACCCTCATCAACTTCCTCATCAACTGCAAGAGTCTGGTGGCTGCGGCGGGCCCCCAGGCCGGGTTACCCCCCACGCTTCTAGCCCCGAACGCTTTCAAAGGAGCCACCATGCACACACTGAAGGTATGGAGAAACACACACACACACACACACACACACACACACACACACACACACACACACACACACACACACACACACACACACACACACACACACACACTAGGGGTTTCACCAACTAATCGACTAGTCGACTACCTTTACCACTAGTCGGCGCTGTAGGACCTAGTCGACTAGTCGTGGAAAAAAACGGAGATAAACGAGGTGCTGCAAAATGCTACAAAACACGTCCGACATTCTTATGTATGGCAGTACTTCAACGAAGATGTAACCAACTCCACAGTGAAGTGTCAGTTGTGTACAGCTGTACTGAAGTACAATACAAATGCATCTGCTATGCGCAACCATCTGAAGATGAAACACCCGCTGCCGACAGCTAGCACTAGCAGTAATGCTAGCACCAGTGAGCAACGGACCGGCGTCAGCACTGAACAGAGGCAGACGAGCAGCAAGAAAACACGGGTCAACAGTGATGCGGATGATGAGCTACGGGATTACTGCCAGCGGACACCGCATATCCCCACGATGGATAATCCACTGGAGTGGTGGGCAGAAAACGTGCACCGCTTCCCCCGCTTTCGAGGAGCTACCTGGCTATTCCATCCACAAGCACCCCGAGTGAGAGGGTTTTTTCCCTGGCAGGCAACACTGTCACCCGAAAGCGGTCAAGCCTCCTTCCCTACATGTCGATGCGTTGGTGTTCAAACCAAACCAAAAATATGGAAAGGTGGACGTTATCGTGGAGGACAGCGAATAAAGTGTTGCGCACTGGATTTACGTGGCATTTATGTAAACAAGAGTTTTTTGCTGTCGATTTTGGTGAGTCCAGTTACTGTTTGTTATTTACTCAGCCATGTAACACAAATTAAAATGCAGTGTTTAATGTTACTGTATGAGTTCCAATATAAAATACAGTTGTACACCTCTCTTTGTGTGTCTTTATTATGACGTAACGACTAGTCGACTACTATTTTGAAAAATGTGTCGACTAGTAAGTATTGGTAGTTGTGAAACCCCTAACACACACACACACACACACACACACACACACACACACACACACACACACACACACACACACACACACACACACACACACACACACACACACACACACACACACACACACACACACACACACACACACACGTACCTGCAGGAGCCGTAGTCTCTGTTCATTATTGAACCTCTCCACCGCTGCCCAGAACCACCGGATCACAATATGGTTGTCATGGTAACCTAGACATAAAACATCACATCAAATCATCAAGAAGCCGGTAATCGGATCCCTCGAGAAGCATGAAATAGCCGTGCCTTTATTCCCTCACCTCCTCTGTACTCCGTGTGGCTCCTCCAGTCTGATAAATCGATCTCCGCTGTGCCGGCGATCACCAGCTCCAGCTCCCTGGCATCGAACACTGACACCAGCCTGGAGTCCACCACCTGGAACACAACATGAAGAGCCTCTGAGGATCCCATTTCCTACTGTACCTGTTTATACTTCTTACATATCAGATGATTTCATTAAACAGATGCACTTTGATCAGAATACGAACTCATATTTGTACAGACAGTATAAGCTTATCATAAAAGGACAACCTGAAGTACCTCGTAGAAGCCTCTGACCAGGCTGTCGGTCTGCTGCACCACCCCTCTCTCTATCCTCCACTTCACCATCCGCTCGATGTATTCCTTTTTGTTCTTCTCCGACACTGGGATGTCTGCTCCCCCGGGCCTCAGCTCCCTCTCTGTGATCTACACACACACATGCGGGAAATCAAACTAACTTTGCCCATCGCTTCTTTTGTCAAGACACATCACAATTAAATACGAAGAAAGCTCACTCACACCGATGCACACCATTAAGAAGAAAAGGAAACACACAACAACACAAATACAAATACAAAGACACACACACACACACACACACACACACACACACACACACACACACACACACACACACACACACACACCTGTCCGAAGACCTCCTCATTGACGGTGAAGGTGAGGTCCAGCATGTCCTCAATGTCGTTGTCCTTCATCCACTGCAGGGACTGATGGAACTCCTCGTCCAGGTACTCCAGGTCACTCAGCTCACAGGGGCTGGGGGGGGGGGGGCAGGGGAGTGAGTGTGGGAACGTGTGTGTGTGGCCGAGGAGGAGCAGCAAATGTGTGGAAGAATAGTCCAATATTCAACATTTTAAACACGTCAACAGAAATATATATAAACATTTAATAAATGTGTATTTGTGCATGTACACACACACACACACACACACACACACACACACACGTTGTACGTACATGCGCAGTAGGCCTTTGTAGAAGGGTCTGGTGAAGAAGGCGTCCAGCAGGTACTGATGGATCAGAGCCAAGCCCAGAATACGACCACTGAACCGGAACCTGACACACACACACACACACACACACACACACACACACACACACACACACACACACATTAGATCCTCTGTGCGCTTCATTGTGTGTTGAATAAACCTGGTAGTAGAAGCTCACCATTCGTGGTGATTGTCTACGAAGGCGGACATGGGGCTGATCTGCACGGTGTAGGTGTCATTGGCCGAGTACTCAAACAGACCATAATAAGGGTTGAACAGCTCCCTGGAAACCAGGAAGAAGAACTCTCTGGAAGGCCCGCTGTAGTCCAACCTGCAAAACACACATTTAGATACCAATAGTTACTGCATTGCTGTACAATCCAAGTTATGATGATAACTTAAAGTATTCTGATTCTGATGGATATATTTATTTACATTCCACCTGTGTGGGTTTCATGCGTATTCCTTCCCTCCCACCTACTCACCCCTCCTCCCCCACAAAGCTGACGTAGAGCTTGCTGCGCTGCAGGTCTTTCCGGGAATAGCACATGATCTGATTGAAGGCATCCTCCAGCAGGTGGTCCCGGCGGATGATCAACCTGAGACAGGGACAGAAGGCAGGTGAGCGGACAGACACACAGAGGAGATGTTTTCCTCCGACAGATGTGAATCCCTTACTTGAGCTTCCCTGGTCCCTGACCGTAGCCTTTGGTTTCCAGTTTCCTGTAGAAGTTGCGTAGTTTGGCCTCAAAGTCTCTCTTGTACGGGGCTGGGGCTCTGGCATTGGCTCTCTGAGTCCCTACAGGCAGAGAGGAGGGGGGGGGGGAGACATGTACTCCTTCAGGGCCCGTGTCCACAGCTGGTATTACAGGATATCAATGCAGGTCTGAAGGCAGCTACTGTAGGTTCTAATAACTTCTGCCTATACGGTGTTGGCCTTAATGCAATAAGATGCCATGTCTGTGTCTCTTACCAGGAGAGTTCTGCGGGGAGGAGACGGGCGACCCCCGGGGAGACTGGCAGTAGCTCGGGTGCAGTAAGGCGTGAGGCGGTACGTAGCACATCACTTCATCTTCAAACAGACTGCAGAGGAGAGAGAGGAGAGGAAACACATTCAATAGAAAGTACGAAAGGAAGGAGGCACATTCGGAGGAAGTGAAGAAGAAGAGTGATACACAGATAATACAATAAGACCACGGAAAGGGAAAATAATTCAATTCAGCTGTTACCTTAACAGCATGACAAGGTCAGCGTCACCTGACAGCCGGGCCAATCCTGAGCCTCCGTCAGTGCGGATCAGCTGCACCTTCTCCCTGTCGTCATAGCAACATTACAATGAAACAGATGCTGCTGACTGTAACTGTGATTTTGAATACAGGACTCGTAACAGCTTTTTTACCCATCAGTCAAATGTGTGAATCTGAGTGTGTGTGTGTGTGTGTGTGTGTGTGTGTGTGTGTGTGTGTGTGTGTGTGTGTGTGTGTGTGTGTGTGTGTGTGTGTGTGTGTGTGTGTACCTGAGTGAATGGTTCCGGTTGAACTCAGGTTGTCTCTCCTGTAAAATCTCGAAGATGTTTGGTTGTCGAAGAAACGCCACAATTTTGTCGTTGTAAGCTGGAAGAAAAGCAGAGATATTTGTATCAGTCATATTTGACTCGTTTCTGAAAAGCAGACAGGTTGTGTGTGTTGGTACTGACCCACTGGCACCACGTCCTGACTCTGCCCCCTGTTGGTGGAGCTGAAGGTGCTTGAAGGTCGCGGCAGGACCGGGGGGCCGGCGTGACGAGGGTCTTCACCAACCTTCAGAGAGGACAATTATTTTATGTACGGCTTAGTTGAATACTGGATCCTGATTGGTCCATTTCCACATTTGATGGTCTGTTATTACTCTCGAGAGGACTGCTGTTAGGCATAACGTTGATCATAGGATGTTGATAGATGTATTTAGTAAGCCGTCCTTAACGTGGGTAATGTGCAGTTAGCTGGTCAGTATTGCACTGCACATTTAAAACATCAGTCTACTTTAAGTTATTTGGGATGACACACAGGTGCTTCAGGTATGTAGCTGACGTACCAGTCGTCGGGGGCTGACCTCCCCCGCGCTGTGGCTGCGTTGGCGGGTCAGGTGTTGGCGGTGAGCCAGGACGCTGGGGGGCCGGGTGCTCTGCAGGGGCAGCCGGGGGTCGATGAAGCTGGTGGCGCGGCAGTTATGATCCACAAAGAAAGGCTGCGTGTATACACAACACAACAAATGTCAAGCATTACATCACATGTCATTTGTTAGACGCTTTTATTCAAAGCGACTTACATACTCAATACTGTGGACAATCCCCACAGGAGCAATTTGGGGTGAAGTGTCTAACCCAGGGACACAATGACATGCTGACTGCAGTGGGACTCGAACCTGCGAAGTCCAGCACACTACCCACTGAGCCACAGCCTCCCTAAGTATTTCTTCACATATTTTAAAACATCAGCTCAAGGTAGACGGCTTGAATTAACTCTAGATGTACTCAGGATGGAGGTTTCAAATGTAATATAATGCTAAGGACTTTGGGTGCGCCCCCACCTTGCCGGTGTGGTCGTGCTTCATCTCCCAGCCTCGGGGCAGCTCCAGCTGTTTGTTGGCCATCATGTTGAGGAAGGCCACCAGGTCTCTGTTGTGCTGGTAGCGCTCAAAGTGGTGAGCATCCCTCCGCACCTTACTGATCATGTGCTTCAGACACGTGTTGGTGGTGAACATACGGTAGGCACTCTGAGCAAGCGAGGGAAGCAGGAGAGGAGAGGAAGGAGAGAGGAAACACATCCACCAGGGAAACGTGGAGTTAAGTGAAGTGGAAGCACTGGGATATTATATCATCTATATCAATTCACCAATTTCAGCAGTAGTGTAATGAGTAAAAGCTAAATGTGTGTGGGGCTACCATCCAACCCTTTCCAGAAATGAATGTAGTTTTGGCAAATAGTGAATTATCTACGTTAGTGCGACCTATACTATGGAGGTAAGGGCAAAGAGAGACTGATCTTTGGAAAGAATAAAGCGATAGAAGAAGAAAAAGAGTCCGTACAGGGTTGGAATGAAGCACAGTGAAGAAGTCGGGGCTGGTGAGGAACTTGGCGCTGGGGGACTGGAGCAGCAGGCTGAGGCGGGACCTGGAGCTGGACTGAGCCACTACGCTGTCCCTGCGGAGTTCTGACACACACACACACACACACACACACACACACACACACACACACACACACACACACACACACACACACACACACACACACACACACACACACACACAACGTATCAGTATTTACTCATGCTTTACACATGGACCAGAATGCAGTGCATCGACAGGATCACCTGGGATGGACGGCTGCATGTCAGTCTCATCTGGAGGCAGCTCATTGGCTGGCGGTTCCTCTGGTCTGCTGTCATTGGTTATTGTCCTGCGTATACTCTGATACCTGCAGAAGTGTTTAGTTAATTACCATAGTGACAGGTAAAGTGACCATGTCATGTGGAGGCAGAGCAAGGCGGACACTAATACAGGACGAAGCGGTTTAAATTAAATTAAATTATTTTAATTGCATAACACGTGTGTGTGTGTGTGTGTGTGTGTGTGTGTGTGTGTGTGTGTGTGTGTGTGTGTGTGTGTGTGTGTGTGTGTGTGTGTGTGTGTGTGTGTGTGTTGACCTGCGGTTGAGCTGCTCCATCTGCTGAATGGAGCTGGACCTCTGGAGGGTCTGTGGGGGGGGCGGAGCGGTGGGACGCTGCCATGTAGTGGTTCTGTTCACATGGTCCACGTAGAAGATCCGACCGTGGCTGTCGATACGAGCCTCCCAGTCTGGCACACACACACACACACACACACACACACACACACACACACACACACACACACACACACACACACACACACACACACACACACACACACACACACACACACACACACACACACACACACACACACACACACACACACACACACACACACACACACAAGTGAGAGCACATTCAGCAGAGTAGCTTTTGTAATAATATTAACAATAAAGCAATACATGATAAGCAAGATCAACTCCCCCTTATTTACCATCTAGAAGCAGTTCATTTAGAATAAACCAATGGTTAATAACCCAATACACTATGTCTGCAAGAGATTTGGAAAAGTGTATTTATCCATCTGCTGACAAATCACACACACACTCACTAGGTGGTAGTGGCTCGTCCACTCTCTGGTAACGACTGATGTCATGGCGCACAGATGGCAGAGAGCGAACAGACTGTTGGCCATTGACCTGAGCTGTGGCACCTGCACACACACACACACACACACACACACACACACACACACACACACACACACACACACACACACACACACACACACACACACACACACACACACACTCCAGTTTAATATTATTAATCCCTGAGCCTATGACACGAAGGCTGTGGTCCAAATGTTGGATGGGGATGTTTCTCTTATTACTCATTTCGGTACAGCATATGATTAATTTTGTCATGGGATCAATTTGTTTTAATATGCCACTTTAACATGTGAACAATTCTGTCAAATACAGATCATGTGTGTGGAGAATCATAAGTGTTGCTATAAAAACGGTTGTATATAAAAATGACTTCTAATTGAGATAATCGAGCATCTCACCTGTCTCCCCCTCCACCCCCACTTCCTGGGTTTGGACCGGGCCTGCACAGGCCTGCAGGGACTGCCTCCTCGTCCACACCTCCTCCTCCTCCTGCTGCTCCCGACTGCTCCTGCTACTGGCCCTCGCTCCTGTAAACAACAACATTTTTAATGTGTGAATGAACTCTAATGTGGGAGATTTAAAGTCATTTAAACCGTTAGACACATTTCATATGAGATGTAGTATTGTAATCATTGTGTTTTAAACAACCACCTACCAACTTCTGATGTCGCTCCTGCCTGGTCAGCTGTGCTGCGGTTTGCAGGAGCAGCTGCTACCGGAGCGTTGGCCTCGCTGCTCGATGACTCCCCCTCCTCCTCCGCCTTTGGAGCCACTTCTTTCCTTGTGTCCACCACCTCCTGAGGACAATAGAAAAAGAGATTTAAAACCTGCCAGTTTGTATTGTGTCTCTAAACTGGTGGATCAAGCTCTCAATTGATATCAGGACAGCCAGTGATATACGCATCAGTTTGGTTTATTTTAAGCTAATGTGTGCCAGTTGAAATAAAAGCTACATTTGATGTAATGAAGAGATTTTGAAGTTAGTAAGTTAGTCAACAAACTACAGCTGCTCACCTGAATGGGGGAAAGTGGAGCAAGTGAGGGGGTGCAGGGCAGATCACCCATCCTGCTGCTCTGCTCCTGACAGGTACACTCCCCCAGAGCCCCCCCCAGCCCTGCTGCTGCTGATGCTGCCTCCGCCCCTGCTGCCTGAGATGAGCTGGGAGCTGAGGAACTGTCTGAAGCTGACGGTCCAGCAGCTGTTGCTCCGGCCTGAGTTTGGACGGCCCCCTCTGCAGCTCCAGTGAGGGTCTCTGCGGTTGGACTCTGGTTCTCCTGAGACTCAGAGGATGTCTTTGATGAGTCTGTATTCTGCTGCGTCCCAGCCTCCTGCTGCCCTGCCTCCTCATCCTCGTCTGAGTCTATGTGCAGCATGGCGTTGAGCCGCGTGTCCGTGGGAAAGCTGGAGCGCAGTTTGGGCGAAGGCCCCGCTGGGGGCTGCTCCTCTGGACTCGTGGGGGCCTCGATGGCGTCCAGGTAGTCGTTGAGCGACACCTGCCGGTGGGTGTGACCTCCCACTGCCAGGGCGAGCAGATCCTCCTCTCCCATCTGCCCCGGTTCCCGCCACACACTGTCATCGCCATAGCAATAAGCGCCATTGACTAACAGGGAGTCCTCATCGGGGCCGGTGGGAGAAGGTCTGTATACGCGTGGGGAGGAGGACAGGTGGGGGAAGTCTTCGTCGTCTGAGGGACTCCCAGGGTCCCCGTTAACTGCGTCACCTAGGAGGGTCCCCACTATGTCAGGAGAGGCTTCTAACAGAGAGAGGGGGGGGGGGGAAAGATTCCAAAAACGGCACATGTCATTTTGTAGAGAATTAATAAAGAGAGAATCACATGTCGATCCTTTAGCCACGTTTCTGGAAATTGTCGGACTTCATGCCAATTCAGATATTATTTTATAATAAAGTTAAAAACCCTCTGGTTTCTCTTACCAGTTTTCATGCATTTCTTTATTTCAACAATACATGTGAATTTGTTTTTATCCCCGCCAAAATACTAAATACTGGTATTTGAAACTTGAGGACTTGTTTATAGTTACATCAATTATGTGATTCTCATATACATATCCAACAAAAAGTATAATGTACACACACACACACACACACACACACACACACACACACACACACACACACACACACACACACACACACACACACACACACACACACACACACACACACACACACACACACACACACACACACACACACACACCTTCATGTCCAATAGAGGTGATGTCCACTCTGAACACGAGCTGCCCGCTCACATGGTCCGTAGGGAGACGCCGACACAGGCTGTAGCTGACTGCCTGATCACTGCACACACACATACATGCATACATAGGATTTCAATACTAACGATACATCATCAGAAGTTCCCAGAGACACATAATTCAGGCATACAAGCAATTGTGTGCACCCACTACATATACCTAATATTTCTGAAATATAATATGTATCTAAATGTAAAAAGGGCCTACAAACGGTCCCCCTGGGCACATACTATACATCACAATTCACTAAAGTACATGATGTCCTCAGTCGCTAATCAATATCAGATCAATGTCTGAACAATGAGCTGATTAGGACTCATTGATCGGTATTGACTCAAGTTTGTAGAGTCACTGTGGTTAAGTGTTGAAGGTCACATTTCTGCTTTCTGTCTGAGTGCACATTCAAAAAAGCAAGAGGTGCTATGTGTGTGTGTGTGTGTGTGTGTGTGTGTGTGTGTGTGTGTGTGTGTGTGTGTGTGTGTGTGTGTGTGTGTGTGTGTGTGTGTGTGTGTGTGTGTGTGTGTGTGTGTGTGTGTGTGTGTGTGTGTGTGTGTGTGTGTGTACTTACTCCAATGCCGGCCCCTCCAGAAGTCTCTGCACAGGGAGGATCAGCTGACCCAGAAAGCGCTTGATGATTGGTCTGCTTTTGGCAAACTTATCCTTCACCTCGATCTCCAACACGTCCGTCATCAGCGCCACAAAGGTGTACTTCTACAGAGATACATCGGATTTAAATGTTATTAATCAGCATTTGCTGGGTTAGTTCCACCTCTGCTTTTGTCCCTTAACTGCTGAAATTGTGGAAGTATTCCCTATTCTGAATATTTGCTACCCTAGGGCCACCTCATTGTGCATTCACACTAATTTAAACACTTTCGGATGCCTTGGATTTGTCGGTGTGTGTGTTTGCGCTGACCTCTCCGTGCCACTCAGGGTTGGTGGTGTTGGCGATGATGGAGGAGCGTCTCTCCTGGCCATGGTGGGTGAACTTGGGGAGGCCGCTCCTCTTCCCAGGCTGGATGGACATCTTCAGGTAGGGGTCGGGGTTGAAGAACATGCCCTTCTTCAGACCCACCGCCCGGATGTCTATAGTGGAAACCTCACGTTAATAAGAATGGACTACACACCACAATTGAACAGAATCACTCGTCGCACCTGATAGGGTGAAGCTGACTAGTTTCCGACAGTGCTCAACGCCTGATTGGTCCTCCACTCGGCCTTCACTTCCCACCTGATGAGGAAACCAATAGGAGAGCAGTATGAGTGGATTATTTTTGACTACTTTAAGTGATTTGTTAGGGAGAAAAATACATGAGAGTTTGATGAAAAGCTAAAAGAAGGAACATCAGAGAAGGAAAGGAATAACGGAGAGTTCAACATAACGGCTTTAAACTGTACTGACTGAACTGGAGCAAGAGTCACTTCATCTCAGTTTCTTCTGCCTCCCTGCATTCTCTATTCTTGTTTCTATGTTTGCTAAGAGGAGCCCAAAATGTTATGCAATTCAATCTAGGTGTTAAGGGGCTGCAATGAAGGGGATTTTCTTCGTAGAGCACATGTCCTGAACTGAACCATATTATTAGCCTTCATTTTAAAACATTTGTATATAGGCCTACCGGTAGTAGGCAGTGGAAAATGCTTAATGCCTCACCTCATACGCACAGGCCTTATGTATATGGAGCAAGAGTCTCCAGTAATACCATTAGCTCTTTAAGGCTGTTCTTGTTCTGAAATATGCTCACTGATCATCTGGAATCCGATTAGGCAGCAGGATTGAGCATGTGAGAGAAATTCCAATGCACAGAAAAACTGGGAGAAAAGTTGTAAAGGAAGTAACATGAGAAAGAAAGGAGTAGAGAGAGAAAATAGGAGGAAAGATTGGGTAACGTACCGGCACTCCAGGGTTCTTGACAGTGATGCAAGGTGTTGTTGCTCTTAACGCTCCACTTACACCATGATAGTACTTAAAGCAGATCTTAGTCTCCGCTGTGGGGAGAACACAAAAAAAGATTACACCATCAGGATATCACCGGGATTTTTCTCTCAGACCGTTAATCGTAACTTAGGAAAAAAACACCACTCACACTCCGTGAAGTTGGGTTCCGTCTCCAGTCTCCACACTATCTGTCCTCTCTGGGTCCCATTCACTCCACGATTTTTGGAGTCCCAAACATTGGCCACGCACGTCTCATCTGTGTAAACACAAACACATTTACGTTCAGAAGCTGTTAGACATTTGGCAAGGTCACAAAAAGCAACGCTCGACTTAAATGTGGAGGAGTGGTGGTTGCTTTAATGTCGCGAGGCAGACGTAAAAAGGAAATACTCAGTCAAAGTAATTTAAAATTGGACTCAAATACAGTAAATGTACTCCTACTATGCTCCACCTCAGGCCACCACTCAATTTATGCTGTCACTGAATGTCTTTCCTGTGTTTCTTTCATGTTTCTGTGTATTTTAAATGAGGTAAGGAAGCGTGTTGGTGTTAGTTATTCCAGAGGGAGACCCTGCCCTCGGGTCATAAAGCACATCCCTGTCTACTCTGAGCCTGTTCAGCCATCAAACATTCATGTGTGCGTCCCGTGACAAATGGCCGGTGTCCTAAAGGATCAATGCTGATGTCTGTCAGCCTCACACAACCTCTGTCACACCAGGTCACCGTCAATCAATCCTCAGCTTTTGTATGTGACAGTTGATAAGCTTTCCGCACACACACACACACACACACACACACACACACACACACACACACACACACACACACACACACACACACACACACACACACACACACACACACACACACACACACACACACACACACACACACACACACACACACACACACACACACACACACACACACACACACACACACACACACACACACACACACACACACACACACACACACACACACACACAGGTTAGATGGAGCTCAGGGTTCCAGGGAGGCACAGCCGACAGCCAGGCTGGAAACAGAGCTCATCCCTGGGGAGAAACACCCCCAGAAATCCTCCTGCTTGCGTCAATACCATCTGCAGAGAGATAGATCACCTTTCACCGGCTCTCTCTGCCTCCAGTAAAGGATTTTCCACTCTCTCTTTCACAACCACACTTGGTCACCTGTGGCTTGAGATGATATAAGGCTTTGTGTGTGTTATTAACAGCTCTTTCACACCTGAGCCTGAGAACTGCTAGGCATCACAGACCAACCGTTAGCAGAGAACGGCTTTTAGCTCACAATAATCTACAAGCTACATGATCAGATTAAGACAATAGTAGCCAGTGGGAAAACATATGGATCAATGCTATGAGGAAGATTAATACAAAACACTTGCATGTCTAATTGGCTGTATAACCTGTGCAATATTCAACTGTGCAATACTAATTTGATTATTACACTTGCATGTACATATTGTGAGTAATATTTTTTTATAATAACTACTAGGTGGTGAGGTGTGTTTGAGTTTCTCACCGATGTGGTACAAGCCGATCCAGTCGGTGGCGTCCACTTCCTCCTTGATGTCCCAGGAGATCACCAGGTGTGTGTGGCCTAGAGTCAGCTGGTACGTTGATGCCGTGAGTGATGAGCGGCTGTCTGATGTCACCAGGTCTGTGTCGCTATTGGCCCGCTGGAGCCCCACCGTCGGCGTTTCTGATTGGCTCCCTGGGGAAATATCGGAGGGGGAGGAGGACGAAGATTCTTCAACTGCGCCCGTCGAAGACAGACCCTGGAGGTTGTCCGGACCAATGGTGTACGGTCGGGTGTGCGGGGTGCGCCGACGCACCGCCAGCAGGTGCTCCCGGGCGGTGCTGTTGCCAGGCGATGAAGGCGGGGGAGAGGAGGAGGCAGTGGCAGCCATCGCCATGGTTCCCTCAGAAGAGCGGCCGGAGAAGGGAGGAGAGGATTGGTGGCGGTGGTGATGGTGGTGGGGCTGGGGGTGAGGATGGCGGTGGTGATGATGATGATGGTGGTGGCGGGGGGAGGAAGGGGCAGAGGAGTGAGAGGGTGAGGGGGGGGATGATCGGGGGCAGGGGCGGAGGACAGCGGTTGCTAGAGAGGGCCGAATGGTGGAGGTCAGGTGGGTGAGCCAATAAGAGAAAACAGGAAGTCAGGGAGGACGAGAGACAGGAAGTAGACACTTTAGCTTAAAAGGGCATCACTAGTCCAAACGGAAGACGCTGGAGAGATGAAGAGAAGAAGAGCTGAAAAAAGATGGAGGGGTAGAGGTACCGAATGGCGATCACAAGAGAAGTATGCTGTCAAAAGCAACTTAAAAAAGAGGGTTCTGAATTCCTTGATGCACATTTCATTGGCCCTGCTGGGATTCCATTGGGCAGAGGGCTTCAGAGTTCATCATTCAAGGTCTCATGAAGCAATATGAACCATAGTTTGTCTTCTGTCTTTGATCAGTCATGAATATTACGTTTCCACCTTGAAGTCCTAACACCCTAAGAAACCTGTCCAAAGTCCTGCTCTAGGACGATATAGTTCTTTGTGAATAATCCAGCTACCCATGATGAAGGACAGTGGTAGAAGTGAGAAAATATGGATGTATTGCGATCCAAGGAATCCTTCTGCTGGTCTGTCCACAGGGAGGAGAGGGGAAGGTGAAGACCTATAGGATAAAGAGAGGAAGAAAGAGTTAGAAAGCTGGAAGAGGAGGACAAAGGGGACAGCAGCTACAACACAGATTAATAGGTATATTGCACTTCCTGGTTCATATAAATCCATATCTGCTCAACCCTTTAAAATATAACCCACACACCCTTTGGTTTCCATAATGAGGGTGTTTACGTCCAAATCAGTCGCGTCATCCTATGCTTTCCTCCTTTCTATTTTTTGCCATAAGACTGGATGAATGGATGTGCACCATCCCCCGAAGCTTCTAAATTAAGCAACATGCTGCTGACAGAGAGATGATGTATGGGAGGTAGAACTCAATTAACCATCCAAGAGAAGACACAGGGTATATTATGGAATATTTGAAATGCCTAAATGTTGGCCACTTGGGGGCAGAGCAACATGACATAAACACTGATACGGCCCGTCCACACTGCGGCGTGCGTTCTGCGCATTCACTTTGAATGGGGTGACGTCACGCTTTGCCGAACTGCATTGTGGTTCCGTCGCTTCGCTTTGCTCGCCTTGCTTTTACGCATACGGCCCGTCCACACTACAACTTCGACAGCTTCAAAAACGGTTTCCAACGCGTCTGCCCATTCACTTTGAATGGGGTGACGTCACGTTGCCTCGCACAACCATAATGCAACCCAGTCGTCTTTTTTCAATTAAAATCCAATTGTTTTAAACCCTTACTACTATTTTTTTTGGGGGGGGAAGTGTCTTAGTTGGTGGAGCACTGTCATGTCTTGTCAAAATGTATTTGGCACTTTCCGCACAAGTTAGAAGTGAAAGAATCTCATGAAACAAACCCACACACAAGCACTGGCACAGAGGAATGTGATGGTTGTGTTTGGGGACAGGAAGCTGTCGCCTCAGACGGGACCGCCTCATTGTTCTTTTTCATTGTTCTTATTTTCACGTACGATGATGCTGAATTGTGGGTAGCATAGCGGTCCGTCTCCGCCGCCGCAAATCACCCGGTTCTTTACGACCAGAACTATTTACTCGGATACGAACCGGAGGAAACAGGCATGGAGGGAGGTGGCAGAGACAGTGGGTGAAACTGGTAGGTTTTCGCCTGTTTGGGGAGTTTATATATATTATAAACAACATAGATTAGCTCCATGGCATAATGCCGAAACCCGCAAAATAAAGCAAAAGTCGAGACAACTTGAAAGGATATGGCGTTCCACTAAACTTGAAGAATCTCGTTTAATTTGGCATATTACTCTCAATGAATATAAGAAAGCACTGCGTAAAGCGAGAGCAGCATACTACTCTTCATTAATAGATGAGAATAAGAATAATGCAAGATTTCTTTTCAGCACTGTAGCCAGGCTGACAGAGAGCCACAGCTCGACTGAGCCTTCTATTCCCATAGCACTCAGTAGTAATGATTTTATGTGCTTTTTTAACGATAAAATTGTTACTCTTAGAAACAAAATCAATGACCTCTTGCCTTTGACCAGTATAGTGTTATCAACAGCTCCCGGAAACGTAAATTCTAATAATATTACACTAGATAGTAAACTAGAATGCTTTTCAGCCATAAACCTTGAACAATTAAATTCAATGATTCTCTCTTCTAAACCATCAACGTGTATCTTAGACCCGATTCCAACTAAGCTGTTAAAAGAAGTTTTTCCATTAATTAGCACTTCTTTATTAAATATTATGAATATGTCTTTATTATCAGGCTATGTTCCAAAATCATTCAAAGTAGCAGTGATAAAACCGCTTCTTAAAAAGCACAACCTCGATCCAGAGGTTTTAGCCAACTATAGACCTATTTCTAATCTTCCGTTCCTCTCAAAAATTCTTGAGAAAGCAGTCGCAAAACAGCTGTGTGATTACTTAAGAAACTATGATTTATTTGAAGATTTTCAGTCTGGCTTTAGAACACAACATAGCACAGAGACAGCTCTGGTTAAAGTCACAAATGACATTCTAATAGCCTCTGACAAGGGACTTGTCTCTATTCTTGTCTTACTCGATCTTAGTGCTGCATTTGATACTATCGACCATGATATCCTATTGCAAAGACTAGAGCACTTAGTTGGCATACAGGGAACTGCTTTAGGCTGGTTTAGGTCTTATCTATCTGAACGCTCTCAGTTTGTACGTGTCAACGATGAATCTTCCATGCAAACCAAAGTTAGCCATGGAGTGCCACAGGGCTCAGTGCTTGGACCTATTTTGTTCACCCTATATATGCTTCCGTTAGGCAATATTATAAGGAATCATTCTGTAAACTTTCATTGTTATGCGGATGATACTCAACTATATTTATCAATCAAGCCTGATGAAATTAATCATCTAAATAAAATTCAAGACTGCCTCAAGGACTTAAAAACGTGGATGACCTTAAATTTTTTGATGTTAAACACGACCAAAACTGAAGTTATTGTACTTGGCCCGAAGAATCTACGAAACAAATTATCTAAAGATATATTAACTATGGATGGCATTAATTTGGCCTCCAGTGAGACTGTAAGGAATCTTGGTGTTATATTTGATCAGGATTTATCCTTTAACGCCCACATAAAATCAATTTCAAGGACCGCCTACTTCCATCTACGTAACATTGCAAAAATCAGGCATATCTTGCCTCAAAACGATGCAGAGAAACTAGTCCATGCATTTGTTACTTCAAGGCTGGATTATTGTAACTCCTTATTATCAGGGTGTACCAAGAAGTCAGTCAAGTCGCTTCAGCTGATTCAAAATGCTGCAGCTCGTGTACTAACCAGAGTTAGGAAAAGGGACCACATTACTCCTGTTCTGGCTGCCTTACACTGGCTCCCTATAGAACACAGGATAGAATTTAAAATTCTTCTTCTCGCCTACAAAGCCCTTAATGGGCAGGCGCCATCTTACCTTAAAGAACTCATTATACCCTATTGTCCTACTAGGGCATTGCGTTCCAAGAATGCAGGGTTGTTGGTTGTTCCTAGAGTCTCTAAAAGTACAGTGGGAGCCAGAGCCTTTTCTTATCAAGCTCCACTTTTGTGGAATCAGCTTCCAGTTTGTGTTCGGACGGCAGACACCCTATCCGTTTTTAAGAGTGCGCTTAAGACCTTCCTTTTTGATAAAGCTTATAGTTAGGGCTGATTAGATTCAGCCCCTAGTTTTGCTGATATAGGCTTAGTTTGTCGGGGGACATCTTACTTCTTCCTTCTCTCTGTCTATACCTGTGTACTCTCATGTTCCGATTAACCCAGCTTCCCCAAATTTCTTTCTTTTTGGTGTCTATATACGCCGGGATCCGGAGTCATGGATGATCCTGCGGTCCTGTGTCATGGATTGCGAGTCCTGGATCTTGAGTCGTGGCTGCGGTCCTGGATCATAAGTCCTGGATGGATATCCTCGTGGATTCATCTTCTTATTATACACACATGCATTTCAAAACATTTGGACTACCTATGTTGCAAATGTATTATCTTTTCAATTTACACACGGCATCTATTGCACGTCTGTCCGTCCTGGGAGAGGGATCCCTCCTCTGTTGCTCTCCCTGAGGTTTCTCCCATTTTTCCCTTTAAACTGTGGGGTTTTCTCTGGAAGTTTTTCCTTGTACGATGTGAGGGTCTAAGGACAGAGGGTGTCGTATTGTCATACTGATATTCTGTACAAACTGTGAAGTCCACTGAGACAAATGTAACATTTGTGATATTGGGCTATATAAATAAACATTGATTGATTGATTGATTGATATATATTGCTCGCATAAAATCCCCGGGGTTTTTTGCTTTGTATACCGGGGGCGGGACATTCATGTGATTGGTTGTTGGTCGCGGTGCTTGAATAAAATCCCTAAGCTTCAGACACGCCCAGCTCCAAGCTTTTTTTGAAGCTGTAGTGTTTTTGAAGCGAGCATCGCGAGCGAAGCGACGACAATGCAGTTCGACAAAGCGTGACGTCACCCCATTCAAGGTGAATGGGAAGAAGCGTTGAAGCTTCAACGCAGGCCACCGTGTGGACGGGCGGTTAATGTCCAACTTTTGAAGCTTCAACGGAAGCATCAGCCAATCAAATCATATGCAAGTACAAGCTCTAGCCAATCAAACCGCGTGCTTGTGTGTCCGGGGCGGGAGATTCATGTGATTGGTTGTTGGTCGAGTTTCAGAAATGCCCACCGGCAAGCTTCAGCGCACGCCGCCGTGTGGACGGCGCTGGTATATGGTATATGGCTGGTTAGCAAGCAGTTAGCTATTTACACACGTGGAAAAATTAGAAGGGCAATTATTTTCATATTGCATGAATCTGACACGCAGTTTGTTGAAGTTCAGAAAAGGATGCAAAAGCTCTTTCTTTCAGTCCCCGATAATTGGAATGTTCAATGTAATGTTTTACAGAATATCCCTGGCCATGCTAAAAAATATATCGGCTCATATAACAGGACAGCACATTATCATTTTTCTCATAATCTTGACAAATATTTGAACTTGTTAGTAAATGAAATAAAAAAAATCGAACCAATTTGTTTGTATCCATGCCCAAAAGATTTAAATACAATTAAACAATTGAGCTCCAAAATGAAATATGTTTTCTACTGCCCACAAATAATCTTTTGTTTTGCTATTTGTCCATGTGGGCCACCTGAAGTGTTCCACTGTACTGTGTGAGGTTGATTTAGTCCAATTGTTCCCTCAGCATTAGCTCCAAGTCTGCAGGTTATTTATACATGGTGAGACTATGTGCCTAAATATACACAAGCCAGTGAAAAAAAAGATCCAGGCACTGACATCAATACACCGACCAGTGGTAAACACACAGGCAGGCACAAACACTCCTACTACTCAAACTAGGCTAAGGCAAATAAATGATGAATAGATTGCACAAGTGTTTCCTATAAAACCCTAATGTTTGTAAGCTGGACAGGAGGAGCATTTCGCCCTCTAACTCTGCACTAAAACCTAAATACTGCTGATATTCGTCTTTGTGAGGCGGGGCTTGGGTTATGCGTACAGAAAGTGCTACATTACTGAATTATGCAAGTGCTTAAAAGCAGCATTAGGAAAGCTCGAAATGTAAAGAAAATCAGCCTAATTAAATCTGTAGTGGCGCTACAGCTGAGGCTGTCCCTTAGGACATGCCAAAAAGGTGTCCTATTTCCCCAAAGAATGTTGTGTAATGTTGTTGTGCTACACTTCTCTATCTGCAGGGAGAAAATGAATACAAACCGCCCCTTTAACTGCCAGCGTACAGGATTTCTGGTTCTGATTTCGGGTGTTGCTTAATATGGGAGACAAATTAAAGGTCTATTAAGTTAAATTTAGATCTGGATGAGGTTTGTACAAACGCACACACACACACACAGTCCTGAAATAGCTGTAGCGTGATTGGAGAACAATGAGGCGGTCCCGTCTGAGGCGACAGCTTCCTGTCCCCAAACACAACCATCACATTCCTCTGTGCCAGTGCTTGTGTGTGGGTTTGTTTCATGAGATTCTTTCACTTCTAACTTGTGCGGAAAGTGCCAAATACATTTTGACAAGACATGACAATGCTCCACCAACTAAGACACTCCCCCCTCCAAAAAATAGTAGTAAGGGTTTAAAACAATTGGATTTTAATTGAAAAAAGACTACTGGGTTGCATTATGGTTGTGTTTTTGTGGCTTCAGTCATACGTCATGGCATCTCGGCCTCTAGTGCTCCAGTCATTTCCTGTGGATAGAACATGACATCAAAATCTGGAGGAAAGCAGACAGATCTACAGGGTCTTTATCTGGGATGGGAAATTGTGTACTTTGAAATGCTGTGGTTGTTTTTAAATCATGTGCCTAACAATAAAGAAGCATATGTGGATTTGTTAATTAGCGCAATATGGCAGCAGTTTTATCCAAGAGCAGATTAGGAAAGTTATTTTCAGTTGGTTTCGTACAAAAAAGCATGGGGCACGATGCATCAATAATTGAAGTATCACATAACTGGTCAATAGGCGTAGTAGTCTAAAATAGTCTCATGCACTTGAGAGTCTCCCTTGTACTTGAATGCAACGCCAAGCTGCAGCAGAGGGATGGTGGAGTATGTAAATGCTGCTTCAACTTCTCCTAAAGTGTTTTGAGCAGTACTCGACTTTCTACTTGAGAATTATTACCATTAAAATGTACTTATTGTACCAAAAGTACACTTTTTGTGCATAATAGTCCATATAAATGCAATTACTGGATTATGACTAATGATGTATTAATGTGATCATAAATGTGGAGCTAACTCAAAAAAATATACTGCTGCTGGACACCTTAACATTTAATAATATATCATAGTTCATCATGTATTAGTTTATTTTGTATTAGCTTATAGTTTAAACCTCTAGTGTAACTAAAGTGAATCAAATTAATGTAGGGGAGTAACAAAATATAATATTAGCTTATAAATGTTCTGGGGTAGAAGTATAAAGTAGAATAAAATGGAAAAACTCAAACGAAGTTTTAGTACATAACTACAGTACTTGAGTGTGCACTTACTTACATTACGCCAAGCCACTGGACTTACTGTAAATGTGTCAATTAAGGCTATTCCTTCAGCATGAATCTGCTAAAGGAAGCCACATCCTCATTGATCTCAGCACAATAACGACCTGTCAATCATTTCCCTGAAATATTTAACCCCAGACTACACTACTAGTATGTACAGATTACACTTCCAGACATATGGGGCTATAAAGTGAGATAATAGGAGATGAGCTGTTTTTCTGAGGTTGATCTAAATTGTGATTACTGCTCTGATCTGATTTACCCACATTATTTAACAGTATGTAGGCTATGTAAGCACTGTTGACTTGTTTTTGCATAAAGCTCCTTTTTATTTAGAACGTACGATGATGCTGAAGATTAATTTTGTCTTTGTTGTTGTTTTTATCAGGCCTTTAAATGTTGCTCATGCGCAACATACCACATTAAAGTATGACTTCATCAGTTAAAAAGCAGCCATATACACATTTATGGGTGAAAAGAGATATGATCAAATGCATTTGCGTTCAGAAAGAGGGTCGTTAAAGGCAACATATGAGTCAACCCCACCGGTGTAAAATCAACCACATAACTGTCTATTATTATAACATACATCTGAGACGCGTCACTTGCCTTATTTACACCGAGTTAAACGTCGACTACGACCACACCTGCATGCAAGCCCTGCAGAATGATTATGAGCGAAGGACCTCCATACGGCCCGGGCACCACCGACCCTTCATCGGCTTCCAAGCGGGATCCAGAGCTCCAGAGGCCGGGCGAAGAAACGCTGCCCCTCGGTAGCCAGTCTGGTCAAACAAGCCAGACAAAACAATGTAATTCCCGTTTTTAAATCATAGTTCCGATCTCATTCTCTGAAAAATCTCCGTCATGATGCCAGGCTGCATAGAAGGACGAGTTCATATCTTATTTATTTGGCTGGACCTCTCCACATCCGCCTCTCCGTTTCCGCCGCTTCACGCACTTTGCTCCCGGGCAGCTGACGCCCTGCCATGCCGGGGAAAATACAACCAGCCGCCTTCTGGTTGTCACAATATGGAACCGTTATACCTGCTGGTAAGGAACTTTGTTTTAGCAGTGCATACCGATCGAGCTCAGCATCAAAATAACTGCTTTAACACCTCCCACCACCACCCATTTGTAGGTTCCCAAGATATAGGTCGCGGGTTAAAGGGGTCGCCAGACACAGGGACCACAATAAACAAGGTGCCCCATTAAAGCTCCCATAATAACCTATTCTCAGGTGTATTTAAGTCATTTTGAAACCATTACAATATGTAACATGCCGTTATTAAAAAACATTATTATTCTCATACACATAGATGAATAGCTATTTAGAAAAGGCTTGTTTTTTCTGACACATTGCTCAGACACATTATGTAAAATACCCAAAAATTATAATGTCACCTTTAAGAAGGCCATGAACCACTTTCTACTTTTCTCAGCACCAACCATCTAAACATGACACCCAGAATGACTATATAACTATGTAGATATCATGAACCCACTATTTATTAACTTCAAAAGAAGGTAGGTATATTATTAATGATAACTAAGATAATATTGAGTACAACAGGCGGTGAAAATACGGGAACAAAATCATAAATATGAATACTTTTATATGAAATATCTTGTACTAGAATGTGATACTTGAACTTTTACTGAGTATTTTCATTTTATGCTACTTAAAACTTCGAATCAAATACATTTTGGATACCAATATTATATATAAATATTATTTAACAAGTAGTTCATTCTTTTTTGATGCCAATACTTAGGATTTTCAATACTTACAATTTACTTCCGATACGATTTTCAATGCAGGACCTTTACTTGTAACTGAATATTTTCAAAGTTTAGATGGATGGATGGATGGACCACTGATTTAACATATGATCTCAATACAGACAGATATTACAGGATTATTACCATAATAACAGGTACTTTATGCTAGTTATGATTGAGAAGGAAAACCTTTAGTAGTATCTATACTGCGTTTTGAACAATAGTACTGCTCACATTATTCAGTGGCTGGGGAAAGCCCCTCCCCTCCATAAGTAGGCTGTCCCGCCTCTGGCCTGGCCTAGATGCAGTGCCGTGACCCGGGAGGAAAATATCATGGTAGCAGATGCTTGGGAGAGGAAAGGGAGGGATTTGGCAAATAATCCAACAGTCTTAATCCCTGCATTCACAAAAGAAAAAGGATGTCCATCACTCTTTGTCACATCACTGAAAACAAAAACATTTAAAAACAACAAAAAAGCCGCAGAAGCATTGTGCCAATAAAAAGAAAAAAAACGTCTTTGGTTGGAGTGAAATTCTTTATAAAACAAATATGACTTTCTTTACATGATGGGTTATAGCAGTCTTATTATAGTCTTACCGAAGCTTTAGGATTGTATATACATTTATAAATAATGCAAACGTAAATCAAATCCTTCATAAGAAAATCGGACATTTGCTAAAATGGGACTGGAACAATGATGACATTTTCTAAATTAATTTAGCAGTAGTGCTACCAAAACTAGAAAAATATCAATACTATGAAAAACTCTTAAATCTCACAGCCTTATATACAACATAACTGAAATGACAGCATTTATATACATATGTACAGCTGGTTTGTGACAAAAATGCCTTGCTTATAAATGAATCAATACAGAAATAAATACATTTCTAATAAAAAATGTCATCTCTGAATACATTTGAACTTTTAATATTTTGTGTATCTGTATAAAAGGTAGGATTTACCTTTTTGTACAATTAGGAAATGTTTTTATTTACTTTTTTCTTATGTGTAAATAAATATTTTCATTTCTTCAGAAAACCCAATTTCCACCTGGGATAGATAAATATCTTTATTCTTTTTTCAGACAATGCAGTGTGTTTTGATGATCTGCTGGGCCATGTTCATGTTCCCGCTGGCCTGGTAGATGAGAGACAGGTTGAAGGCAATCTCTCTGCTCAGATCCACCTGATCGTCAGGGATACCCTGCATGGAGGGTCAAAAAGAGACAAAAAGAGGAAAAGATGTTGCGTTATTGAGGTCTGCTGGAGAATTGTGCACAAAAACTAGCAAAAAAGAAGACGTTTTGAAATGTAGTCACAATGTTACAGCAGACTGAGAACTCAATAGTAGGCAGTTATGTGATAAATAGTTATGTGATGTATGGATACACACCTCGAGTTTCTGAGCAGGCAGCTCCAGTGCCTTTTGATAATAATGTATAGCCAGATATGTGAGGCCCATCTGATGCAGCGCTCTGCCCAGGTTGTACATGCTCTCCTGACACACTCCCCGCAGCTCCACATACCGCCACAGGAAGGAGAAACCCTGAAAACACACACATTTTAATAGGAGAGTATGTCACTGTACAGGAACTATAGAAGGAGTATGATTGAGACTCTGTACCTGTAGCACCAGCGCATGGCGTTTGGCCACATATTTCTGAGAGGCCATGTGGAAGAAGGTGAGGCCCACACACAGGCTGTGGAGGGGGGTGTCGGGGTGAGTCTGGAAGGCCTGGACATACTGGCCTAAAAACAAAATGTGTTAGAGAATCACACCAATGGAAAACAAACAAATACTGCCTAATCTCACTCAAGAAACAAACAGGGCTAGCGGGACGATTTGTGGAAGACCTGAAAGTCCTGTCCTGTTCTGTCCTTTCCCCGCTCGTTCTGTCCTTTCCCCGCTCAGAGACCCAGGTCGTCGCACGCATCTCTGCTTGCCTAGCAGACATCTCTCGGTGGATGTCTGCTCATCACCTCAAGCTCAACCTTGACAAGACTGAACTGCTCTTCCTTCCGGGAAAAGATTGTCCCACTCTTGACCTAACAATCAACATCGGCACCTCTGTTGTTTCCCCGACTCAGACTGCAAGGAATCTGGGTGTGGTCCTAGATAACAAACTGTCCTTCACTGCAAACATCGCTGCTACAACCCGCTGCTGCAGATACACGCTTTACAACATCAGGAGGATACGTCCCCAGCTGACCCAGACATCAGCGCAGATTCTGGTCCAGGCTCTCGTCATCTCACGCCTAGACTACTGCAACTCCCTCCTGGCTGGTCTACCTGCATGTGCCATCCGACCTCTGCAGCTCATCCAGAATGCAGCGGCTCGTCTGGTCTTCAACCTTCCCAAATTCTCCCACACCACACCGCTCCTCCGCTCCCTTCACTGGCTTCCAGTAACTGCTAGAATCCACTTCAAGACACTGGTACTTGCGTACCATGCTGCGAATGGATCTGGCCCTTCCTACATCCAGGACATGGTTAAACCGTACACCCCAGCACGTGCACTCCGCTCTGCATCAGCCAAACAGCTCGCTGCACCCGCACTGCGAGGGGGACCCAAGTTCCCGTCAGCAAAAACACGTGGGTTTGCTATCCTGGCTCCAAAATGGTGGAATGAGCTCCCCATTGAAATCAGGACAGCAGATAGCTTACACATCTTCCGACGCAAACTGAAAACTCATCTCTTTAGACTCCACTTCGAGCGATAAAATTACTAACAAAGCACTTATATACTAATAAAGGGCTGGCTTTCTAAATGCCAGTTGAGTAGCACTTGAAATGTTTGGCTCTATGAAACCTGATGTACTTATATGATTCTGTTTTCTTAAAGGTTGTATCTTCCTGGTCGAATGCACTTATTGTAAGTCGCTTTGGATAAAAGCGTCAGCTAAATGCAATGTAATGTAATGTAATGTAATGAAAGCTAATTTAAATTATAGTAGCAATTCAAATCTATGGTTAACAATAAACAAACCTGGTCATCAGGAGAAGGATGCTGTAACAAACCATTTTGAACTTAAGTAGAATATAATACAAATCAATTAAATATAAAATGGTACCTAGGGCATGTTTGAAGCTTCCGGAGACCATGGCGTTGTGACCGCACAGGAAACACAGGGCGTGGTTGTCAGGATGCTTCAGCAGGAGGCGCAGACAGAAGCGATGGTGACGCTGGTGTTGGGAGGTGATAGTCAGCTGATGGGGAGAAAAAACATATAGACATTTGTTTTATTTCATAAAAACAGCCACATGAACAGGAATAGGTAGAAGATTGTTTGCTATTTAAATGAGCATTTACTACTCAGAGGGTCAGTGGTTCCATCCCAACACAAACAGTCAACTTGCCAAAGTGTCTTTGGGTAACTAACTTAAAATACCCACATTTCCCCCCCAGGCATGTCTACAGTATTGAAGTATATGCAGACCTGGTTGAAAATATTCCAAAGCTGAGGCTGATCCCGATTTTCCATCAACATCAATCTGGTGAGAAGAAGGAAACAGACACAAGACAATTTGAACAATGAACCCTCCATGTGAACGTCTGCCTGATGGAGCTGTACGCTTGACTCTACCTGATGTAGTTGTATGCTTTGTAGTAGTTGTGGTCGAGGATGGTGGCGGACAGGCCGAAGAACTCCAGCTCCTTCCTCCGCGGCTTGTTGTCGTAGAAGGAGTAGAACTCCATGGCAGACTCCACCAGCAGCTCAGACTCCTCGTAGCGCTTCACCTCGCTCATCGTCTGCACGCAGCTCACCAGCAGCTGCCACCAGTCCTCTCTGGACAGGACGTTGGTCTTACCTGGGGGCGAGAGGAGGCCAGCAGTATGAAATGTAATGACTCATAACAAGAGTGGATAAATAGATAACACTTTATATTGGCTTTATTTCATTTTCTACTTATCATAGATAGAATAGAATTGGGAGGGATGAAACCCTCTTTAATGGTCTCACAGCACACACAGTGAAATGTGTTCTCTGCTTTTAACCCATCCTAGTACCAGGAGTCTAGTACTAGGAGCAGTGGACAGCTATTGTACAGCGCCCGGGGAGCAATGGGAATGAGGGGGGAAGCGGGGTGTCCGGTGCCTTGCTCAAGGGCACCACGGCAGGGCAGGAGGTGACCTGGGACCTCTCCGAGTAGTAGGGGTGCAACAACTAATCGACTAAAATTGATTACCAAATTAGTTGCCAACTAATTCACTCGTCGATTCGTTGGTGACGTCATCACGTGTGTTTCACGCGCCGTTAAGCTCCAACGTTATCGATCTTTTTATCGGTACTGGAGACATTTAAAAAAGATATGTCATGTATTATTGCTACATAAACATTATATCGCAGTCTTAGTGTCGACAACTTGTTTCTAATACGCAAAAAGACAAACAAATGCGTCTATGATGTATTTTCGATCAGACGAGATCTCTCTCCCCCGTCTGTGTGCGAGGGGGCGGGGCAGTTTACACACACGCAGCTACTACATGCAGCAACACACACACACACACATGGAGGAGATGGCGGAGAGAAAGCGCTCCGAGGTGTTGTTAAACTTTACCCGTCTTGATGCTCGTTACCAAAAGTGCAATAAGAGTTTAGCATGTGAGGGCGATAACACGAGCAATTTGTCTAAACATTTAGCAAAAGTGCTCCACATCCAGACGGAGGAATGCACCGGGTTCGACTGTCTTTCTAGCAGCTCTGTAGCCCCCCTGTCCACGAGTAACGTTTCCACGTCAGGTGTTATGTATGCTAGCAGCAACACACGGAGTTAACTACATTATACAAACATGGGTTAATGATTAGAGGTAACTGAGTTATTTATTTTGTTAAAGTTTCAGTTATTCTGTTCACAGTTCTGTCATCACATTATTGAATACCATTTGTGAAAACATTGTCATTTCTTTTGATGTGAAATATTATTTATTTAATTTAAATAAAAAACTATGCTAATTTTGTTCAAAATGTGTTTAGTTAATTTATTAATAATATATGTTTTTTTGAATCAAGTATTCATCTTTATTGTCTTCATTGTTAGTTTCCACATGCCTAAAACAACCTCAAGCTAAATCTAAAAGTTGATTGCTAAATAAGATCTTTTGAGAAATTGTGCAAGGCATAATGGTCCGAATAGTCGATTCATCGTTTCATTAATCGATAGATTAATCAATTATCAAATTAGTTGTTTGTTGCAGCCGTACCAAGTAGCAGTCCACACTCCATATTTAGGTCAGGTCGGGGACTTGAACCGGCGACCCTACAGCTCCCAGTTCAAGCCCCTACTGACTGAGCCACTGCCGGACAATTACCTGTGTTGTCCAGATATGCAGCCTCATGATCATCAATCTCTGGCACCATGTCTTTAGACTTCACCAGTCTCAGGTGACTCTCCCCCGACAAGGTGACAGAACGCACACACACCTTAGCTCGCTGCATGGACACCTAACACAGAAACATCCTTTAATGACAGAATGAATGTCTGAAGCTTCTATGCGTCATATAAATAGCGGTTACTAACAAGTGACTAAATGAGACTACACTACACAACATTAGCCGCCTTTAGCTTAGCGGTGGTGACGTGAAGATGTGGAGTTCCTTAATAGCCTAGTGTTAGCTTTTTGTTTCTGTTGATTGCTTTTACGCTTTAACTATTATAAACAGTGTTGTGTGAGTGTTACCTTCAGCAGCATGGAGATCATAGTGATCATAGCATCCAGGTAGTCCTGTGTGAGTCCCTGGGTCTTCAGCAGGGTGGAGCGATGGAGAAGCAGCTTCAATTCCTACAACCACGGCACATATAGTGATGAGAGTATACACACAACACATACAACACACTGACAACTCAAAAATCCTGGCACCCTTTCAAATCCATAAAGTAGGACAACTTTGGATAACTTTGAGTTCTTTTGTAATAATGTATTGCCCATGAATTTAGTGATGGATCCCTGCTCATACCTTCTGTGCGGCTGAAGAGTCCTGTGCCAGAGTGTCGCTGTCGTACATGGACTCCAGAGCTTTGAGGGCGCAGTCGGGTCGGCCCAGCTGCTGCTGCAGGGTGGCCAAGGAGAGCCGCGCCTCCAGGTGCTGGGGGGCCATATCCACCACTTTAGTGTAGCTCTGTGCCGCCACCTCCATGTGTCCCAGCGCCTTCAGACACTCTGCAAAAGTGTCCAAATAGGTGATTATGATAACTACTATAATTAATAGCTAATTATATTTTTCTGCCATATATGCCCCCTCCTGCATGACAGTCTACAGATTGTGTTTTGTTCACTTTGACTTTCTGTCGGCCCCACCTGCGTGTCGGAGCCAGACGACGGCCAGGTTGTACTTCTCGGAGATGACGAGGGCGGACAGCAGAGGCAGAGCAGCCATGTACTCGCCCTCCTCCAGGTAGGCTTCAGCTACATCCAGGTACAAGTCCCCGATCTCCTCCTGACTCTGCTCCATCAGCGACGACACCAGGCCCTGAGGGGGGGGGGAGTTTGTAAAGAGATAGATGTTTTTTTTGTTTGTTTATTGAACATGTCAGAAACAAAGCGTTTACGACAAGTCTCCAAAAAAGTTTAAACTCAATGGTAAAAGTTAAGTTGTGTTTGCCTCCAGGGGTGTGATGACACGCAGGTGAATGAGGCAAACCATTAGCTTGGTCCTCAGGTCCACTGGGACACTGTCTGGCACTTGGACATCCCGAATTTCACCTGGGGAACAACACATCATTCTCAATAAGCGTAACAATGCACTTTGAATACAGTTAGTTTGTCATGGGTTTTGTGTTAAAGAATCGTCTATCTTAATCCATTGTGATTATATAAAGTACCCTTTGATAGTGACGACTAGTGTCTGCTCATCTCTGATAATTGCATAATAAGAAAAATAGTTACTCACCGTTCTCTTCTGCAGCTATTTCCTCTACAGTCTTCACAGTTGTTGAACATTCTTCATTCGTATTTGATTCTTCCTCAGTCGTCTTCTCCGCCTCCTTCTCTTCTTCCCTTGGTTCTACAGCATCTGGGTTGGATTCATCCCTGACCAAAACTATAGCTGCAAACTGGACCAGCACCTAGAAGAGCACACAGAGGACTCCATTTGCTTCACTAAGAAGAAACACACCTTTTATTCCTCTGAATGACGAGCAAACTGTTTATTCACTGAACACACACACACACCCGCAGGGCCTTGTTGTACTGCCGGTTGGAGATGAAGAGCTCGGCGGCCATGTTGATGAAGTCATCGCTGACCAGGTCGGGGTGTCGCGCAAGAGCTTCCTCAATTACCCCCAGAGCTGAGGGCAAGTCATTACTCTCATAGTAGCTCCTAAACAAAACACACACACACACACACACACACACACACACACACACACACACACACACACACACACACACACACACACACACACACACACACACACACACACACACACACACACACACACACACACACACACACACACACACACACACACACACACACACACACACACACACACACACACACACACACACACACACACACACACACACACACACACACACACACACACACACACACACACACACACACACACACACACACACACACACACACACACACACACACACACACACACACACCCTTATGACACTTTATTAAGGAAATACTGTGATAGTGGATGTGGTTTGTCTCTCAGTGTGTGTCCTGTACTTGGCCATGTCCTTGGAGAGCTGCATGAAGTGCTCCCCGTCCTCCATGGGCAGCAGGGACAGGATCTTGCGGTATCCGTCCATGCACTGTTTGTGTTCGCCCAGGCGCATGTGTAGGCTGGAGCGCTCCCACACGTAGCGCACGTTGGTGGGGTCATATTTAATAGCTGCAGAGGACAAGAGTGAACGGAGAACATTGATATTGACAGTAGGGCAGTACAACCACTCAATATTGCATTTTTTAATTGTTAAAAAATTAGGTGAAAGAGTTGTAGCTATGCTAACCCAGAGATAGGGAAGCAAAACACAATGATCCAATAAGTGGTGCGTGTTAGGTGTGGATTGATTCAAAAGACCATGATGAGAACAGCCTATTCAAATGTGTGGCAAACGTACTCCTAGAACCCCTTGCTAGACAAAGAATACACCATGGTTCTTCTCAATCTAAAGCCACTGACCCTTCGAGTAGCAGACGATGGCCTGTCGGATGTTGTCCTGCTCCAGAGACATTTCAGCCAGTCTGACCCACTCCTCGCAGTCTGAGGGGTTGAGATGGGCCGTGATCAGGCCGAACTGCAGCGCCTTCTCCATGTCCTCCTCATCCTCGTAGATCATGGCCAAGGTGGAGAAGGGCTCATAGGCCAGAGGAGCTGCAAGAGAGAGAGATTCAGGATTGGAGAAATATAAAAAAGAATAGCTAAAAGAAAACAACATACAAGTGGTCTCATACCCTGTCGTATGATCTCCATGCACATCAGGATGGCGTCCTCTTTCTCTCCTCGGGCGTAGCGGATGTTGGCCTCTCCCATCAGGCCTCTCAGAGCTCTGGGCAGCTTGCTGCGATGACGCCGCTCCTACACACACACACACACACACACACACACACACATTAAGTTGAACACTTGCACACATTCAAAGTTTGGAAACACACCTTCCAACTCTCGTCCTCACCTTCATCATCTTCTTGTTTTCTCGGTTCAGCTCCATCTCCAGGGCAAACACATCCCCCACTGCCACGTCTTCGTCCTCATCCATCGCTCTCTTCTTCTTCTTCTTCCTGCCTTTTTGTCTTCTTTCTATTGTCACCCCTGGCCCCTTCTCTGCCTCCTTTACCTCTGCCTCCTCCTCTATGTCCATCTCCATCTTCCCCTCCTCATCTTTCTCCGCCTTGTAATCCTGATCTTCTTCATCATCCACGTAGCTCAGGCTGTCCTCCTCCTCTTCCTCCTCCTCCTCCTCCTCTTCCTCCTCCTCCGGCTCTTCTGAAGATGCTGGTTCTGGCTTTTCTTCCAGCATGGAGGCGAAGGCCAGCTGGACCCCCGGGCTGACCCCCTCCTCTGTGAAGCGATGTGATCAACAGTAATAAATATAACAGATACGATACTAGTTGTATTCTTTTGTTGATTATTATTTTTGGAAAATCATTTATGGCGTACTTTATTGTTTGAGTTTGTTAAAGCTTTCAATGTTTTTCAGAAACAATATATAATTGAAACAATAACACTGTAAAGTAAAAACTGTACTTGAGACAGTTTTACCTATCTTTCCCGGGATAATGGAGGAGGTGGAAGGCTGAGCCTCCTCCTCGACACCTGCAGTTCCCTCCGACTCCTTAGAGAGGAAAACATATATTTACCTTCACCGTTTGAGCAACGTAACAGAGTCAAAATAAAAATCAAGCATGGAAGTATTGTCGTAGTAAATTATTATCAATTACATGTAAAGGGGCATACTGAGTTAGCTAGCTTGTTATGCTAACTTAGCTCTACTTTTGAGTGCTGCGGCTCTCCTTACCTTTGCTTTCCGCTCATCTCTCCGCTTGTCGAACTCCTCAAAACTTATCCTCCCCTCCAGGTAGTCTATGAGCTCCGCGCTGAACCCAGACATGTCTGTCTGCTGAAGACCCAGGAAATTCTTCTTTATCAAAATGTGTCCTGTAACATCCTAACTAACTCTCTATACAGCCATACTTGCTACTGACTGAAGTAAACAAAAATCGCCCGCATGCTACATACAGTCACGTGACCTGCAGAAACTTCCGGTATAGCGTGTCTTAAAGCACCACAGAAGAAGAAAGGTGTTTCTGGCGACCTTCAGCGGTGAAAGTAGGAAAGTACAAAACACTATTTTCTGAGCTTCAATTTAGCCTAATTACTGAAACTACAAATATTTAAATATATGTATTGTTACTTTATAAAAACTAAAACGGGGTTTTGACATTGAAAAGTAAAGGAGTGGATACATTTGGATGATATTTAAGTGATACAAACTCATACAGAGGCTCATCTGAATTAGCTGAAGTCTAATCGATTAGTCATTGTCTTTCTTGAGTTTGCTTCTGGTTATAATAAATAAATAACATGTTTAATATGCACATAACGTTCCATAAAGTAAGAACTTAATGTGCATAAAGCAAACACAACTGCAGAGCTCTTATACAGTAAACAGATTACAAAGGGACACTTTACATGTTCTTGTTTTGTCAAACCAACAATCCAAAATCTAAAGACACCCAATATAATTATATATATATACAAATACAAAGAAAAGCTGAATATTCTCACATTTGAGATGCTTAAGCTAGCAAACATTTAAATACAGTTAATTAAACAATGAAAAAAATGTATTGACTAATCAATACATCTAATATTTTTTAACAAATGAAAAGTTATATTCTAGGTACATTTTACTAATAACGCTTAGCCTACTGTATGCTTTTATATCATATTGATATAATATCTAATCAATGTAATTTAAGCAGCATATGGTATGTTTAGCGCATGTTTTGGCTTCTGTATTTGTTGTTCTACTGAAGAAAATTACAAATTATTTTACTATATGAAAGTGTAGCCCAAGCGTGAAATTTTGATATGACATGTTTGTTTTGTTATGAACAGGAGGGAGATTTACGTCAAAGCATATCTGCTTTTCCATTTCCCCCGAATCTATAACAGTAAGGCAGCGGCTGCTGTTCATTCAACAGGATCCTGCTGCTGACGTATGCTGCATTCTCCTTTTATCTCCCCTGTAAGAAACAGAGGGAACACAGAGGGATGGAGAGGAAGTGTGATGAAGGATGGTTTTATCAGTTGATGCTCCTCCTACTTATTTCCCAGTGTCCTTCCAATGTGTACCTGCTGCCTTTCCTCATCAACTTTAATTATGTCAGTGTGCTGGATGATGTTCCAACTTCGAGATGAATGCACCTGAAGGTAAGTAAACTTCATTATCCACAAATAATGACTATGTCCTGGGGATTTTGGGTATGAAAGCCTTTTTAGTTTATAATCTCTAAGGGACTGAGTTAAAAATAATTGCAGGGTCACACGTATACGTGTTTTTTTGTATGTCTGATTTTTCAGGTAAGGCCCTTTAATTTCGTCATGCAACAGATTTATATTTTATTTATCTGTATCTCTTGAGATTTACTCGCTAATCCCTTTTACACATATTTGTAAAAACATGCCTTGTGTGTACGTCATAGATGCATAATATTTTCAAAATGATGATCGTTCAGCAAAATATTATTAGGAATGCATTAGAGTCCCCCAACCCACAACAATAATGTGTAGTACTGTAACTTCAGCCCTGTTATATTTTGTGCCTTTTCACTGCAAATGTATCTTTTACAATCCATGTGTATTAATGAAGCAACAGGGAAGCAGTTTGAATCAATATCAGTGTGTAAACAGTGAACACTTGTTTGGGTGCGCGTGTCGATGTTTTTGTCCCTTATCAGGAACAATTCTTCCCTCTCAGTTGTTCAGCACAAAGGCTGCAGACTGAGCTTCATAACAACCTCTCTCCTCTCATATCTCCTTCTTCTCTTCAAAATAATGTAGTGTGTACTCAGTATTAAAACTATATACATCTCTCAGTATAGGACAAATTAAGTGGAAGATTTGAACACCTTGTTCACCACCGCCGGCTGAATGGTACAGTTGAAGGCTTCCCATGACTGAGTCTCCGCCTCCTCCCCATAATGAATGCGACCCCCGGCAGTTGCTCGGCAGAGATGCCGTACGGGTTCCTGCCCCGTCTGAAGGGCCTCTACATCGCAACTGAGCTCATCATCGCCGTGCTCGCCATCATCGGAAACTTCCTCGTGTGTCTGGCTGTCAGCTGGAACAAGAAACTTCACACGGTCACCAATTACTTCCTGGTGAGGAAATACAGTCCTGCAGTCTGTTTCATCCACATCTAAAATGGTGGATCTTAACATTCAAACCTGTGATTTAGGAAAACTGCAAGAAGTCCAGGGCTAAATATCTATATGTATCTAGATAAATAAATAACTGTTTGGATGTGTTCCAGTCAGGCTTTCGTCCAAACCACAGCACTGAGACTGCTCTTGTAAAGGTCTTCAATGACATCCACTTAAAAACAGACAGTGGCAGAACTTCAGTGTTAGTATTATTAGATCTCAGTGCTGCGTTTGACACTGTTGACCACAACATATTACTAGACCGACTAGAAAACTGCGTGGGACTTTCGGAAACAGTTCTAAATTGGTTTGAATCCTACTTAAAGAACAGGAAAAACTTTTCTATAGGTAAATACAAATCTGAGTTGACAAATATGACATGTGGGGTTCCTCAAGGCTCCATCTTGGGGCCTCTTCTCTTTAATGTCTACATTCTACCACTGGCTCAGATAATGACAAACAATAAAATAAGTTACTATAGCTATGCAGATGACACACACATTTACTTAACTATTTCACCAGGAGACTATTCTTCAATTCAAACTCTGAGTAAGTGCATTGAACAAATCAATGACTGGATGTGTCAGAACTTTCTCCAATTAAACAAAGATAAAACTGAGGTCATGGTTTTTGGAGCCAAGGCAGAACGTATAAAAGTTAGCGCTGAGCTTCAGCCTGCAATGTTCAAAATAACAGATAAAGCCAGAATAGTCATGGACTCTGACCTGAGTTTCAACAGTCACATTAAAACAGTTACTAAATCAGCCTACTATCACCTAAAGAACATATCAAGGATTAAAAGACAAATGTCACAGCAGGATTTGGAAAAACGTTTCCATGCTTTTATCTTCAGTAGACTGGACTACTGTAATGGTGTCTTTACAGGTCTCACAAAAAAATCTATTAGAAAGCTGCAGCTGATTCAGAACGCTGCTGCTCGAGTCCTCACTAACACTAAGAAAGTGGATCACATCACTCCTGCTCTGAAGTCTTTACACTGGCTTCCTGTGTGTCAAAGAATATATTTCAGAATACTGCTGCTGGTTTATAAAGCACTGAGTGGTTTATGCCCAAAATACATTTCTGATACACTGCTAAATTATGAACCATCCAGATCTCTCAGGTCTTCAGGGACGAGTCAGCTTTCTGTCCCCAGAGTCAGAACTAAACATGGAGAAGCAGCGTTCAGTTATGCTCCAAATATCTGGAACAAACTCCCAGAAACCTGCAGGTCCGCTGCAACTCTTACTACTTTTAAATCCAGGCTGAAGACTTTTCTTTTTGTCACTGCTTTTAATTGAAACTGAGCCGTTGTGTTCATCTGTAAAGTGGAACTTCTGTGTGAACTATTCATATCTTAAACTGCACTGTAACTTTTTATTCATGTACTTTTTATTCATGTATTTATTCTTTTAATGTTTCTTTTATTATCTTTTCTTTTTAATGACTGTTTTGAAATGCCATTGTCTGAATGTCTTTCATTTTTGTAAAGCACCTTGAATTGCCTTGTGTTGAAAGGTGCTTTATTTTATATAAATAAACTTGCCTTGCCCGCCTTGCCTAGATCTTATATGTTGTAAATATATTTAATTTTGTTGCATTATCGAGATTGAGGTATTTGACCCAAGATATCCTGACATTTTAATTAATCAATAACTATAAACACTTATCCAAAGGAATATAAGTGTGTTTTACTGTGTCTGTGAAGGTATCGTTGGCAGTGGCAGACACTCTGGTGGGTTTGGTTGCGATCCCCTGTGCGGTGCTCACAGACCTGGGTCAGCCTCACCACAACCTGCCGCTCTGCCTGGTGATGCTCAGCATCCTGATGGTGCTCACACAGGTAGGAACATCCACTAGAAAGTAACAGCAAAATCGTTTCAGCATCATTTTCTGATTTTCTGATTTCAAGATTAACGCTGGCCCTTAACACAGAATTGGAGGTAAGCGTTTCATTACAGAAGTGTTCCTTCCCTTCAAGAGCTCCATCCTGAGTCAGTTAGCAGTAGCAGCGGAGCGCTACATGGCCATCATCCTGCCCTTCCAGTACCAGCGCGTCATGAGCCCGAGGAACGCCCAGCTGGCCCTGCTGCTCACCTGGGGCCTGGGGGCCATCTCCGGCTGCGTGCCGCTCATGGACTGGAGAAGACAACAAGCAGGCTCTAGGTAAGAGATGAATGAGGAGCAGAGTGAGTGGTGCAGGGATGACGTGTATTTGTAGTCCAATCTAGGAGTTAGAATAGCAAGGCTCCCAGGAAAAGTGGGACATTCTCTGATTGGATTTTGGAATATAGTGCCTGACAATGTCATGTGACGTGTGCTTTTATATTATATAAATATGCCTCCCTTCCTTACCAGCTACTGTGTCTTCACTTGTGTGGTGAACATGAGCTACATGGTCTACTTCAACTTCTTCTGCTGTCTCCTGGTGCCACTGCTGGCCATGTTCATCATCTACGGCCACATCTTCCTCACCATCCGACGGCAACTCAAACGCATCGCTGTAGCCAGGGGGTCTTCAGAGAACACGAGAACTGCTGGTAGTGGGAGCACCGGGACCGAGGACAGTGGGAGTTCTGCTGCTTGGGGACACGACACAGGGAATAGATTCAGTAGACAAGCTAAAGAAAAGGCGGGAAAATGCAAGACTGAAGTGAGGGCTGTGGAGGAAGTGCAATCCAGCGTTGGTTCTCTTATTGACACTGAGACCACCGCTGTGTTTACAAATCCAGGACTCAGGTCGGCCTCGTCTGGGTCCAGCAGCTCCAGCTGTGGTGCGGCTGACCCCCGGCCAGGCGAGCCAAACGAGGTCAGATCAGGCCTCCGCTCCCGCCAGGAGGTGCGCAAAGCCACCTCCCTCTTCCTGGTCCTGTTTCTGTTCATGGTGTGCTGGATGCCCATCCACATCATAAACTGCGTGCTGCTGCTGTGCCCACAGTGCCAGGTGCCCATGTCGCTCACACTAGCGGCCGTTCTGCTCTCCCACGCCAACTCCGCTCTCAACCCCATCCTGTATGCGTACAGGATGAGGTCATTCCGACACACTCTGATAAGGATGTGGAGAGCATTGAGGAGCTTTAGGCTGAAACGCCAGTAAAGGTGTGGTTCTTTAGCAATTATTGTTTAAAAACGTGTTTTGCTGTCTGAGGATTTATTGGAGTTTTTGTACAAATATTATCTATTAAAAACAAATAACTTCTTATTTGACTATCATAAATATTGCTTACATGGCACATAAGGAATATAAGTGGTTTCTATGTAATAGTTGAATAAATTGATTTTATATTATATAAATTGCACTAGCCACTTTCTGTTAGATTGTTTTAAAAATACAAAATGCATTTATTGTACCGTGCCCATTCCGCAAAAAATAAAGACAATACACAGAGAATCAAATCAACATAACTGCGTGCTTTATTGATATACAGTAAAGCATTTTATAATACAGTAGTAAGGCATATATTTGGTGGAATCTGATATGTTGTGAAGTATTGAACTGTGTTATTTAAAAAATGATGCGAGAATGAAACACAAACGTTAGACATGAAAAATAAATCGAATTCAGTGTCTGGATCAGAACAAAAGCCTCTTAGATCATGCCGCGAGAATATGACGCCAAAAACAAACGAGTGTATGAAGCCGCGCGACTTCTTAGTGGTTACACATTAAAGAAGGATGAGCTGTATATAGTCACACATGCTAATATTGAACACCTCACACGGCACCAAACAAAATAGCTTTTTAACCGAGGACAAAAAGACACTAAAATAAAAGCATCCTCCACACAGAAAACACATATCTAGTATGTCCCAGGTCTGACAGTAGTGCACACTGATTCATTTGTGTGTGAAATGTTTTGAGACTGGTCGTAAAGCTCTGATAGAGATGCATCGGAACATTCAGATTGGAGGCTCTACAGTGAATCAGAAATAACTAATAAATAATAATCTGAAAGGTGTTGAGAGTGCATTAGAAAAAATGCCGGGCTTTGATAATTTAGACGAGGTAGAGCTTACTGGGCCTCCTAAAATATTTCTCGGTTAGTGTTCAGAGGGATGAATTCCTTTAAAATAATCTCAGCTAGCAGCCTTGCAGATTTAAAATCACATTCTTCTTACAGTACTCCAGTCAGCTTAGAAACCAACACTCAAGAGTACCGCGGGTCCTCAACCGGCCCTAAAGAGACACTCAGAGAACATCGTAGAGATAAAAGATGTACCAGTGCAATAATCAGGACGTCTTTCTGAAGGACTGTGTCCAGGCCTGATTCAGAACTGATGATGAATATCAGTTTGGATATAAAAGATGTAGCTTCCTTTTCCCCTACAAAAAAGTTGCATTATGGGAAATGTATGAGTCAGTGTGTTTAAAGCTGGAGACATATCAGCGTAACAAATTGACTTCAGCTGCAGCTTTTTCCCCAAATTTGGGGTAAAGTATCACTTATATTAAGTTTGAAAATGATGCATTTTAATAATATGTTAGTTAAAGATGAATCACATAGTACAAAAATCTAAATAAAATGTATATTTGTTTCCGTAGGGTTGCCGCACTCTAGGACTATCTGGTGCTTAAGAGAAAGATAATCTGAGTAAAATCTAAATGATGTCTAATTCTTGCCCAATATGTGCATTAGGTATGTAGTGACGTGTCTCAGTTCTGAATCAGGCCAATTCCAACATCTGTCTACACTGATAAAAACGAATTCAGGTATAAAAACTTTTGTAAATCATAGGAATTATGAACTCACTGATGGATGGAGCGACGGACGGACGAATGCATGATTCAAACATGGGGTTTGTCAGCCAAAGCAACGTCAAAGCTGTAATGCAATGTGGAAATTAGGCACCACCACACACACACACGCACGCACACACACTCACACTCACACACAGACAACGCACTGTAAAGATCCAGGATGCCTGCATTACCTTGACAGTAGTGTACGCTGTTATAGAAATTCATTTTCCTCTTAGAAAGCACCCTTATGATTACAATCATTCTTTTTCTTTTTTGATACAAATGTCTGAAATGCTTTAGCCGTTTCCCCAATTACAAAAAGATGGCCACACTAAACACACTGATTTGTATCTCTCTTTGCACCCACCCCCCCTCTTTTTTTTTATACAATTGCATAGAAGTTTAAAAACCAGCCTCTGTTATTAATAAAACAACTTCAGGACGTTTTAAGAAACTACTTAAATCTACAAGGTATAATGTTTTTCTTTTGTTTGTTTTTTAACGTTGCTGGAACCGCGATCCTTCACAAAAATAGACGTTTATATATTCTCTTTGTAAACTGTGTTTCCAATCCAGTTGTTTGACTAGAAAAAGCATGCGATAGGTAGGAAAGGAGGGGAGGAAAGGAAGGGGGGAGGATAAAGGGGGGGTCAGAAGGGCAGGGCCTCGTGCTGTTCGGCGCTCTGCTCGTCTGTCATCAGGCTGACCAGCGACTCCATGGCCCGGCCCACACCGTCGGCCATGTGGAACAAACTGCCGACACCTGGACCTGGAGAGAGACCAAACAAAATCAGAAACACTGACTAACACCGCAAAGGTGACACAAGAAGCTGAAAACGGCTGGTATGGGTGATACTTGTAGATTCAAATGAAGAAACGTCCGCAGAAGTATAAACATTTTAATGGTGTAGCTGCTAAATGTCCTTAAATCTGTCACCGAGGCACCAGGAAATGACTCTAACATGGGAGAAAGCCCAATGTCCAGCTCATCATTTCATTTTCAATAGAGATGTCCCGATCCGATCACGTGATCGGGGATAGGAGCCGATCACGTGATTTTCAAAAGATCGGAATCGGGAGAAAGAAATCGGGGATCGGGATTTTTTTAAAATTATTTTTAAATACTTTTTTTAATTTTTTATTCAATATTACAAAACAAAAATGACCATGTTCAAGTCTTAAAGTCATCCTGAGGCCTTAGTTTTGGTTTCAAATTACAGAACATCATGTATGTGTTGCTTCTTTGGGGCTTGTTTTCATAGACCTGGTTGCTTATTTCTCTCAAATCTGGCAACAGAGTGAGCAGGGCGCAGTGTCTAATTGTAGCAGTAAGCTAACGAGCACTGATAAGCTTTATTTTGTTTTGATCCAATGCTGCACAACTGAACTGATCCAATGCTGCTGTGAAAAAAATAACCTTTAGGGACAACTTGAATGCTTTTTTTTTTTTTTTTTTCTCTTAATGCATTGCATAAAGATCGGATCGGGAAAGATCGGTATCGGCAAATTGTCAAAATCAAATGATCGGAATCGGATCGGGAGCAAAAAAAGGTGATCGGGACATCCCTAATTTTCAATGATTTAAAGTTAAACATAAAATAAAATGGCTTCACCTTCCCTTTTGCCCTGGTAAAAAAAACATGTCTTCCATCTGTCTTCCAATAAATAACAAATCCCCTGGTGCCTGAAGCTGCTTTCAAAATAAAAGCATCAACTCAATAATGACTATTAGATATTACAAAAGAATGACTAGCTTCAACCCATGGGTTTACTATCTATTTGTTCTATATGGTTGATAATATGTATATCAAACTTCCTCTTGCATATATTTTGCTTCAAGTACAAAAGGGCCAGGTTCCATTTCTGTGGACGCTCATATTTTAAACAGATTAAACAAATCAATGTAGTGAAACGTGTGGTTATGAGGCTACACTGAGAGCACAGAGACAATGGACTGCACAGCAAAATAAACATGTGACAGTAACTAAACTTACATTGTGGAGATATTCTAATGTCCTGTTCTATATGAGACGTTATTGGAAGCCACCATTCGAAGAAAAATATGATGAAGGCCTTGCATGTTATTGCCAACCCCCACATTGTGAACTGATGTGTGACATTAATAAATCCCCTCATTCCAGATCTACATGTTGGCTGGCGCGCGCGCACGCACGCACGCACGCACGCACGCACGCACGCACGCACGCACACACACACACACACACACACACACACACACACACACACACACACACACACACACACACACACACACACACACACACACACACACACACACACACACACACACACACACACACACACACACACACACACACACACACACACACACACACACACACACACACACACACACACACACACACACACACACACACACACACACACACACACACACACACACACACACACACACACACACACACACACACACACACACACACACACACACACACACACACACACCTCCCTACTGTGAGAACAGAGCGTAGGGAGACAGAGGAGGGAAAGGAAATTAAAGGCAGTGAAAGGGAGGGAGGAAAGATATTAGATTTTCAACATGACGTCCCACTCTGTTGTTTATTTTTTGCATCGAATACAACAGCCGTTTCCATTATTAAACCAATTATGAAATCGTCTTGTGAGTTTTTGTTCCGATAGTGGTGCATGCATACACATGGCTTTTGCATGATGAGGAGGTGGAGATGGAGGAAGGTGAGCAACTAACCTCTCACGGGTATCCCCTTCTTCCTCCTGGCTCAGGGAGAAAACAAGGAAAGGAAGAAAAGAAAGGCAGAAAGAGGGAAACAAATCAGCTTTGTGTCGCTAATAGAGAAAAAGAAAGGGGGGGGTAATGCTTCATTTAAGGACTAATGTAACTCAATTTAGGGTCAGAAATTGATTTGATTATGCACATCTTAAAACAGTGATGGCCATTTTGTATATGTTTTTTATTTATTAAGCATGTCAACTAGTTCACTTCATAATAGTTATCTCTCCACTTTTACTGACTTTAAAGTTGCCAGTTTGACCTTTCTCTAAGTTGTATCCCTTAAGAAAGGATTCATTCTCCTATTTTTGTTCTACTTTTCAGGAAATATAGCAGGATTGTATCTATGATGGGAGTTTGTAGAGAAAATTGAAAATATTGCATGTAAGAAATGGTGGTGTTAGTGTACTGTACCATGGCTATGAGGAAACGAATTGTTGAGCTGCTCCATCACTTCCTCCAGACCAGATGCATCCTGGGAAGGGCTGGACAGTTCGTCATCACCTGAAACAGGAAGACCATTTTTAGAACTACAGGCGGCTGAAACTAATGCTGAGTCATGGTCTCACACACATTAAAACAGTTCATTGTAAGTTTAAGATGTGTGTGTTCTCACCCATGGTGTCATTAGTCTGGCTGGCGGCCACACGCAGCAGGGGGAGGGACGAGTCGGAGCGCTGCGAGGAGGTGGAGGGGGAAGAGAGGGCGGTACCGTTCACCTTGGAGTCCGTCTGAGACACACACACACACACACACACACACAAATTAAATACACATTGGCATCCAAGCCACACAGCTTAATTACAGGAGTCAAAATTGATGAAATAAACTATAAAAGAAAATGATAGCTTTATTGCATTACTGGTCAGGTTATGACATCATTGGATTTTATTACATTTTCTGGCATTTTAAAGACATTATTACATAATTGGGTACTTCAGTTTGTGAGTTCCTGTGTCTGTATCGGCTCCATGTTGTGTTCCTGTGTATGAACCTGCTCTAGTTTTGTTTGTGTGTGTGTGTACCTGCTCCAGCAGCTGCCTGAGGCGGTGTAGTTGTGACTCCAGCTGTTTGTTGTGATCCTCCAGGATCTGCATGCGGGCCTCCAGGCGTCCTTTGTGCTGACGCAGCAGTTTGGCCTCTGCGATGAGCTCGGCGTCGCGGACGCTCTGCGGCGACGCCGGCATCATCTCCGGGGGCGACGGCAGCGGAGACAGGCCCTTCCTGTCGTGGGCCTTCTTCAGACGGTCGTACTCCGACTGCAGCTTCCTGTGGAGAGGACAGCAGGAGGATCAGTCACATGTGAAGCAATAAACACACAGCTATGGGGAAAGGTCACTCTGTCCTGTCACTCACATGTTCTCCTGCTCCAGGTCGTTGAGTACCCTCTCCAGCTCCCCCTTCTCCTCCGTCTCCATGGAGATGAGTATCTGGGCGGGGCTGCGGGGCTGGCTGAGGGGAGAGCCTTGGTTCAGGGATTGGCAGTAGTGCTGGATCAACATGTGCTCGTCATCGCTGCACACACAGACAGAGAGAAAATGATTTAATTGAAAGAGAACAGAAAAAAACACCACAGAAGAAGAATCTATGAAACAGAGGGGATCGTACAACACATTTCTCCGGACATTAGATAGAAATTGGGAACACTTTAGGAAGTGTTTGTGTGGTTGTGTGTATTGAGATGCTGCTGCGTTCACTGCCCTGCTTTCAGCTCGTTCATTGTGAACACTGTAGGAGCTGCAGATGTGTGGCGTTTGAAGATTACTGCTCACATGAAAGTAAAACTCATTATGGGAGCAGTGTTAAGCTCTCAGTCTCTAGATGCTCCCTGCTCATCTTTTTCTCTTCATCATTCCACTTGTAAGTTACGTGGATATATTTATATTTTTACTACTTTAATTTCAGGGTTACGTTTTCATGTCAGACTCCTGGCACTTATTGTACGAACTTTGATCTTTTTTGCCCCTGATGGGACATTTACTTGCAGCTAGACTAAATATAGAACGCACAGACTTAGGATATACAGTATATAACATAGTTCATGGACAGTGAGGGAACAATCTATTCAAATAAGAATCAAGAATTGTATCTTCTAAGACTATTAATAGATTGATCAAATTCCCCTAAATCAAAATATGTGATGATAGAAACACAATAAAAACCACAACATGGGGTTGTATCCAGAACATTGAGCATTATGTAACATTCATCACAATGAGCCAATGTAAACAAAGAAGGCGGAGCCAGTTGACACACAGCCAATCAGTGAGTGAGGTCAAAGCAATCAGAAAGCGGTTCTCACATGCTCTCATTGGGTGAGATACTGTCATTCAGATAAGAGCCATTACGATTCTCCATTTCTGCTAACCTGCGGAGGGGGGGGGGAGAAACAGAGCAGTCAGTACCAGAACCACACGCAGCACGTTCTGAGGGCAGCGGACCCCTCAGAGCAGAGTTAGGATTTCCTTTGCTCCGGCATATGCTGTAATCATTTCGCCCTGTGTGCATCCCTCTGTGAGCGTCACTCTGTTGCATTTTATTTGATAGCGTTTACAACTGATGCACGATAAACTCAAGTTACACCTTTTTTTTACAAGTTGGCTTATATTGCCTTAAAGGACCCTTGTGAAAGAGGCAACTGGAAGACAACTAACACGTAAAACTGCTGTTTGTTTTGACTTAATTGTCCGACAGCCTTTAAAACATTGATTTACAGCAGTCTCATTAGTCACAAACACTGCAATAGTACTGTATGTCATGTGGGAATCGAAAATACTTTGACATTTGGGTTTTTAATTTGTCTATATTTTGAGATATGTCTCTGAATGGTATGTTTTTTATTTTTCCATTTATCTCCACTTTTTTGTATAGGGGCAAGGGGGGTGGATAGCTATATGGGTGGCACTAGAAATAAGTTAAAAAAACATGTGTTACGTAATTTTGTTGAATCACAAAAAACTAACTAAAGACAAGCCCTTCTATCATGATGAAGCAAAAAAGCCAGAGATTGAAATGGCCGTGTCGCTATCTCCACTAGATCAGTTGCCGGTGTTTGGAGTGTGTGCCCAGAGCGTAAAGAGATTTCGGGGGCTTTATCAGCTTGGATAAAAAGAAGAAGCTTGGTGCTTGGCACTGAGTGTTTAGGCAGATGGAGTGTGACAGGCCGGTGTGTGTTTGTGCTCATAATCTGCTGCGCTACAGAAACAAGATAACCTCGTGGTTCGGAGGATCACTCCAGGCTTAATGATGTTACTTCTCCGCCCTACCACCTCCCTTTAATCGTGCTATCTGGAAACCAACAGATCTATGCGCGACAGGGGGAGCGTGGCTCAGCGTGTGTTTGTGTCAGTGTATTTATACGTGTATGTGTGTGTTATCCCAAAGGCAACAGTGAGTCGTGTCAAACGCTCTCTGGCAGGGGTCAGGGGTTCAGCCTCACACTGACTCCACTGAGGAATGCACGGAGGGAAAGTAAAAGCACCAATACAAATACAGGGGGGGGGGGGGGGCATTTCCAGTGGTGCAAAGTAACTGACTGATTCAATAAGGGATTGATTGCCTGCTTGATTGACTCACTAGGGTTGATGTTGCTTCTAGTTCCTCAGTGGTGCATTCTGGGAGCAGTAAGCGTCCCTGCACAACACTGAGATGTTTTGCATTGAGGGATGTCTCTCCTCTGAGTTCATCATTAATGACGTTTTAAAGCACATGCTGGTGAACTGGATGGCACAGGCAACATCTCAGGAGCATTAGCTATTATGGCTAATTCACCATAAAGCCAATGCATCACTTTATCATGTTAACAGACTCTAATATATGCAAAGGGATATCTTGACATTTTCCTGAGCAAATTTGTCATTATTACCCGGCTAGTCAAATAATTGTAGCACATTTAAAAAGCATATTTAAGTAGTTTTCTTTTATGCGAAATCCCCTGCCGTGATTTCACTTTAAAAAGGGATAGTTTGAAGTGGGGTTTTATAAGGTACTTCTCCTACAGTAGATAGCGTTCGGCACTCCCCAAGTTTGGAGAAACAGACAGGAGCACCTGCAGGAAGCTAAGAAAAATCAATATCATCTTAAGTGCACGCTATATTTAGAATATTTTCACTGCTTTACCTTGCTGTCAGACAGCCTTTTTCAAGGGGGAGCTGAACCCTTTTTGTTCTCTTCAAAGCTGACAGACTCCTTTGACAAAAAACATGATTTTACCCTGCAGGACACAGGATTGCTGGTCTGGCAGGATTAAAAAGTGCTCAGCTCAACAGAATGGTAAAGCAGTAAAACTGATATTGTTGAGGTGGGCGGTCCTCAGCAGTACATAGCTTAGCATCCTGAGGCTACTCCTGTCTGCTTTGATAAACCCTCATCGACTGGAGGTAAATCATTGACTATGACACTTCATACGACCTTACTAGATAGAGACGTCACATACAGTGCCTGCTGACACCACATTATAATATAGTTTATCAAGGTATCCCAAAAAGATTCAACAATCATGCATCAACTACTTTCAAACCACACTAACATATACAGCCATTCATATGTTGAATATTCATCTAGAATGAGTTGTTCTAGCTCTTAAAAGGTACTTGAATGCACCACTGATTTTAAAGTGTATCAGTTGCTGTTCTTATTTCTTACATTCTCTCTGTGGGGTATATTATCTCTACTAAATTCCTGGGACAGTAACGTATAGACCTTAATGTAGATGGAAGACATACAAATGCCAGTTTAGTTTCCAGTTAACCCATCAGTGAAATATATTACACGACACAATTGGCTTATATATTAAACAACATAGAATACCATTGGACTGGCTGTATATGACAGTTGGTTCACATCTGTAATGTGAAGATGACTTATATAGACTCACTGTGTTGCAAACAATTGCTTTAAGTCTCTCAAACATGCCCGAGTAGGTAAATGAGAGTTATGTGACTTTACACAGCGCTCATATGTAATTTAAAGAATTAAAAAAGCTCTTTAATAATCAGCTTTTCCATCTATTAAGTGTAATAAAAAGGAAATGCTGAACCAGAGTTCCCCTGAAACACGTCAGCAAGAAATGAGGGCAGCCGATCCCCTGTGAGTTAACGGCTGCATGAACACAGCTTTTGTATTCTCCATCACATCAATCCAAATGCTTCTGGTGTCTGGAATCACAGGGAAGGTGACTTCAGTTGGCAACACTGTGAGTCTACGCTGCTTGGAGCTGCTGTGAATGCAGAGAGTGTGTTACCGGTTGGCGTAGTGCTCGATCCGAGTGTGTGTGTCGTCGTGAGAGAGCTGAGGGGACGATCCAGGCCTGCGACACAGAGAGAGAATGGAAAACTAAGGTTTGACACTTTTTCATGTAAACGTGTGTCTGTTAAAAGCCAATACATTAGTTTTCACCACGAAGTAAAGGTGGAGGAGTAAGAACAATGTCAGGATAATCCAATTTAACATGATATATGCCAGACTCTTGAAGCACTGAGGGAATATTTGTCTTGCACTTCTAAGTTTTCATTCTGAATGCAACTGGTGTTTCTTTCTGTGTACATGTGTGTGTTCTGCAGAGGAATGATGATGACGCACATGCATGTGGTATTTGTTATTCAGGTTACTAAAATGAGCTAGATAATAAATGTAGCTATTAAACACAGACTGCCGATCTGTTTAAAGTCAGAATCCGAGAAGAGACTCATCCTGAATCACAGATCTGCAGGGAGGTGGAGTTGTGTTTGTTTTGGATTTAAAGAATTCAATGTTATTAAGTATTGTTGTGAGTGTTTGAGCGTGTATGTGTGTGTGTGTGTGTGTGTGTGTGTGTGTGTGTGTGTGTGTGTGTGTGTGTGTGTGTGTGTGTGTGTGTGTGTGTGTGTGTGTGTGTGTGTGTGTGTGTGTGTGTGTGTGTGTGTGTGTGTGTGTGTGTGTGTGTGTGTGTGTGTGTGTGTGTGTGTGTGTGTGTGTGTGTGTGTGTGTGTGTGTGTGTGTGTGTGTGTGTGTGTGTGTGTGTAAGGAACTCACGCATGGTCTACAGGCCAGAAGTTGATCAGGGTAACAGGACTGAAAGACAAAAAAACACAGATGATGACACATCACAGCAAGGCATGATGGGAGCTGAATCATGAAGGGCAGTCATCATTGGTCATTATGAGCCAAAAGAACCCGTATGTGTATTTAGAGCCAAAACTAGAATGATGTGGATTTCCATAATCTTAAGTATTCATCCTCTTAAGATGCTTATCTCTTTATGGTGTTTCAGTTTAATGCTCCTTTTTTCTTAGCATGATCTGTGTGTGAGAGACCCACGTTTCCATGTTGTCCCCCTCTAGGATGGTCTGCACGGGCAGGTAGCCCATGCGGGGGTGTTTGGCGAAGTAACGCTTGGTCCTGAACTTGTTCTTCAGCACCTTGGCAAAATCCCTGACATCCTCCCCTGACGTAGTCTGCAGAGAGACAGGGCACAAAGGGGGCATTGTTCATTCATGAAAGTGGGGCAAACACACACACACGCACCTTGTAGAACACGTCTCTATTATTTCAAGCCCTTTTTTGCTCTTATTCACACATCTAGCGAGTGAAGTTAGCTTTGGAGGCTAAAGTGAGTCCTTCATATGAAGACTCTGAAGTGCAGAGGCCTAGAATATGGTTTTCACTTCATAACCAGCGCATGAACATTATTCAAGAAGTCTGGCACCCTAACATTTCCATTATCCCAATTTTCCGACACACAATGCAGAGCAGGAATATAAATACATTCATACCGGAGTGCAGTACTCCACCATGGGGTACTGCATCTTATGTCCCTTGGCGACGCGACCGGAGAAGAAGCAGCTTTGGCAAATGTCATAGTTGAAATGCTTCAGACTCCGATATCTGGGGAAGGAAAGCAGGGGAGGTCAAGAAAGCCCAGACAAAAGGAGGAGGGTTGGAGAGATGTGGGAGTGAAAAGAAAAGAGAGCAAGGAGAAAAAGGGAGAAGGTGGAGAAGCAGGAGGAAATAAAATAAAGACAGAGGGAATAAAAGGGGGATTTATGGCTGTGTTTTCTCCAGGGTAGGAGTAGTTAAAGTTCTTTCAGCCAAGTAACTAAAGGACATATTTATTCCCTTCATTAAAATGTATCACTGTCAAGAATAGCACAGACACACCTCCTTTAAGGGCCCAACCTGAAGCGGGACGAAAAGCTTCCTGAGCATCAAAGGGCTGAGGCTACACATATGACAGCCAGTATAATCACACCATCAATCAGTTCTACGTACTCATAGGCTGCTCTATTGCTCTGCTACTTCTCATCTTTATATAAATATTGTTCATTTATTTTGATTTTTAAAATAATATCTTGGGGCAAAATGGCTTCAACTCTGCAGATTACAATGTGTTCCTTAAGGCACATTTGCTGTGCATGAGGAGTGGTGATGCTTCATGGTTGTACGCACCTGAACCCGATGATGGGACACTCCTTGCAGATGTTACACTTGGCCTGGTGCTTGGCGGTCTCTGCAGCGGCCACGCGATGCAGGACGGGTAACCACACCATGGACTGAGGCTCCAGGCGCATCCAGTCCAGGAACATGGCCGCTTCCAGCTCCGGCTTGTTGTTGGCCTGGACAAGAAGAAGTCATGGTAAGCATAGTGTGTAAATCAATCAAAACATGACCTGATTGCATATTATTAATGGGTATTTAGTCTGTATCCGAGCTTCATATCTCCTTAGTCTCTGTAATCAAGTTGCATTTTTGTCAAAAAACTGTTAAAACCCATTTCTTTATCCCCTTTGAACACACACATTTGACTCAATTCTAGATACGACTTCCTGTGCCAGAAATATTAACAAGAGAACCAAATATTGATAAATACGCCGCTGAAAATAGTCCGAAGCAAATAAAACATTTCATGATGACTGTTAAAAACACTCGCTTGCTATAAATAAAAGAGTTGGACAGACGGGGGAAAAATACCCAGAGACAACATGTTGGCTTCATCCACCGCTCTCCCCTCAGCAGGGACTCTGGGAACTCCGGGGTTTTGGAGTTTCCATGGAATTGACCCCCCCCCCCCCCATGTCCCTCTTTCTGTCTCACGCCCACATGCATGTTGCATGAGCAGCTGGGATGATGCTAAGCTAACTCCAGCAATTTTAGGGCTACATAAGATGAGATGGTCCACCTCATGTGTGTGTGTGTGTGTCTCAGGCTGTGGTTCTGACAAAGACTAACTCTGGCCCTGTTTACTGGAGTCATGAACTTTTTTTATCCCTTTTGTTTTATAATCCTTGGTTTTATCATTTGTTTGTCCTGTTCTCTAAATCTCTGAGCAACAATCCATTTGCCCTTTTTTAACGAGACAAGCATTGTGACATTTTGTGCACTCTGCTCATATGTTATCTTCATCTAGAGGGCCTCGGGCATCAGTGCATGTGGCTTTTGCAGTCCTCTTATCATCATGCATGAGTGCCTTTATTATGACTAAGATAACTCAAAAGCTAAAAAAGAAGAGTTTGTGTGAGGGAGCGACGTACAAACTGGAAGCAGCTGCGGACGGAGGGCTCGATGTTGGAGCCGCCGAAGGAGGCGACCTCTCCGAGCTGCCGGGGGATCTGGATGGAGTCGTGGAGGAGGAGGCCCAGGCGCCGCTGGTCACAGAAACCTGTCGCACTGGCAACCTGCCTGAACAAGACTGGACAGAGGAGAGGTAGACAGTTACAAGAATACCACATACATTACTACATGCATCCTAAAGGTGGGATGTACCTCAAATATTGTAATTGTTTGTCATCAAAGTGCGTAATGTGTGTGTGAGTGACTTACATCTGTATTTATCCTCCAGGTGAGCCTTGCAGAGTGAGATGATTCCAGTCTTGAACGACAGGGTTCGGATCTTTCCGGTGCGACCACTGACCAAACAAACAAAACAAACATGTGAGCACGAATTCCATCTAACTCCGACTACTACTACTACTACTACGTTGTGCTTGTACTTGACGTACGTGTCGTAGACGTTGAGCAGCCAGTTGAGGCACATGTCCACACACAGCGGGACGTTGACCAGGTGAGAGTGGCTCTGCTCCAGCCGCTGGTACAGGCTGGTCAGACAGGTGACCAGCTGCGCGATGTCCAGCAGCTGCTCGTTCTGCTTCAGAGCGTGCTGCTCGAACACCTCGCACGCCATCTGCATGCTCAGCAGATCCACTGCACACGGAAACAGAGGATTGTGGGTTAGCAGACACACAGCTGAGCTCACTGTCCTCCATCAAAAGCTGCTGACCTTAATGTGTCCACTACAAGGTTGGGAGGGGTACTTTAGAAATGTATTCAGTAACCTAATCTTAGTATCACTATATTAAGTAATGTAATCTGATTACTTTACATCACCTTGGGACGTACTCAATATCAAATGAAATGCAAATACAAACAAGACTATTTCCTTAATAAAACATTTTTTAAGATATATTTATTTTGATATCCTCCTTTCCATAAATAGTGTTATGTGGCACGATCCAGCTACCCGCCCTAAAACATATCACACATACTGTAACAGCTCGTAGGCGGCTCACACTCCTCAGTGAGAGACGAGAAGGGTGAACACACACACACACACACACACACACACACACACACACACACACACACACACACACACACACACACACACACACACACACACACACACACACACACACACACACACACACACACACACACACACACACACACACACACACACACACACACACACACACACACACGTAGACTATCAGAGCAGAGATGGCAAGAGAAGAGAGAAGAAGAAAAAGAGGAGGAGGTGGAAGACAGAATAGACAAAGGAGGAAATGAAGGGAGACGATGGAGAAGAAGAAAGCTGTGACAAATGAGGTGAATTCAAGAGAACAGACATGGAAAGGAAGAACAAAGGAGGAGTGTAGGAGGGCTGGAACACAATAAGAGAAACAATCATGGACACAGAGAGCATACTTGAACTATGTGTGATGCACATTCAGGAGAAGTATAGAAAACTATATATAGAGAGTACTTACAGCAGAGAGCCTTCTGCAGGCGCCTGAGCTTCATGGCTGTCCGGTAGGCCGAGAATCGAACATTGTTCAGGTCGGCTAAAGGGCGAGAAGAAACAGAGTTAGGGATGAAGAGCAAGGACACATCGGTGGTAACGGCTCCATTGTTTCTGTCTGTGTATGAATTGGCATCTCACCCAGAGACTGGTAGAGCTCGGCCATCTTGGGATGATCCCAGCATGTTGTTTGGGTCTGGTGGCTGGAGAGGGATTCAAAAAGACGGAACGGTCAGATGTCGAGTAGATCAAACACATCATCACCCTAAAGCTCCCCTTATTGGTCATGAAACATAGCGCTACATTTGCTAATCAACACTGCTGAGTTTTGCAGGTACCAGAATGTTGTTATACCTTTAATTGTTGAATGATTACATATTTGATTGGATGATGACCCTAGAGGAAGTGTTATGGATCGTCAAAGTCCTTACATCTCATCCTGATGGGAACATGATTGCCTGGACCAAATGCAATCCATCCAATAATTGACAGTGACATCTGCAGGGACCATGAATGTCCGTCTAATGTCAATATAGTCAATCGTTGAGATATCTGCCTGGACCACAGCCATGACTGTCTAACGCTGCCATCCCATCATGTATTTCAAGCCTTGTGCATTTTCCATATTCACAGGACTTATAGAACACTGGTTGTGTAAAATAGACAGATTATAAAACCCTCTAGAAAGTACGTCAAATCTGAAGGTTATTATTTAAACAGCATAAGAACATCATACTAGTGTCCAGCGACTGCACCTGCGCCTGCCTTCCTAAAACAAGGAAAAGCCTGTAACAGAAATGATCATACGCACTGATGAATTAGCTTCCTTTAAATCCCACACTATGACATTAATCCTACTTTCTCTCTTCTATATTCTAGAAAATGACAAGCTACCGTGATAGAGGAAGAGAGGACGAAAGAGGACACGGAGGGATACATGGCTGCTGTGTCATTCTCCCCTCACACATCCTCTCCTCGTGACTGCTGCTCGCCACTCACAGGAGACTTGCCTGTGAGTGTGTGAGTGTGTGTGTGTGTGTGTATGTGTGTGTGTGTGTGTGTGTGTGTGTGTGTGTGTGTGTGTGTGTGTGTGTGTGTCAGTTAAAACAGTCAAAAGGGAATATGTGTGTGATTCATGCCTTCAGAACGGCAGGCTTCTTTTCCATGTACTGTAACAGAATATGATGATGTTTAAAGAACTAGTGTTGTATAATGGGTTTATTAGTAGTACAGTACTGCATCATATCATACAAGCATATATGTGTATCATGTGTTTTTGTATATAAAAAGTAGCCAGTAACAGGAGTGTTAAATAAATCTAGTGGAGTAAAAAGTGAGATATTTGCATAAACTGTAAATACTCAATGTCAAAAATAGTATTTGAGTAATACAGTAATGGTACTTAGTGACATTCGACCTGAAGCTTACATACATGTGAACAATAGGTGTGCTAAGAGGGCGATCCATAGTGAACCAAACAAACTGCTAAAAAATAACACCACTTTTTAAAAATGCAGTGCTGCTGAGCTCCACTGTTTTCTGCTTTATAATTCAGTCCTGAGGCGCGTTGTCACACAAACGGACCCCTCCCCTGATGCTAAAAGCACACATGTCGAGTCGATGGCACACAAGCGTACCTGCAGTTAACCTTTGTGTGAAAAGCAGCCAAACAATAATCCATATGCTGCTTTTCCCCCCGCATCGCCCTTGTTCTCCTCTCTCCCATACTCACACTCCAGATAATGAGGAGAGGGGTCCCATGGTGAAGAGCTACTTAAAAATCCTCAAAGCTCCGAGTCTGTACTAACAGTAGCTCAGTCACTCAGCAAGGGCCACTCGGACAAATGCTCCTATTAGCCGCGCTGAGTCAAATACGCAGTAGCTGCTGGATATGGGATGCTAACTGACAACTGATGGAGTCTAGTGCACTAAATCAGCTGAGACAAAACAGGAATCCTTGAGAAAGATGGGGAACCTGCAAATGCTTAGTAGCAAACAACTATAAGAAGCCCTTCTATGTTCATATAAAACTGAAGTGATCCCATTCATTTTCCCCCTAAAGAGATCATCGCTTTGAGATGGAACCTTAAATTCCCTGACCTGCAAAACAACCCATTTAGGGCTTAATGCTTTGTCTCTTTCTTTATGCTTTTTAAAAGCAGACACTGTCTGCCTAGAGATTGTATCATGGCCCCAGGACAAGCCAACATGTTGATAATGCATGGTAACCTGTCAGAAGATAAACTACTGCACACTGGGCGAGGCTGGCGGAGCACTCTTGGATCTACTGCCTTGCTCGAGGGCGACCTGATTGAAGCTGACAAGCATAAGGAACAGCATTCAACATTCACAACACCCCGCCCACCATTTAACGGGATAGAAAAGAAGTAAAGAAAAAAAACTGGTTTAAATAAATAACTTAGTAAAAAAAACACAAGAAAATGGAAATAAATAAAGCTAAAATTCCTTTGAGTGTGCTTATGTCTGATTTTACATGGCATTGCTTGATTTTCCCAAATAAATCCTGATATATCAAGCCTACTTTGGTATAAATATTAGTCTATTGATAACACGGTAATTAAAAAAAGATTTGCTACAACGGAGACAATGAAAAGATGGCCGTCTGTCTGTCTATTGATCTTCGCTGCTCTGTTTAAGTAATACGTACAGCAACACACACACACACACACACACACACACACACACACACACACACACACACACACACACACACACACACACACACACACACACACACACACACACACACACACACACACACACACACACACACACACACACACACACACACACACACACACACACACACACACACACACACACACACACACACACACACACACACTTCAATGATGAGTAGACGATAGGCAAGACTAACCAATGGACTGTAGAAACTCTCCACCACTAATAGACTGTCTGACAGTGAGGGCCATTAATGGAGTCCCCAGTGTGGGAGGTGATCCAAATTAAAAATAAAGGTTTTCAAGTATCTATAAAAAAAAAGAATTGTCAAGTTTCATGGACTTTTTGAGAAGGTTCCAACTTTAGCGGGTCATTTTTACTGTCAAAATCACTCAAAGTGGTGTCGCACTGAGGTGAAAATAACACTAGCTTTGGAACATTGGCCAGCTTCATTTTTAGCATTTGTCTGCATGCACAGAAATGAAGGGCCTGTCCACTGTAAACCTTTAAAACTACAGTCAAGGATCTACAAATAAATGATTGAACTGGAACAAAGTGATATTTAATTCCTCACGATTTTTACTTTATTCAAATGTTTTGTTTTCACAGCCTCTGCTTTCTGGATTAATCAATGCGCAATTGCATGAAAGGAGGGAGAAACATCTTTTGAAGCTTTTGGCTTTAAAACCACTGGTAAATACGAGTGATTGTAGATAACACTTGGAACAACTGTTCTCTCGTGAAACAGCTCATTGGCGATGTTATAAACCCTTTTAAAACAGGCCCAATCTATCATCGGCTTCATTGTCACTACTTATCAGATCCGATGCTTGTGTGGAGGCTGTCTGCAGATTATCTACCCAGCAAGACTAAACGTTTAATTAGTTTGACTTTGTAGACACAAGCAGTGATTTTTCATGATTTTAAAATACAGTAACAACTACTTTGAATAAGTACAGATGTATAATAACTGATACTACTGACTCATACATGAAGTATGGGATGAATGTATGTAAATGCCCAATTGCAGGGATTACCAAAACTGAATCCAAATCTTTAGGATCGGAAATCGTTGTCAGATCAGACCACAATTGAATGCAACCATATTTAATCCAATGATATCATTTTGAATACCAGCCCCTGCGTAGTAGTGAAAATATTATAATCTTTAAACATTTCTGTTTTTTCTTATATGCTAATACAGAAATATCACGTTGTTTTGTTGATTCTGCAATCAGAGCCAGTGTCATTGATTAGAAATTCAAACACTAAGACACCTGAACGGGAAAGGCTTGCAGCTCAAATGTGGAAAAGTTTCTTATGTCTGAGAGCAGAAACGTGTCCTAAAAACCATACATCAGAATGAGCTAGATCCTGTGGTTGATAATCATCCACACTGAATACAAAGACAGCACACACACACACACACACACACACACACACACACACACACACACACACACACACACACACACACACACACACACACACACACACACACACACACACACACACACACACACACACACACACACACACACACACACACACACACACACACACACACACACACACACACACACCATAACAATCATGCCTGAGCAAGTCAGTACCACCATCCAGCAACTAGAGTTGGATCTGTATGTGTTATGGCTGTATATCTATCAGCTGTATTTAATCAGTGCCCACACACACACACACACACACCTGCAATCACATTGGTGCCAAAAATCTGCACCAGCCAGCTCACATTCCCTGCTCCCATTTCACCATCACTCCACGCACACATGGATAGGTCCATGCCATATCAGTGCAGGACAACCACATCTCTCAGTCTGTACAGCTGACTACTGATCAGCAGATGATCTGGAGGAACTGCACACATGCACCTTCAGCGCCGCTGTTTGCGCTGGAAAAATAAGGCCTGGCGTTATTTCTCATTCGAAAATAGACCAACATTCAAATATCCGCACACAAACCGTGCAAAAACGCACTGATCCAGCCCAGGCTGCTCTGCTGGCACGGAGGTGATTGTGTATGCACCTCCGTGTGTTGCTGTGAAGGAATGCAACACAGTGACACAATGCCGCTCCGCACGGCTCTTTTCTCTAAGCCAAACGCATACATTATCCCAAATCCCTTTCGGGGCACCGTTTGCATTCTGTTTTCCTTAAGGCACTCAATGCCCTTGTTTTTATTCCAACATGGCAGCGACGAGCCATTGAAAGGGTGCAAAGTGAGGCTTCAGAGTTTAGGATCCGGAGGGGGACAGCGGGGCGAGGAGCCTCACCGGGCCGTGCACCTCGCCTGGTTCCCCGGCAACAACCACTATCAACAGCCGCTGGGAAGAAACGGGCTGGTAGGGTTTAATGGCTACCAAAAACAATAGTTTTCCTCCCTTTACATGGAGGTGTTAACATTCCGTTTATATTTGATGCACGATTTGCTTCATCTCTTGTATGCAAACATGTATTGTAAACCTCTGAATACTGTGACATGCTGCAGAATTATCAGCAAAATGTAGGCTATTTAAAATACTTGAAATGCATTTTGGAGTAAGAAAATATTTTTCCCATGTCCAATATAAAATGTCAATGTACATATGTCCAGAATTTGAGGCTGTTTTGCGCATATTCTGCACTACAGTGAAATAATGTGCGTTTTCTGCTGAGTGTGGGGGATAGCTCTGCTCCTCTGCTGGCCATGAACACCCACAACCAGTGTGAGGTCCGTGAGAACAGGTTTACTGCATTACGAACAGCACAATTACCATCACCATTATTAATCACCACCATAAACAGCCCCCCAGCCCAGCACTCACTTCCGAAGCTGCTCCCGCATCGCCGGCCGATCACAGCGCTCAGCGTCCAGCAGAAATGAACCGATTCCCGGGCAGAACCGAGGCAATATCCCGACCCCTCCGCGGTCCGACCAAGCGTTCTCTACCAGCGGAGAGAGGCGTCCGAGATTAACGTGTGTAGCCTACGTATGTGTGTGTTCCTCTGCAAGACAGCGTTTGCAGAGACGGACTGGCCAGCGAAACACGATGGTCAATTCACCCGAGTGCAACGGAGACCACTTCCGTTTCAGGTTTCCAAAATAAAACCCTCCACCTGAACAATGTTGGGATCTTTTTTTTTTGTTAAAGCTGTATAAGTAAATATCCTAGTGTGTTTTGCCAAGTTAATGTTGTACGGAATGTTTATTTTACACAGGGGCGGTTCTAGGGGGGGGGGGCGGTTCTAGGGGGGGGGGGAAGTGCCCCCCTAACACTGACCTCTGATCCCCCTGTGGCCCCCCTAAAAATGAAAAGGGAAAAAAGGGAAAAAAATGAAAAATGTATGATTTATTACACGATTTATTGAATGACGGAACAGGCAGAACTAACGTTATTCGTCATTCTAGTCGGACCCATTAGAGCGGTGCACTCACTTTCACTGTCTGGCTGAAGCGCGCGAAAAACAAACACTTTTCATCTGGGATCATCAGAGGCTGTTGCATCCAAGAAAGACTGATTGAAACCTACGTTTCGAGAGACTACCATGATAATTGAAGGTGAAACTATTGCATCCGTGTAATTGTAGATGTAAAGTAGAGATGTAACTGTTCATTGCCTTTATTTTTATATAAATATGATATGGTGTTAGTGCAAAAATTGTACTATAACTTAAGCTGAAGCTAACAGTAATAACTATAAGATATATCTGAAATAAATAAGTGTACTGAAACAAATACCAATAACTGTATTGCATTGTTTTCTTATGCGCAATTACTTCATACTGTCTAGTTCTCTTTTTCGTCCTGCATTTATTGTGCCCCCCTCAGAAAATAACTGGCCCCCCAGTGGCCCCCCCAGTCAAATTGGTCTAGAACCGCCAGTGATTTTACAGCATATGTTCCTTTTCCTATTGTTAGATCATATGGACTGCCATCGATGCAACAACACAATCCCTCATACAGCAGGTAATACTAATAACTATAATTATGTATAACTCTAAGGTTATTTTGGGTCAGGTTTAAAGCCAGAAATATATTTGAAAGGATGAGATAGAGGGGGTGAAAGGGAACCAGTACATGGGGTGCATTAACACTTAATGTGACAGTTAAATAACTTCCAAATGTATTTATGGATACGTACTACTATTTTTGCAATGATGTGATAAGCTTCTTTTACATAAGAGGACATTCCCTGATTTTACATCAGGGTCCCCAAGGTTTTTTTTCAGCCATAGCCATGTTGATGGTTAAACAATTTGACATATGTTGTAATTTATTTTTTAAATACCCAACATAGTTCATGCCTTTTATTTTGAAATTCAACGCCGCTCACTTCCGGTCTAGCCCTATCTGCATCTTGGAAACTTCATGCAATTTAGCTAGACGAGGCGGATGTCAGGCTCCCTGCCTCTGCCTCCCTTCCCCCCATCCCGCTGTTTCTGAGAGCAAAGGAGCCTCTACACACCATCCGAGGAGGTTTTTCACCTCCCTGACGAGAGGGAGGGAGGGAGGGGACGAGAGGGAGGGAGGGGGAGAGAGGGAGAGAGGCGCTTTGCTTTTCAAGGCACACATATTTTCACGTTCAAGGCTGAGACAGAGATAGAAAGAAAGAGGGGCAGAAGAAAGAAAGAGGAAAAGTGGGAGAGACAAAAGGGATTTTTTCTTATACAAGGTACACAGGAGAGAAGAGACAGGAAGAGAGAGAGGGTGGGAGGGGGGTTTCTTTGCTTTGGGAATCTGTGTTCAAGGCTTGAGAAATGTAGGCTATGTTGCACCAGCAAAGAGAGGGAACAGCCTGTAATTTATAGGACAAGTCTCAACTGTTATGTTATCCCATCACAACAGTGTGTCTGTGTACCTGAGTGTGTGTAGGTGTGTGAGGGACGGATTCAACACAACTTTCATGATTGCTGATTTTAGGCTCTCGGACGTCATTTTGCAGCTGACTGTGTTTGTGTAGGAGGTTGTGGATTTAGACTCCACTCGTGGGGGAGGATGCTCGCAGTGAGGCAAATCAAACACAAACTCACAGGATGGATATCAAGGTGGATGTAGCAGCTTTGAGTTTGAAACCATCTCCAGAAGCAGATAATTAAATGTGCACAAGAAGCAGTTGGTGTGCCATATGTTCCCCGCTGTGTGGGTTTATAGTGTGTGAAGTCTGCAATGCGTGCATGGACACTATGTGGCCAAATGTATGCAGACACGCCTGTAAACATTGCACACTTTTGGGATTGCTTTCATGGCTTGAAACCCTTCAAAAAGAGAAGCAACAGAAGTAGAAGTAACCTGACTTTTATCCCGTGCATCTGTCAAACCTATTTCACATTTCCCATGATGCAACTCAATGACGTCCTTCATTAGATCCACCCAGGCCATACTTTTGGCCATGAAATGTGCATTATGTGTGTGATATAAATCCATATTGTATTGTATGTGTGTGTGTGTGTGTGTGTGTGTGTGTGTGTGTGTGTGTGTGTGTGTGTGTGTGTGTGTGTGTGTGTGTGGTCAGCTGGCACTCACTGGGTCTCCGTCATCAGGTCAGGTCCAGCTTTCTCACTGCATGAAGAGGAGAATCTGTCACTTCTCTTTCCCTCCCTCCTTCCTCCTCCTCTTTCTCTTTGGTGAGTGTGTTTCTCTCACTTGCAGTTAAATCAGCGTCAAACATTAAAGTGTTAACTCAAACACACCAAACTGCTAGTTAGTGATTACCAAATCCATGCAATCTACTGTATGATGTCTCCACTGAAGAACGAGCGGGATATATCAATCACAATGTGGGGCTCTTCTGACCAATGGGTAAGGAATGTGAGGTGGAGAGTTCATTCTGTGTCAATGAAAGGATAAAGGCCTAATCACCTCAAAAATGGTTGTGTAATTGCAAAATAAATTGAGCTAGAAGCTTTGGGACGAAGCTACTCCTCACAAATGTTCAATGAACCATAGGGAGATAGAGACAGTAGTGAAAAACGGTGTTGAGACGGCACATTTTCCAGCTCAGTTAATTAAGGGGTTTATTTGGATTTGTTAGTTTATTTTAGTGCTGTCGAGTTTGAATGTGAGTATTTTACGATGTTCTTCTGTTCAAACATATTAGCTGAACCTATGCACCAGGCAAATGTAACACAAGCCAACATTAGCTATTCTAAGCTACATGCCATACCTTGTGTGCGTCTTATTGTTTATACTTTTATTTGTAAGAAGAGAAAGGTCTTCCTTTTTTTTTTAAAGTGCAGAATCCAAAGTTCCTAACCAAACCGCTACCAAAAACATCTAATTGTGCAGGAACTGCATGTTGTGCTAAGATTTATTTTGTATTATCACATCAACATGTTTAACTCAGTGAGTTGCTGTAACAACACGCCTGTTTGTGCACCCTGCGGCGCTGAGGCACAAGCTGCCAGACAGAGCTCACTACTGTGCAACACCCCCCCCCCCTCCAGGACGTATGCTATCTGCTGATGGGTGCTGAAAAGTCCTGAACAGTCTCTGAACGGTCTCCCAGCATCCACAGAAGCCCAACTGCTCTACAAGCTGGTTTGGGACATAATGAAGGAGATAATGTATATTTTGAGTCAACATTCTATAATTATAAATAAACATTCTAGAATTGTCATTGTATGAATATCATGAGACCTTGGAAGAGCTATCAAGTCAAAACCAATCTTATTCCTTCAGGTGGCAAATAATAAGCCAATACTACATAACTACCACATGTTGATGTTCTGACCCAGGGTCGATTCGCTGTGGTTACCTAATGCTATCTGGGGCTACATGTATATATGTATAAATGGATTACTGAAGGAATATATGTGCTAAATGTGAAAGGACAAACCGTTAGATGAATTATTCAAAGCAACAAAGACAGAGAGGCTAAATGGATGCATGTTAGACAAAAGGCAAGCCAACAGTTAGGGCGAAACAACAAACTGTAGTTAGCAGACAAGCAACACTGCATCAATCCAGCTCAAAGGATTCAAAGTCAATATTTTTGGCAGAATCTCACTTCCTTAAAAACAGACAATACACTTTGACTTTTAGAAATATACCAGATCATTATTTTAAAGTGTTTTCTGTTGTCTCACTTTGAGAATGCACACACTGAAACAGACACGGCGAATGTCAGTCACAATGATCTAACCCTTCATTTTCATCCACATTATTTGGGAACTCAAACAAAGGCCGTACATGGTTTATTAAAAAGATTTATCCATTTGCAGAACATTTCATTGAAATCAAATCCTCCAGTTTTTTTCTGAAATATTTAGGAATGAAATAATTTTACCTTAAAAGAGAGACATACATTTGTAGGCTCAGTAGAGTTCAGTAGAGTACACTGGATTATACTTGTCAAAGAACAATATTACATTCTCTTCAGGGATGAATGTATTAAGGCCACAACGGATTGACACAAACATGAGAGTGGGTTATTCACCCAAATGTAAAAATTGAAAGGAATAAGGTAGAAAAATACTTTATTTGCATTATTGTATAAATATGATTACAACCTTTCCCCTACTAAGATTGATTTTGTCAAAGAATATTTCAAAAAAGTTGGTTGTAATATTGTATGCTTTGTATAAATGTTTATTCATATTTATCTTGTCAATGTCAGCCAAATATTTCATTTGTTCTAGCTATATTTATAAACCTGCCTTGCCTTGATACCAACATATTTTTACAATTATTTCTAATACTTTTGCCAAGTTGGATACTTCTTTTTGTGCCAATGCACAGAACAGCGCTTTAAGTTTATTAAAAGGTTAGTACACTCAGGTGAGAAATCCGTGCTCATTTCATGACATTTAACCAAACTAATAATCAGTGTTGAGCACATGTCAAAATCATCGGGACTAGTACTGAATAATTAGGTCAGAATGTGTATGTGTACTAATGGTACTGTTCCATTAACAACAGTTCAGAGGTCCGTACTTACTTGATGTAGTAGGGCACGTTGTTCGGGGAGATGCCCTGCTCGAAGGGGCTCTCCACAGATCCTGCCAAAACAGAGAAAGAAGGTACAAAAAGAAAAGAAAAATGTAATTTAAATGTAATAAAGAATAGGGCCCCTTTGATTTTTCACACACACATTTTACAGCAGCATGCCCACCCAGGAAGTGTGTATGCAGCAGCTACGAAAAAATCATGAATCATTTTCTTCAAAGTAATCTACATGATAATGAAAAACATGAGAAATATTGCTAATTATCCAAGTTATTATGCCTCCAACCGTTGGCACAGCAACCACTAAAGCAGACCGAGCTTTCTGGGAATCAACAGCACAGTTGGAACGCCTGTCTGACCAATCAGATCGCTTGGCTGAAACTACCCGCTGTATTATTGGGCCTCACGGGTAACATTTGCTGCAGTTCAAAACAGAACGATGCATCGTGGGACAAGTGCCAGAACACATGCAGTGTAGATCATAGCAGTAAGATATGAACAACGTGTCAATTAACAGTGTTCTTTTTTTTTTTTTTAAGCCCCCCCAGTCTTAATCTGCCCTGTTATTTTTAATATAGCTCAATTATAAAGTTAATAGGAACATTAATGCACGGTCAAATGTGACTATGGGAATATTAGACATTTAAATAGAAGGGATATTACGATATTATATCATGTGGGGGCTGTTCTCCAATCTGTTCCACCATCTGACCTGATTGTGTCATTTCTATTTACCCACTTCATTTATATCTCAAGTGTTGATTTCACTTTTTGCTTCTACTTGTTTTCTGCCCCCCTGTGGTGCTTTTAATCCATTTTTAATCAAGTGCAAGAGAAACAGCTATCGCTTGCGGCTGCTTTCGAATTTGTTTCATTTTTTGGGGGATTCTTGTCAATTGAATCTGCTGCTGTTGGAAAAAAATGATATCTCTGCTCCTTTGAAAATAGAATTCAAGACAAAAAAGACAGTAAGAATCGAAGACTGTAAATGTGCTTTATATATTTGACCGGCCAGCAAACTGTACTTACATTGGAAATATGCCAAATGATATCTATCAAGTTCAATAATTCATAAGTATTCATATTTTACAGCACATTTATCAACCCACATATGTATATATTATTACAAAAAGCACTATTTGACTCCGCCGTACGGTATTTCATTTCTGTTATACTTCAGATTTCCAATGCCAAAACTGCGCTGTGTGCATGAAAATAAAATCTTTGAATCATAATTATAAGTAATCATTTGTATGTGTTTTTTAAACATTTGAGTTTGACAAAGATTTGAACCTTCACCCTGCTAAGCAAATGGTCAAAATGTGATATTGTTGCTACACCCTCAAGCTTTCCGCCAGAATGACATAGTTATATAATGACATCATTAACATAGACCCAAAGGAGAACAGCATAGAGAGAAACTAGTTGTTCTTATGGAATGATCATCCACTCGAGTATTGGACGTGTGTGAGATCATCCCAACATATGTCAGGCGGTTTCATGTTTGTTTTTTTAAGAATAATGTTTTTATACCCAAAATTAAAGTAAATCAATCCACTAATTAGCAACCAGACGAGGCTTTAAAAACTCTTTCCCTCTTCTCTTATTCAGTTACTTAGTGACCTTTTGACAGTTGAGTGCTGTCTCTCTCTCTCAAACTAATAAACACATCACTTATTGAGTGCCAGTAAGTGATTCATTTAGTCTAACACATTTTGTCTCGTCCCTTTCTTACACCCACTTTCAACTGGTGTGTGAGTGTGTGTTACTCACCGTGCAGAAGGCCAAAGTCCCTGTGAGCGTCTGTCAGCTGCTTCAGATGTTCACTGATGGACATCTGATGGTGAAATATGAAAATAAATGCAAAGATAAATGAAAAGATCAGGATTCTCATGCGCTAATGACTGATTTGACAGCATGAAATGAGAATACTTTCAAGTCAAAGGGTGAGAAATCCATATTTCCTAGGAAAAGGAGAAATATAATCCGAGGAATCACATGGAAACTTCCAGCCCATATGCTTCCTCAAAGCGAGGAATGCATTCATAAAGCCATGGTAGGAATACACTTTGTGTCACATGAATACACATGATATACTCCAAGAAGCACAAGGATGAGCAGAGAAATGGAAAGGAGGCGAGGAGACACAAAGACAAGCATGGTGGAGATAATATCATGTGTAGTGAAGGAATCAGAGAGGATCACTTGCGAGCCTCCTTCAAATCTAGATGGATTTTAAATAATTGTTCTAAATCAGTAGGATCTGTAGGAGGCAGCACATGAATCTACTGCCCCACAGACCTGCAAAACGTAGCTTATAGGCTAGTGGTCAATACTCAAATGGATTTGAACTCAGCCTACATTCAGTATGATGTTCAATGATCTATGCGTTTCCAGGCAACACGTGCAGCTCGGGCCGGCATGCAGAGCTCTGGCAGACTCTGATTAGAGACACATTCATTCAAAAATGAATACAGTGTTCTTGGAATCATTGGAAACGGTAGGGTCTCAACTTCCAACCAAAGAAGTAACATTTTTTTTATTTTCATCCGCAACCAAAAGAAGATGGATGACACATTGTCAGGGGTGTGTGGTGTGTGTGTGTGTGTGTGTGTGTGTGTGTGTGTGTGTGTGTGTGTGTGTGTGTGTGTGTGTGTGTGTGTGTGTGTGTGTGTGTGTGTGTGTGTGTGTGTGTGTGTGTGTGTGTGTGTGTGTGTGTGTGTGTGTGTGATTCATGGTATGCGATGAGAACAGACGAAGCTATGACGGTAATAACCAGTTCTTTTTTTGGGTTGGGTTTTGATGACAAGGAACCAATGGATAAAATTACCTTGGAGTCCACCTCACCCAATCCATTTCTGCCTGAGTTCCTTTTCCCCGTATCCACGGTAACCTAATTAGATTCGTACAAACGAGAGGAGTGGGATTGTTGAGGAAGAATTTGTCTGAATGACTCAGATTGCAAGATGTCCCCGCGCCAACCAATCAGCTTCGACCTTTTGAGGCACGACAAAACTCTGTGAATTAACTAAGTGACCTGAATTTGCAGGTAACACACACACACACACACACACACACACACACACACACACACACACACACACACACACACACACACACACACACACACACACACACACACACACACACACACACACACACACACACACACACACACACACACACACACACACACACACACACACACACACACACACACACACACACACACACACACACACACACACACACACACACACACACACACACACACACACCATAATTCCCGGGCACACTTCCCGCTCACCACCTGCAATGGAAACTGAGTCTTCACACACTGGCTGTCAAATCCTTTTTTCTGGCCAAATGAGATACTTGATTCTCTTTTTACAATTTTGTACCAGCTGCTGCACATCAGTGTAAACAGAGAGAGCAATCTATTGATCAAGGTTTCAAAATTTAAATATAGACAAGTACAAATCTTTCACGATTATTCCTACTTTTAAAAAAACTTGAGCCTTACTACATTGATTTGACTTTAACATGCTTTTAAATGTGAATGCTCATGACGGCTTTAAATGCAGAAACTGAGCCTGTCTTAAATATTTATTATATATATATATATATAGAGTGACAGACCGGCTGGTCCCGTCACCATGGTGTCACCGTGGTGCCCGTCTCTGCCCAGGAATCTGCATCAGCTTGTCTCCCTGGCAGCAGATTGGCTCTGTGTGTCACCGCTGGTAACAATCACTGTCTGACATCCAGCATGGCTGCCCCTGGGTTTATATTGAGACTGATGGAGGCACACCCTGCACTGCCTTTGATCAGCAACACATGCAGTGTGTGTGTATTCCTGTCAAGCATTGGATTTTGTCGCATGTTAAAGTGTTGTGCATGTTTGTGGTAGAAGAGATATATAAGTATATACTCAGTATTTGCCATAGCGAGAAACACAAACGCAATATTTGCAATTCATCACGGCAGGGGGTTTCCTTTTAGGCTCAGACCTGGCAAGGCCGCAGCAGGAGGGGGGGGGTGGGGTGGCTTTGTCTTTTACCTGGAGCAGCTTCCAGCGCGTGTTCAGATCTTTGATGCGTTCCAGGTTGCTAGGCGACAGCTGGATGTCGTGTGGACCGAAAGTGGACGCCAACTGGTTCATGTGTACGACGTCGTCCTTGATGGGAGCGATCTCTTCCTGGAACTCCTGCAAAACAAACTCACACGATGGTGAGAGGACAGTTGGGACACAGACAGGTTGTTAGAAGACACCGGTTCAGTCTCACCTCAACAGCTCTAACAGTGAGAAACAGATGCCTCCATTGTAAACTCAACTCTGCTGCTTGTTTAATGCTTCTGATGTGTGTTACACTGACAGGTCGAAGTACGATGCATGCAACATCACTACCAGTGTAACATTAAAGCAGACATATCATTAGAAAACTTGTTCAGTGCTTATGCATGTGTTGATAACTTCCTTTTCTATTTTTTCTCACTAGCCAATCAGATCAGACTTTTCCACAGGCTCTTAAACGAATTTCAGGCAAAGGGATAAAATTGGCATATTAAGATGATCAGTAGGAAAAAAGATTAAACATTAAAGCAAGCAAACATACTCTGGCAGAAATCCAACAACCAAATATTAACAGGAAAATGATCAAAATGTGTTTAATTCCTTTAATGGTTGATTCTGAAAAGGTTGTCTACATGTTCCTAAATGTTTTATTTAAAGGCACCCCATCTGACCTTGACTCTCTCGATGTGCTCCGGCAGGGAGTCGATCAGCAGGTCGCCCACAGGTTCCCACGCCTCCCTCACCATCTCGGCCTGCCTCAGCTGTCCGTCCAGCAGGTCCTCGGCCTCCTGGAGGTCCATCAGCCGCTCCAGGGCCAGCTCCAGCCTCCTCTGCCAGTCGGCCCAGTCGATGTTCAGCCGGTCCCACTTGGTCACCACGTCGTCTGCCTCTTTGCGGAGGATTCGCCCCACGTTCTGAGCACGCTCCTCCGGGCTGATGTCTGAGGGAAAGAACATTTCTTACATCATATGCGCAGATTAGTATGTGATTAATGTCCACTTAACTTTTACCAACAACTGTGGGGAAAGGCATGTCCCAAAGAGGAGAAAATGATCATCATTCCATATCAGAAAAAAGCACCTGCAGTTTGCATTTGATGTCTTTACTTATTCACACTTTTAACTCAGTTGGAGATGTCGCTTTGTGTTTAAAAGCCTCTCTTACAGCATAAACATTAACTGTGACAATAAAGGCAAGCTCCTGAGAGAGCGCCTCATTCATATGTCAAAGCACTCAGTCTTTTTTTGGAGACACTGGTTATCTTTAAGGAAATTAAACCAAGCAAAATGTCATATACTCTAAAGCGCTGTGTCAATGCAGCTTTTTCAGATGTCCCCAAACGCTGCCGATGTGAAGGTCAGATCGCAGAGTCTGGAATACTTTCTAAAAAGGGAGTAAGTGCTTGTTTCCATTCAGTGATTAGCAGCTGGAGTTCATTCTTTCTGTCTGTGTACTCTGAGTGTTTTTGAGTTGCTGGTTGAATGGTTTTAATGGCCCACAGTTAAAGTTCAGCTGTTTTCGGCAAGCCTGGTAACCGGGCTGCTGCCATGGTGTAGAGGGTGCTGCGGGAAAGTGTGTGTGTGTGTGTGTGTGTGTGTGTGTGTGTGTGTGTGTGTGTGTGTGTGTGTGTGTGTGTGTGTGTGTGTGTGTGTGTGTGTGTGTGTGTGTGTGTGTGTGTGTGTGTGTGTGTGTGTGTGTGTGTGTGTGTGTGTGTGTGTGTGTGTGTGTGTGTGTGTGTGTGTGTGTGTGTGTGTGTGTGTTGCTAGGGTCCAAAGTTCACTATGTGAGTCAGAGATGAAAAGAAAAGGAGCTTTATGTCTTGAGAAGAGACAGATCTGTTAAATTCACTTCATGTTTGCCTTTCATATGGTGGCCCTGAAGGTCACATTTGTATGTGTTGTTCCAAATGTTTGTGTTTGTGAGGTGTTTTTTTGTGTGTTTTCTGACATTTTGTTGTGTTTTCTAAAATGTAATTCAGTTTTCTGAAACGTGATGTGTTTTCTGAAATGTTTTAGGGTTTTTTTAGATGTTTTTTTGTGTTCTCTAATTTCCAAAATTTCCCCCGAGATGAATTATTTCATATTCTGATTAAGAGGTTTGTGTTTTCTGAATAAATGTTCTTGAGTTTTGACCTTCAAGGCCACCATACTTTAATGTAGGACTTGAAGTGTTGCAGTCCATCAAGGCGTTGCCCTGGTAATAAATTAGCAATTTCCTGTGTTTTCTAAATGAAATGGGAATACGTTAGTTATAATAGCCTAACCTGGAAAGAGCTTGTCCTGCTTACAATGCTTACATTCTTAATCCGTACATCCAACTTAAAAAAATCAAACATCGAAACAAGTCTGAAGGACTGAAATAGGACAATGTAACCACTGTTAGAAAAATGGAAGGAAAGCTTCTATGCAGACTTGTCCGGATTGAATCCTTTTTAGAATGTGTGTGTTACCTCTCTGCTCAGGTGAGGGCGTTTCTCGGGGTAGCTCAGACAGGAAGACCCCGACGTCGTCAAGAGCTTTGGTCACAACTGGCTCTTTGGCTCTCAGTTCCCTCCTTAAACCCTGAGAACACACGCCGCATGTACACACAACTTATTATCCACGTCAATAACAGGTTATAAAGAAAGGTTGGGAGTGATATACTGAAGTAGTTGTGTTTCTGCCTGGTCGTTTAGGCATTCAGGAGCTTGGGTCCCTGGGACATTTACATTTTTAGATCCCAAGATAAAATAGCTTTAGAACACCTGCTGCAGAAATGCAAAAGTGAACAGCTTTGGGAGTCAACACATCACAGCAAGATGTAGCGAGTGCTTTACATAATTATGATAAAAGACACGTTTAAAAGGTTGTTAGAAATGTTGCATGTACGCCATGTGTGGTTAGATTAACGCACAAACATCACTAATGCTAGATTTAAATGTCTTTGTGCCCGAATAGCCCCTCAAGCTAAAACATTTCTCCATTTATTATGAAATACTTTGACTAAAAGCCTTTTCCTAATGCTTATATGCATGCACTCACCATTTGGCAGACTCATTGTAGTTTTATACATGAAATGACCAAATCAGCAAAGTCAATCATCTCGCTTTTTGCATAAAACGCTGCACAAAATGGGTTTTTCATTTGACTATGCTTCCCATTTATTCTGACAATTAGATTTGCATAATGGTGGTCAGAGAGACAGGAAGTCTACCTCATATGTAAATGTCTGCTTTTTGCAATGAGACCACTAAACTTTCAGGAGAATAAAAGCCAAAAATGTCCTGTATGTAAGTCCCCCAGTTTGATCTACCCTGCATGATTCAAAGTAAAAAGAATAACTACAAATTATGTCATTTTCTGTTAATCCTACGGTGGCCAAAAACGACATCTATGTTGTTTTGTACACATTGTTAGTAAAAAAAACTTCATGAACATTCAACAACCTCCAGAATCAGCAGAATGTTAGCTTTTCAACAAAAAGCTGCAGAGACAAGCAGCGTGTCTGTTTGTGTCCCACGTAGAGTGTGTGTCCTCCTACCCGGTTAGTGTCCAGCTGTGTCTGCACGGTGGGCACGTCGCCCCCTACAGGCGGCTCCTTCTCCAGCTGTTGACTTTTCAGCCTCAGCCAGTTCAGCAGCTCCTGGAGCGACATGTGGAGCCTCTTCCACGGGGCCATCTCTGAGTCCAGATGGGCCCTTGAAACACACACAGGCTTTTTTCTGTTTCTCGTACTTCATAGGAACTCCATGATTTTGCAGTAAAGGCTGATCCCCTCCTCACCTCATGCTGAGGGTCTTGTTGCGCAGGTCGTTCCAGCGCTGCGTCATGTTGTCCAGGCGTCTCTGGAGCAGGGCCCCGTCCCCAGAGTCCCGCAGCGAGCTCACGATCCTCTGGCCGTTCTCATCCAGGGAGTGGTACATCTCTGTGTGGCCGTCAATCTCTGCCTCCAGCTCCTGGCCACACATAGCATGAGTCAGGGGGGGAAAGATAGTAGTGTAGTAGTAAATACTTCCCTGGTAATAGCAGCAACCTTTCTTGAATTAGAGATGAGTAATGGCTTCAGAAAGAGTGATTTAAAGCCATCAGCAGGATTGCGACGTAATAAAGGGCTTAATGTATTAGAAATGGAACGTTTTGTAGCACGTAAATGTCAAAATGCGTTAATCAGTGAGCGGTGGTCTAACCTGTGTGTACATCTTTCAGAGAAACGATGCATTAAGGAAACTTTTGATGCATCTTAAAAAGACTCCTGAAAGGGAAAAGGTACTTTAAACCAATCTTAGCAGAGTGGAAAGGGAATAAAGCTGAACTTCTGTGAACACTTCCTGCTTGGTTTGTGCAATTTCCCTTTAATATGGCTGGCATTTAGCTTTACCATTGAATTACATCATGGTAAGTAAAGTAAAAAGTATTGGAATCAAGTGCCAAGTTTTAAGGAATAGTTTATATATTAGTTTAAATATACACTTGTATTTTAATTTCTAAAACACTAACATTGACAGATCCATTGATCTTCCAGTATTCATTTAACTTTGTGTCGTCAATAAGCATGTAAGTTTCTCTCATTTGATTCAGCATTATAACAGGCCATATGGTCCAACAAGCGGTTAAACCATTGTTTTTGGTTTCGTTGATACAATTGCTCCTGATGCAAAGACATTTTTTTTATCATTGCATAAACTGTAATTTAATAATGATCTTAAAAACAATAAAAACAACCGTTCTTTAGGGGTGGCTTTGGGAAAAATGAGATACTGGAGGGGACTTATACAACTCGAATAAAACAAAAAATGTTTTATTAAGAACATTACTTTTTATTTATTTATTTGTTAGGTTGGTTATAGTGGGAGCCTCAGTGCCATCTCAGAATTCTGACTTTAATCTCTCAAATCTGACTTACATTTTAAAACAAAATTCAGACATCACGTGGCACTTCCTCTCCCGTATGTGTGCTAATGTTGTTATTGAATCTAAACGCCACATCACAAACTCTCAACAATTAGCTTAGCTTAATATACTGATTTCTTTTCGATTGATGACACATTCTTCCATATAAACATTTAGGAATACAAGGCTTATTTGCAAAAGACCAGCGCTTGATTTTCTTTCCCAACCTGAACATTGTAGACCTTCCTGCGCAGCATCCTCAAAACTTTACTCCCAGAACTAGACGTGAAGAACAAGAGGCGTCATCTTCTGCTTCCTAGTCCCTCAAGATTAGCTCCCAATGTGGAAGCATAAGTGTTTAAATGTGCGCGTGTGACAAAGAGATTTGGAGATGAAGAGGAAGGGAGGGAGAGTTAGTTAAGAACAGGGAGACAGATGGAGAGAAGAGGAGGAGAGAACTTGAAAGGAGGCATAAAAGGATGAGTGCGCTCGTTTTCCAATTAAACGTTATCTGCATGCAGCGTTGCAGCCTGAGAGTGTGTGTGCGCTCCCTGGATGCTACTCCGTGTTGCCGTCCGCCATTATAATTGGACACAGAAGACTATCTCAGCTCTGCATACAATGCTGCTGTTGTACTGACAGAGCAGTGTGTGTGTGTGTGTGTGGAAATTAATTTCCAAAATGCTGCTTTCCTTTATAGTAAGTGTGTGTTTCGTGCACACGCCGTTCCACCAGTACGTGGGCGCAGGGTAAGGCCGAGGGTCAAAATTTGTTCTCGTGCAGAACACAGCTTTCCCTTCAACACCCACAATGAAGTAGGGGGATTTTGCATTTGTCTGCAAGGCACTGACTGGCCAATGAGATCTCTCGACGCTGCCGTGTCAGCATTCCTGTCATACCAGCCAGGGCGAGGAAGAGAGCAGAAAACTCGGGTCATAAACTGGAAATGTCTAATCCCATATGACAGGTTGTGCACAACATTAATATTTAATTATCTTTTAGCACTGTTTCTGTGGTGAATTTTAAATCTTGCGGTAACCTCAGTGAAATTATTCATCTTCTGTTCCAAATAACTCTTTATTCCCGCAGCCACTAACAAGTAATGGATGTATTGCTTTGCTCCATTAAGGCGTATGCACTGCCATGAACAGGGTTGAATGGTAAGAGGTATAAAAAAAAGTTGTAAAGCAAATAACAATTCAAAAACCTTGTGCTGCTTCCCACAGTGTGCTCTAGTAATTCCGAATGAGAGATGCCTCACCACTGTGTTACAATGCAGTTGGTTTCAGACAGAGGGGGAAAAGAGGTGCTGCAGTGTGTGAACATGTGACCGTAGGGACTAAATACTGATATGAACCTGAGGGTTTGAAGACTAGGGCCCCTTTAATAAGGTGTTGTCCTGTGTGCACAGTGTAGGAACAGGGGTATCTGACAGTGTTCTACCTTCCACTGAGCCAGCAGGTTGCGGGCTGCGTCCGGCTGCTCCTGCATCCTCTCCTTGTTGGTGGCGTCGATCAGCACGTTGCAGGTGGTCTCCGCCTCCGTCAGCCAGTTGAGGAACTTCTCCAGGTTGAGGTAGAACTGCTGCAGCAGCTTCAGAGCTTCCTCTACAGCCACCTCTCTGTCCGAGACACTGCAGGAACAGGACAGAATGTCACCAAGGTAGACTACGTGCACTAACAGGCACACAGTGGCTCACTCCACATCGATTTTCTTTTTCTTTGACAAGTTGTAGAGAGATGTTTTGTACAGGCAGTGTGTGTCTCGTTACCGCTTGGTGATGTGTGTCCAGGTGGCCATCATGTTGTCGTTGACCTGGGTGACCTTGTGCGTGTCATCGTTGGCGTACAGCGTGAGCAGTTTGTCAGCCAGAGCGTTGGTTTCCTCCACCTGCCCCTGCCACTGCTGCAGCTCCCTCACAAAGGACTGTGAACCATATGAGGGAAGAAGAAAATACAAACTGAAACAATTCTGAAAGGCGATGATTCACCCTCGCCATATAAATGTCTTTTGAGTCATCCCCTGTGTGAGTAGTATCATATTTTTCATCCATCTGTTTATGAATCTCACTTGATTCAAGGTGAAAAACGATGTGTGTGCATCTAGATTATTTTTTGCTTATTTAGAAACACGTTTGAAACCTTCAGTTCAGAGTTTTGTCTCTTCAGCGCCTCCACCGTGTACGTGATCTCCTGCCAGGACTCCAGCCTCTCACTGGCCAGCTTGATGAAATGGTCAGCTTCCTTTTTGGCATCCAGCCAATCGGTGGAGTCCTGCAGCATGTTGTGGAGCTGCTTCGTCCTGTCCGAGAGTTTGGTCTGGGAGTCTTCCCAGTGAGCCTGAAGCCTGTCCACTACGATGACAGAAAGAGAATGGCAAAGTTTGTTTTTATGAAAATGACGATGAGAATGAGTAAGATTGTGCTTTACTTTTTTTTGTCTCATTACTTTGATTTTGAAGAATATATTTTACATGAGACTTACGTGTGTATTCACTGTGTGTGTGTGTGTGTGTGTGTGTGTGTGTGTGTGTGTGTGTGTGTGTGTGTGTGTGTGTGTGTGTGTGTGTGTGTGTATGTATGTGTGTGTGTGTGTGTGTGTGTGTGTGTGTGTGTGTGTGTGTGTGTGTGTGTGTGTGTGTGTGTGTGTGTGTGTGTGTGTGTGTGTGTGTGTGTGTGTGTGTGCATACTGCGTTCAGTGATAGCGTTGCGGGTGTCCTGGTTGCTGGTTTTGTTCTTCAGGTTCTGAGCTGCTGTGACCTGTCTCTCCAGAAGTGGGCGACGCTGGTCCATCTGTTGCAGGGACAACTAAAAAACACATGATCATTATTTGTGATTTATTTGGTTATAGAGTGGTGGAGGTGAAATATTTTTGTAGGCGACAGAGACATTAGCATCGAAAGGGTTCCCTCGACAAAAAGACGACGTATTTTTTCTACCTTGAGGCTGCTGATGTTCTCGTTGATGTCCTCCAGGTCGGCCACCACCACCTGCTTGTTCTGCACCATGTTGTCCAGCATTGTCAGCCAATCGGTGAGCTCGGCCCAGGACTTGTTGAACTGAGCCAAAGCTGCAGACTCAGCCTGGGAACTTCCTGTCAGAGTTTCAGCTGGGACAAACGAAAACACAACAGTTTATCCATCAATGCTCTCTAACACACAAAGGCATAGACCTCAACTGACACAGCAACTGCAGAAAAACACAGGCTCAAAGTCTTACTGGCTTTTTTGGCTATTAGCAGAGCGGCCATCCTCTCCTTATGCTGCCGCACCAGCTCCAGGATCACAGACCAGTCTTCCCTGAGCTTCACATACCTCACCTGTCACAACACAAACCAAAATGAAGAACAACGGGTTGGCGATAATGGACTTTCACAGATAAACATTGAACAGATGCAATCAAAGGCTTTTATTTTGATATGGCAACTTCACACATATATGCCACAAACATGTCCGTCACCTTGTCTTGTTGGTTGGGAGGATTCTCCTTGAACAGTTGATCGGCTCGCTCCAGAACTGCCTCTACCTCTGGCTGCTTCACCTGCACTTCCTCAACGAGCTGGAGAAACAACAGACAGTTAGAATAGAAAGTTTGACTCAAAAGGACTCAAATGTGTTTTTGTGTGTGTGTCCTACCCGGGGCTCATCAGGGCTTTGCTCCAGCTTGGCTCTGGTGATGGAGGCCCAGGCTGACAGGCCGTCCAGCTGACCCTGGAGCTGCTCCAGCTCCCTCAGCAGAGCCTCGATCTCCAGCTGACGCTCTGGCAGAGCCTTAGAAACCTACACAAAGACAGGATGGGTTTTATTCAGGGGTAGCTTTGCCATATGTTTGCCTCTAAATTCTCTTAAATGTTTACCAGCTAGTCTCTAACTGATATGATTCTAGCTTGCTGCTGCTTTGTTCTGATCAGCTACATATGAACAAAACACTGTTGTGCTGTTAGCTGTGGTTTCCCCAGTGACGGCTGCTGACCTGAGCCCAGCGACTGTTGATGACCCTGACGTCTTTCTGTCTGTCAGCAGGAAGTGTTATCTGCCTCTGCTTCATGTTCAGATCCTCCATCAGCGCACTCCTGGCAGGAAGCTCCTCTACGCGTGCCTGACACACACACACAGGGTGAATTCAGTAAGAAACCATTGCAGCCGCTTAAAGTAGGACACAGCTCTTCCAATCTAATTATGTAAACACAAACACACCAACAAATAAGGTTGGATTTCAGAATGAAACATTATAGCATCTAATTTGAAACCATCATACGCTTTGAAATTAAATTAACACACATGTTTTAAAGGCTTGGTGTAGTAATAAAGAGCTGAATCTCATTTACACTATGACGGAAGCTAAATTGAATTACGCTGATCGTCACACCCACACACACAGCTCAGCGGCTCATTATAAATGCTGTGTTGTGTCCTGATGCTACCTGGACTTTCCCCAGAGTGTCTCTGATGTGCTGAGGCTCAGCGGGCTGCAGCGGGATGGCCAGGACCCCCTCCGCTTTATCCAGCCAGCCCAGCATGGAGCCCATGTTCTCCTGCAGCCCCGCCGTCGCCGAGCGGGCCTCTGCAGACCTGCAGGGGGGGGGGGGGGGGAGTGAGACATGTTCTGAAATGCCCACATGGAGCAAAGTGATGGCTATTTTGCATACCAATATACTGCAACAACAGAAATGTAGACATATACAAAACAGCAGGCTTTTCTCTGCTGTGAACTCATACATGACACATTAAAAAGAAAGTGTTCCAAAATCATTTTCTTTGAGGGACATTTGAAAGAGTCACACACACCTCCTCTTGCGCTCGTTGAGCTGCAGGCAGACGTTGGCCCAGCGAGTGTTGACTGATTTGAGCTGCGTCCGGAGCCGAGAGGAATCGTCCGGTGTGCTCAACTGGCTGATGTCTTCTCCCGCAGAGATCACCCTGCCCAGCACCACCTCCTGCAGAGGGATGGCCTCCGTCAGGTCCTACACACACACACACACACACACACACACACACACACACACACACACACACACACACACACACACACACACACACACACACACACACACACACACACACACACACACACACACACACACACACACACACACACACACACACACACACACACACACACACACACACACACACACACACACACACACACACACACACAAGGTTGAGAAGTTGCGTTCAGGGGATATTAAGGGATCAGCTCGCCACAGATCACTTAATTCATTCATCATCCCATAATTTCTTAATCAAATCAAATTGTATCTGCATAGCCAAATATTACTAATTACACATGATCCTTTTTACAATCTGTTATATGTAACCCTCTGTCATTAGATCCTCTCGGGAGGGGGGGGGGGGGGGCAGAGGCATCACAGGGGGGACGCGAGAGACCAGTTGGAAAAATTGTTATTTAAAAAAAAGATTTAAAAAAAAAGATTTAAAAAAAAAAAAATCATATTTTGACAAATTATTGATTCGAAAATAATATGATACAGTACTATTATGTCTGGGTCTCTGTGTTTCATTAAAGCTCGGCTCTGTGTGTGTGTGGAACGAGCCATTTTGTGTGCGTGCGCGAGCGAGAGAGAGAGAGAGCGCACCGGTACCGGAGATCGTTGATGTTAGCTTCTGGTACTAGCGAGCTACGCTAACGGATATAAGGAGTTTTTCCAACAACAAGGTGGAGGAGAGTCCTCTCCTGTCAGACTGAGAGACTCAGTGAACTAAAGGACTCTCAGTGTTATCTCAGTGGGTCTCAAACGTTTTGGTCACCATTAATGTAAACAATTATTTCCAAGGTTTATATGATCATTATAGTTATAAAAAAATAAGAGAATAAATTAAAAACAGGTATGAAATACTATATGACATTAAAAAATGAATAAAGTTTAAAAGGGGAGTGATTTGTAAAATATCCATAAAGAAAAAGTAAATCTGTTTACAGTTCTGTGTTGAGAGATGTATCCATAGATCTCTTCATTTTGCTCTCAAAGTGCACCAGATTGATGCTTTTAACTTCAATATTTAAAAATCTTCCTGGGGGAGCTTGCCCCCGGACCCCCCTATGTGAGGTCCACACACCACCTATAAAAATAGCACTTTAACCCTGCTTGCACCTATATACCGTGAGCTGATTATCGAGCCTTCATTGTAACAGTCGCGGGCACACTGTGTATTTGCGTGGGGATTGTTGCAGTAGAAAGTTCCACTGTAGCGACCGGTACATTAATGGGAAACCCTAAATGTTTGAGCACCCTCTATGAAACGTGAAGCTACCCCACAGCACCCCAAAATAAATCTCTGGCGCCGCCACTGAGCCTGACTATTTGTGTTGGGGGGGGGCCCGACTTTTTTTTTTCTCCAAAGGGGGGGGCCTGACAGAAAAAGTTTGAGAACCACCTATCTGATTCAAGGGGAAGAACTCAAATAATTATATTTCTTAAAACATCAAACTATTCCTGTAAATGCTTCGAGTAATGGGATCTTTTTTCTGCAACCATTCAGGGTTGTAGTTCCTAGATAATGAACCTGAATACATCCCTCTTCACAAGGGTATCAACAGTACTTCATTCAATATATCTGAGTGTGTGTGTAGAGAATCAGGATTGGGTGCGGTTCAGGTGGCAGCTTGCGCGTTGAGGTAGCAGATGGTTCTCTGTCTCTCACACACACACACACACACACACACACACACACACACACACACACACAAACTCACACACACACACATATGTTGGCACTTGAGTGGCACTTGGACGGTGCATCCTCGTCTGTGCAGGTGGACATTGAGAGCTGATCACAGCAGCCTAAAGTGGACTGGGCATGTCTGATGATGCAAACAAACACTTATGCACATACACGTAACCATACTTAATATGCAAGGTGGAATGCATCAGTTTAACCACAGCTACTGAAACTCAGAGACACATCTTTAAAAAAACGTGTGCATTTCCCTCTGTGAAAACCACTCATGGTGATGTTAAACTACTGTTTGTGTCCAATTACTTCTCATAATACTTCAACGAAATGTCAGATCGGAGAAACATAATAGTGTTGCATAAGTCTGAAAAGGAAAATGTTATGTCTTTGTCGAGACTCACTGCACTCTCCTGTGTGTGTGTGTGTGTGTGTGTGTGTGTGTGTGTGTGTGTGTGTGTGTGTGTGTGTGTGTGTGTGTGTGTGTGTGTGTGTGTGTGTGTGTGTGTGTGTGTGTGTGTGTGTATGTGTGTGTGTGTGTGTGTGTGTGTGTTATTCACAAGACAGACATTTTGTTTTATTGTATTATAATCAAACTTAATTAATTAATTATCTAAATTATTAAAAGGACACACAGTAAATAAATATTAACATGGTCTGTGTACATTTACTCATTTGTTTTGCATATCAAGAGTAAATGAAACTACTCTAACATAAGAGATAAAGGCTGGAATTATTGTCGTTATCTACTTTAAGTAATTATTCTACCAGGTGCTAATGGACCATAAATGAATCATGATGACACATTTTGATATCAGCATGTCCTAATATTGCGTGTTAGGCCATGAGATGTCACATCTTGTTCTCGTGTGCTACTTCATCCCACTGTGAAGGATAATTTGTCTTTTTATGTAATCAGTGTGTGCAGAAAACTAAGAAACAGAAAGGGAAGCAGTTCTGTGCCTTGCTCAAGGGCATTTCAGCAGTGTTGGTGGACACTGGAGATGAAATATGACTCAGGCACAGCTGGAATACACTCAGCAGCTTTCTGGGTACAATCAGTGATGTGTGTACAAGCCTGTCTTTATAATTGTGTGTGTGTGTGTGTGCTGTGTGTGTGTGTGTGTGTGTGTGTGTGTGTGTGTGTGTGTGTGTGTGTGTGTGTGTGTGTGTGTGTGTGTGTGTGTGTGTGTGTGTGTGTGTGTGTGTGTGTGTGTGTGTGTGTGTGTGTGTGTGTGTGTTACCCTGAGGTGCTGCTTGTGTGCTGCTGGCTCGCTCTCGGCCAGTCTCAAAGAGCTCTCAGCGTTGTTCAGCCACTCCTCCATCGCCTTCTGATCCGACACAAACTTCTGCCACTTGATGTTGCAATCCTGCCAACGCCTTGATGTGCGCACACAAAACAGATTGTCATTAAAATATGTGGACAAGATGAATCAATATCCATGTAATTATTTCCCACACACACTGCTGCCTACAACTAGGAAACTGGACAATTATAAAGCAGAAGGCAGTGTAAGAAGAGCGTTGAAAAGGCAAAAAGGGACTGTTGAAGCTTATATGATAACATGTGACAAATAAAATGGATTGATCCCTCCACCCCCTACCTACTTCTGTCAAGTGTTAAAACAGTAATTGGCAATTACGTTGAAAGCAGAGGAGGAATATTTGTCTTTAAAGGGCAAATCAAATATTGTCGTGCTACAACGTCAGAAAAATTATTTTGATATGTCGTATAATATGTTCAAATATATACAAATCATATTCAACCCACAAAAACCGTACAGCCTTACTTGAGTCTGTCCTGGTGGAGCTTGTTCAGTTTGTCCCAGTTAGTGTTGAGAAGGGAGGCGGTCTCCTGGATCCTCTGACCCTCCAGGGGCCGGGCCCCCGACACCATCTCCTCTTTGCGGGCCAAGGCTCCCTCCACTGGGCCCCGCAGCTCTTCAATGCTCGCCTTCACCTCCTGTGTGGGAGATGGATGAAGTTATCTTTAGATGAATACGCTAACTGTTACCCTCTGCCTCCAGTCCTTATGCCAAGCCAAGCTAACTGGCTGTATCATCATATTGTAACGATTTGATCGGTATCAATATTCTCCTCAAAGTCCAGTACCCTCTATCTATCAGACTGCATGTACTCTCTGTTTGAATGTCTTTGATATTTGCTGAGAACTGTTTTGTGTGCAGGAGTACTGACCTTCAGACAGAGGTCCTGCTGTGGCAGGTTATAATACGCTGCTGGCCAGTACTCCGGAGAGTTCAGCTTGAAGTCCGTCTCCGACACTGAGCGCAGCAACGCCTGCAGCTCGATCAGGTACTCCTGAAGAGCATGTATTCACAAACACACAAAGATGAGAGGTAGTTTAGAAAGAAGGAACATGTTACGTCTTTATATAAGAAAATATGTTTTGTATCATGCTTCTCTAACAGGCAACATATCAAAGCTAGCTCTAAGGGGGGACATATCAGATGTTCAATAGAAACTGATCTGGGACTTCATTATTAAACAAGATCATGGGTGGAATTACATGTAAGTCTTGACAAGGTTTGAATCAGTTTTATAGAAAACTTAAATATTCAATGAAATAAATTATACATATATTTATTTAAATATAAAAATGAATTTTTGTGGATGATAATTCCAACAATGAAGCCCTAGATCGTTTCTTTTTGAGCAGGAATTGAACACGTTATTAAACCTTATTGTATATCATGATCATATCCAAGCTTGCGTCAACTCACATTTTATATATTTAATCATTAGATGATGAATACACTTGTGTATCCTCATATGAAGTACATGATATACTTCTATGACCATGATGCACAATACTCATCTCAACAGAAACTCAACATGGCAATGTGTGCAGAGGGATTCTGGGTATTAACACTCGGCTCTGTTCTTTTCACCTCAGTGTTATGCTCCTTTCATTGGAGCTCCTGCATTTAAATTACATTTTTTAATTAACCCAAAATAAAAAAACAGATTAGCATTATTAGCAGCCTCGCAGAACGTTAATGATCGCTGCTGGCCTTAATGAGTCGGCTCGGTGTTTGCCTGGTGTGACAGTAATAACGTCTATAACGGGTGGAAAGCTGGGGGTCAGACACCATAAGCCTTACATTTCCCATAATGCCACTTCACTGTTTCTCCATGCATCCTTGTGAATACCCACTTTCTAACTCCATACCGTATTTTACAACACATGCTTGACATCAGATGACATCATCCAGTATTTCATCAGTTTTAGTTCAGGAAAAAATGCAGTCTTAAGTTTTTTTCCCCATTTTTACTTAATTGAAGAAAGTTTAATCCGACATCTGACACATGTATGTTTGTTATGAAGGGAAATATGGCCAGAGTTTTAAGAGTCCCAGTATCCCTGCTGCACACCATACACAGTTTGAATGGTAAAATCAAAAATATTGCACCAATAACATAACTCTGACGGGGCTAAGTATTACTTTGTTCATTGTTTCATTGTACACATGGGTATATGTGAGAATTGTGTTTGAACTAGATTTACTTCCCAGGTAAGTGAGTCAGACATTTCTCAGTTGCACCAGAAAGCTCCTTCCAGCATCTTTAAGCTAAACCAGAGTTGATGAGCATATGTTGGCATTATCTGATGTTGCCACGGCTCCAGACACATATATTGGTATATTAATTAAATGCTTGAATGTGTGTCTTTAGTGACTGCAGACTGGGTTTGAAAAAACTCAAAATGCCTCCCTCTCTGATGATCTGGTTTACTCTTCCCTTTCTTGTTCTATTCCACTTGGACTGAATACACATCGAAACTGTTTTTGTCTTTATAACAAACTAAAAAAACATGGTAATAGGTGGCAACACTGCAGCAGTTACAGCTCAAAAATATAAAAATTCAGGAGGAACATGTTACTAACATTGAAGTGTTTGTATTATCCAAATGTAAGGTTACAATGGGCCCTCTATTCTTATTCCTTTCCTTTAAGATATCATGAATTCATATTGTAACATTACTTATACAAAGGAATAAATGGATTCTTCTTAAAAGTCTTATGTCAATCTGATATGATGGCTGTTGTCTCTCCGCATGTCCATCCACACAAGGTCAGCTCGACAACACCCCTGGAGTTGGCAGGGATTGAGTGATTTGCTCAAGGACACTTTGTGTTACATAAGTTTTGATGCCTATTATTAGCGCGTACCCAGCTTGGAGTATATGGAAAGTAAGTGCACCAATTACTGCTCAAGAGTCCTAAAGCAATGCACCAAAGTGCCAAAACAGCTTGAGTGGAGCCGCTCAGAGGCCTTACACTGACTGTGTTCTGAGTGTGGTCTCTCGTTGACTCTTAATATGTGCTTATGATTCCTCTCAGTGCGCCTGAATAAATGCATAACTGAGAGTCTGAGATCTGACAGTGCAGATGTGCATTGGTCCAAGTGTATACCATATGGTGTATGCAGCTGATTCAACTGATGTGATTGGTTGACAGGATACATACATCTTCAGTGATGGGCAGATCAGGGAACTGCCAGGGTGTAATGTGATTGGTTGGCATGCGGTGACACAGAGCAAGACAGAGCAACCAATGAGATTCAGACATGTGAGCGTGCTTCACATGTACACAGAAAATAATGAAAATGCAGCAAATAAAAACAAAAAAAGCAACTCAGACTTTTTTTATTTGACCTTTTAGGGGCACTACTGAAATTATGTAGCTTGATTTATTGTAATAGATTTAGATAAATGTCTTACCTACATTTAGCAAAATATGCTTATTAGCTTTCATGCCAATAGTTAGCTTATAAGTTAACTTTGGTGCTATCTGGCAAAACTTGTTGCATAACTTTGTTTCTAAATAGCACCGGTGGGAATTAGCGTTATAAGGTGGTGCAGGAATGAGTCCTTGATCCCAGGTCAGAACTTAGATAGTTGTATTTGGAGCTGGAATAAGTAGTAGAGTATTAGTACTGTAGATATAGAAGTCGTGCCTACTGAAACTCACACATTGTCTTTTGAAGGGTAAGAACTTGCCCTCCACCTCAACCCAGCGCGTGTTGAGCTGGAGTTGGCGGGGCTCCACTAGATTGGCGGCTCCAGCTTCTGACAGCTGATTGGCTAAGCCCTGCACCTCGTTAAGCTCCTCCTTCTTCTTGTCGAACTCTGAGCCAATTTCCTATTGGATGAGATCAACCGTGGGGTCACTCGCTATTGGATAAGCTTGGGGGGGGGGGGGGGGGGGGTGAGCACAGAGAGGCATGTGGATGTGGAATAGTACACATTCACACACGGTCGATAAATATATTATAAAAATGATAAAACACTCACACACTCCAACAAAGACACAACACATTGATAAAAGACATATCATGTTTGTAAGTGTCAAACATACACAAGTGGTTCATATTGATACTATACTGTATGTATCTCCACTTCAACAATCCATATCAAATAAGAAGGTGGTGCTGTCATTAGGTGCCGTGATACTTTATTTACATTTGAGAAGTAGTACAATCATCAGAAGTGTGAAGTGTGAAAAGAAGCAAGGAAAGACAGAAAGACAGATAGATGAGCAGACAGACAGACAGACAGACAGACAGTGAGGAATCTCAGTTGCGGCAATGACAGGTGAGTCTGAGGCGAGCGAATCAGACGTCCCCTTAGCGAAATGTCATAGTGACCATCTGAAAGTGAAAGACACACACACACAAAGTCAAGGTGGGGGAAGAAAAACAGGGGGGGACCAGGGCTCCAGTGTCAAGCCTTTTCCACATCAACACATTGGACATGGAGCTCAAAGGTGCTCCATCTGTGTGTAGCATTCCCATCAATGTATTTGTTGTGTAGTGAAATTGCTGAAGAATACAAAAATGAAAGTCTGGTAATGTCTTTAAAAATGGTTTATAACACACTTTAGTATTGGAGTATGTAGAATGTCATACTCTTGTCATATGAAACATCTGTACCTGGTGTAAATACTATATCAATTATATAAAATACAGTATTTCATATTTAATTAGCTGGGTTTTTTGGTTGTTTAACAGAAAAACATTTTTTTTTGTGACGGAATAAATATTTAAATAAATGTATCAGAAAACATATAAATATAAACATAACAGTACATTAAAATATTATAATTATGATGTACTCACTTTGCGAGTTATTTTGAACCTCAGCTGTTATAAGCTATAATAAAAAACAAATAACGATTCCACTGTTTCACAAATAACTGTGTAATTAGCCTCCTTCCAGCGCTCGGTCTACCACAGAAAAAAGCCAGACAAAAACAGTCGTTTTTCTGGGTGGAGGGAATTGATCAGCAATTACTTTCTTTAAATAGAAACAAGGAAGATGTCCTGGAACAATTATTCAGAAAATGGTCTTCATAAGGGAATAAAAGCAACGAGGCATTTGTCGAAAAGCAGGGGAAGAGGAGAAGTGAGAAACAAAGAGAATAAGGATTTGAGAAAAGATTAAAGACACAGACAGCGTGAGATGAAGAGCTGGATGAAGAGGAGGAGAGAGATAAACAATAGAATGGATTTCAAGCTTTATGGTTATTTCTTAACATAGCAGAAAGATATTATTATCCATGTACGTATGCACAATGTGTGTGTGTTATCACCTTGACCCTCTCTCCCTCGGGGGGGTCGGGCAGTTGGTCCACGCTGCGTTGAATGTCGTCCAGCCAGGCCAGCAGGTCATGTGACTTCCTCCTGTACTGGTACCACTGGGGAGCGATGGCCAACGCCTTCCTGTTCCTCTGAAAACGCAGGTCCTACACACACACACACACACACACACACACACACACACACACACACACACACACACACACACACACACACACACACACACACACACACACACACACACACACACACACACACACACACACACACACACACACACACACACACACACACACACACACACACACACACACACACACAAAATATAGCAAGATAAAGTTGTTGTAGCAAGTCTCTCTAAATCTTTAAGGAGGGCAGCATTTATTGTATTTCTGCTCCACTTGTGTATTGCACTGTGTGTTACCTTGACGGTGTTGTACTTGCTGTTGAGCTGGTTCTGCTTCAGCCTGATCTGCTCCCTCTTGTCCTGATCCGGGGCCCTCTTCTGTAGATTCTCTCCTTTCAACAGCAACTCCTTCACTGCACCTTCCTCACAGTCCTGCGCCACACACACACACACACACACACACACACACACACACACACACACACAGTTTAGAGCTGCACACACGATACGAAAGGAAAAGAAAAATCATTATCTGTGTGCGAGGGACCTTGTCCTCCTGGAAGTCCTCCTCCTTCAGGTTCTCCCCCTGCTTCACTTCCTCCTCCAGGAGCTCCAGCCAGATCTGAGCTTCACTGTGGTACTGCTCCAGCTCCTTAGCCGACGCTGCCGTCTGACACACACACACACACACACACACACACACACACACACACACACACACACACACACACACACACACACACACACACACACACACACACACACACACACACACACACACACACACACACACACACACACACACACACACACACACACACACACACACACACACACACACACACAAAAGAAAGATCATCAGTGGCCTAGAGGGAGAGCATTTATTGGGAGAGGTCGGCGCAGATTACGAGTCTATTTAGAGAAATCAATTTAGGGAGAGTGTATTTAACGGGAGTATGTTTGGAAGTACATTTATGGAAATAGTTGGATTATGAAAAGATTCAATTTAACTGTTTTCAAGCTAAATAACAAACAAAAAATCTAGACTAAATCTTATCAGACGCTCTTAGAATTTCAAAATGAAAGTACTCAGAGTGCTTTACTCTTCCTACCATTCCGCTGGTGATGCGTTGTGCGATGATCTCAAATCTGTGGTTGAGCTGCTCCACTTTGGGCCTCACTTGGACCTGGCACTTCTCCCCCCTGGTGGACATGAGCTCCTTGGCCAGAGTCCTCACCCCCTCCATCTTTCCCTTCGTCAGATCCAGCTCCGCACGCAACACCTGCAACACACACACAGTTAGCCACAGAAGCTCTTTCCTAAGGAAGGAAATTCCTTGAAAAAATATGACATAAAATAGTTTACACATTCAAAGAGAGCGCTAACAGAAGTCTATTGAACTTTTTCAATTTCAGCTAAAAACCCACCTCTTTGCACTGGCTTTTAATAATAGTTGAGTTACATTTTTACATTTGTATGTGTTTCTATATTTCTAGCTATTGTGCTTTTTATCATGTTTTCAATTTTTGATTTATCATTGTACTCCCATTGTGTTATTTGATATTGTATGTATTGCCTGTACAGCACTTTGGTCAACTGAGGTGGTTTTAAAAGTGCTATATAAATAAATAAATAAAGATTGAAGATAAGTGCTTGTTAATGATTGATCTCTCTCTGTAAGAGCTGTTAACAACAGGATAATTATCTGGGTTTTTAAGAAATACTGCATTTCTTCTCAAAATCCATTCACTGGCATCTAATCTACGGAGAATGACTGGAGGTAAAACACCAATAAACACACAAGATAAGCACAACATATGCACAGACAGACATTACAACCTTGAGCGCAGCGTCGTTGGGTCCCTGGCTCGCTATCTCATCCATCTTCTTCTCCGCTCCGTCGATCCATCCGTTCACTTCCTTTATCTCTCCATCTAACTTCTGCATCTGCCTCTGGTAGTCCTGAGGGAGAAAGGAGAGAGAGAGAAACTTGAGTGTGCAAACAACGACACTTTTAGAGGGTTATTTTTAGAGTTTGGGTTTAATTTTAGCGCTGATGAAACGGATAAATATGTATCAGATGTGTTCTCTGACCAGCAGCAGGATGAGCCACTCCTCTGCTCTGGACGTGACAGCGATCCAGTTGCAGCGCAGCAGGCTGACTTTGTCGTCCACCAGGCCCCCGTGGCCCCGCAGCACCGCCTTCAGGGCCTCCGCCAGGTCCACCACGGCCTGCAGCTGCGGCTGGCGCCTCTCCGTCTCCTCGTGGATCGACTGACAGGATTTAAAAGAGAAGAGAGTTGAGAGACAGAATGCCATTACCTATTGAAAGCTCCAGGTCATTGTTTCTGTTTTTAGCAAGTTTCTTTTTGACCTTATGTTGTGTATACCTGTGCCCACTCCACCTCCGCCTCCAGGTTGCTGGGCATGCCGTCCACAGCGGAGCGCCGGGTCAGCTCAGCATCGGTGGCAGCGAGCCACTCCGTCAGCCCGTTGAGCTCCTTACGCAGCTTCCTGGACAACTTCAGACTCTTCTCCAGCTCCAGCTTACTCTCCGTCACCTACACACATAAATCATGTTTAAATCTGACCTGTATGATCATGTGAGCCTAACTACCTGTGTGTGTTGTTACCTGAGAGCCCAGCTGGTTGTAGAGTAGCTTCAGGGCGGTCACCCTGTCGTCCATATCTTTGGGCTGCTCCGTCTGCTGCTTCTGCACGATCTGCCTGCCGGTTTTTATCACCGTCTCCACCTCCCCTTTCACTTCACTCAGCACCTTATACAACTTCTGTTGGACACAAACACACAGCAGGGGCTTAATGTAGGATCAAAGCATATATTCACCGCATCTGATTGGATGACCCACCATGCACTGGTCCAGCTGTGACTGCACCACGTCCTGCTCCACACTGCGGATGTCCAGGACCCCCCCCTGGCTTTTCACCCCAGCCAGCAAGCGCTCGCACTCGGTCAGACGAGTGTCGAAGTTGGCCGGCTTCTGGAAGAGCCGGAACTTCGTCCACACGTCTGCCAGCCTTTTCTGTGAAAAGGAAGAGACACAAAGATATATTAATATAAGTAATGAAATGCAGGTGTTGGGTGAAGTTTGCAGAGGAAGAAGAATACTCCATGTTGTCAGTGGATTGTTTATCTACACCTCTCCTGCTATGTTATGCACAGCTGGCACAACTTAGATACCTTCATTAATCATTTAAATCTCCTGACAAAACACACTTTTCCAGAAAATCCCTCAGTATGTGTGTGTACATGTTCACGTGTGAGTGTGTACCTGTGTGAGGTCTATCTGTCCCATAACCCTCGGGTCTTTGTCCTGGTTCTTCTTCTTCATGTCCTCCAGGGTTGCCTCATGGCCGCTCAGCTCCGCCTGGATTTTCTGTTGAACATGCACATAAAAGACCAATTAAAAATAAAAAGGATAAGACAAATTATGTTAATGAACCATAACTTTATTTGAACTAAAATTAATATATAAATGTGATGTAATGGGTCTGAAAATGTTGATTTGAAAGTCAGACTAAAGCCAATAAAGTTGGAATGCATTGATAGTGTACCTCCTAATAATAACCACAAGGGGGCATGAGGGATCAAGGAGATAGGAGAGGATGCTTAAAAGCATTAACAACCTGTCACCCCCCCCCTTTCAAACACAGAGACGGCCTCTGTCACCCCTCTCGCTTTTAAATACCAAGTGCCCTGTAATCACATATGCTCATCCACACCAATTTACTCCAATCATTCTCCCATCCGCGTGTGTCTATGTGTTTGTGTGTGTATGTGTATGTGTATGTGTATGTGTATGTGTATGTGTATGTGTATGTGTGTGTGTGTGTGTGTGTGTGTGTGTGTGTGTGTGTGTGTGTGTGTGTGTGTGTGTGTGTGTGTGTGTGTGTGTGTGTGTGTGTGTGTGTGTGTGTGTGTGTGTGTGCGCTCTTGCCCGTGTCCAAAGTTGCCCCGGGCTTAATAAGGACAACAGAGAGAAAAAGAGCATTCGCCATTCTCTCTCTCGGGTTCCCATGCACGCACACAACAAACACACAGACAAACACACACACTCTCTGGAGTATATTTCCACTCAGCTGTCATTCCTCTACCTGTCCACTCAGCTGCCACTCTTAGAGGTAAAACCTGACAGGGCAAAAAGCTTGACAGTGTTTCATGAGTCAACTAAAAGCTGCACTTACTGATGATGAATTGGCATCTTTATTCTACATTTGGAGCATTTCTATTTAAACTGACTTCAGCCGGGCGTAGTGTAATTACTGCAGGTCCAGTTGGGGTCTGCTTACATCGGGACCAGTGGGGGGAAGTTTGGTTTGATTAAGTCTTATCAGTAACGCTAGCATTTAATTATAGTATTGTCATTCATTCTGATGAAAAGTTCCTCAGTGGAGCATGAAACTGAAATATCTTAGGATGCTCTCCCACATATTTGTCCCATAGAGCACAAACGTCTCATTTACATAAAAGGCAGCATGAAAATAATTCAACTAATTAGGTCTTTTTAAACTTTTAGGACACAATGAATGAAATAAAGGCCCTCTCTAGTTCTAAAGCCACTTTAATTTTGTCCGTTCTGAGCTACTGTAGAAAGATGGCGGTCTCCGTGGGGAGGATCCCTGTGATATGAACGGCTCATGAACAGAGCCAGTCTTAGTGAACGGAAAAATAGAGAGATTATGTAGAAGCTATGGCCCAAAACGATTCTCCTTAGTCCCTACACGCACACACAGCTACACACTGATGGCTACCTGAGCCTCCTGCGGTATCTGCTGGGCGTCGATGTGGTCAGCCAGGTACGCAGTAAGGTGTCGGTCGGTGCTGGCAAGCGAGTCCTGGATCTGCCTCAGACTCTTGTCATTCTCCTGGGCCCACTGCACACTCTTCTCCAGCTCCTGCTTCCTGAGCCCCGCCTGGGTAAACACAAACAAAACTGCGTCACAAAACAAATGAAGTGGACCATTAAAACAGATAACAGCAAATGGGAAACGTATATAATGTATATAAAGAGAAATATTCAATCCCTCGTCCCTCTAAATAACAGTTTCTCGCAACACACAACCCCACATGTACCTAAAAACAAACACACACAGGCACACACACTCTCTGCATATACCCTATAGAAGGACGGAGGCAGGGGTTTCTCTCTCATGTTGCCTCAGCGTGACGACAACATCAAGGTGGCCACGAACAACCCAAATAACCAACGATCTTCGGATGCCTGAGAAGTAGGACCCTCGGCAACTACTGTTGCTCTTCTGCTCTCCACCTCGTGTCTGCCTACGAGATTAACTTTCCTACGGACATGTTGCATCACAACCTGTAAGAGCTTGTGAGTTGTGAGGAAGAGGCTGCGTATGTGGTCACAGGTGAGCAGCATGCTAAGCTCATGCACAAGGATAATGACTCTAAATATAGCCGTGAGCCACTAACGCTTGTCTCACACTCACAGTGCTCCCAATGTCACCGTTTCATGGCTGGTAATGTACGAAATGAGCGCGAGATTAAATATTTAGACAAACATTGATAACAACCTTCCCCGTGGCCATGTACTCCATTTCCCTGGCAATTGGCGGCTCATGAATACATATTCTTATTAAACACTCAGCTTTCCCTTATTACTAATTTCTCTCACACACCGAAAGGCAGTCAGTGATTGTGAACGGGCGAGATAGAGGATCGCTGTTTGCCTTGCGTCGGAAACGCCGTCGGCTAAGCAGCGAGCTCCGCGCTACACTTCCTCTTATTGTTTATTCAGCCGTTACAAAAAGCTCCAAATTAAAATGGCAAACACGCCTCTTTGATCTGAGGAACAGCAGACAGAGATATAACAACATGGATTTATCTCAACATAAGTTTTAAAGTGGGACACAGATATAATGAGATTATATTCCACTGTCTCTGCACTTTCTTGGACACGTGCACTCTGTTGACGGGGAAGTGTTGACAGTCAGCTATTTGAGTCGTGAATTTATAACACTGTGGATGGAAAGAAGTTGGAAAATAGATAAGAATTATACTTCTGTGATGTTTTACTTTGATAACGTCAAAAATGTCTTAGTTAAGTTAGAGAGGCAACTTTACAATTTAGTAAAGACTAGATAGGACATTCAAGTTTGGTTTCTTCAGTTTATGTCCAATTTTATTTGATCTTTTTAGAAGAAAAAGAAGACTCTTTATTAAGGGGACATTGTCTTTCAGTCAGTTGATCAGGACCTATACATATGAATACATCTGAACACATGCAGTGGGGAAAAAAAGTATTTAGTCAGCCACCAATTGTGCAAGTTCGCCCACTTAAAAAGATAGAAAATCACATTGTCTGATTTTTAAAGAATTTATTTGCAAATTATGGTGGAAAATAAGTATTTGGTCACCTACAAACGAACAAGATTTCTTGCTCTCACAGACCTGTAACTTCTTCTTTAAGAGCCTCCTCTGTCCTCCACTCGTTAACTGTATTAATGGCACCTGTTTGAACTCGTTATCAGTATAAAAGACACCTGTCCACAACCTCAAACAGTCACACTCCAAACTCCACTATGGCCAAGACCAAAGAGCTGTCAAAGGACACCAGAAACAAAATTGTAGACCTGCACCAGGCTGGGAAGACTGAATCTGCAATAGGTAAGCAGCTTGGTGTAAAGAAATCAACTGTGGGAGCAATTATTAGAAAATGGAAGACATACAAGACCACTGATAATCTCCCTCGATCTGGGGCTCCACGCAAGATCTCACCCCGTGGGGTCAAAATGATCACAAGAACGGTGAGCAAAAATCCCAGAACCACACGGGGGGACCTAGTCCATGACCTGCAGAGAGCTGGGACCAAAGTAACAAAGGCTACCATCAGTAACACACTACGCCGCCAGGGACTCAAATCCTGCAGTGCCAGACGTGTCCCCCTGCTTAAGCCAGTACATGTCCAGGCCCGTCTGAAGTTTGCTAGAGAGCATTTAGATGATCCAGAAGAGGATTGGGAGAATGTCATATGGTCAGATGAAACCAAAATATAACTTTTTGGTAAAAACTCAACTAGACGTGTTTGGAGGAGAAAGAATGCTGAGTTGCATCCAAAGAACACCATACCTACTGTGAAACATGGGGGTGGAAACATCATGCTTTGGGGCTGTGTTTCTGCAAAGGGACCAGGACGACTGATCCGTGTAAAGGAAAGAATGAATGGGGCCATGTATCGTGAGATTTTGAGTGACAACCTCCTTCCATCAGCAAGGGCATTGAAGATGAAACGTGGCTGGGTCTTTCAGCATGACAATGATCCCAAACACACCGCCCGGGCAACGAAGGAGTGGCTTCGTAAGAAGCATTTCAAGGTCCTGGAGTGGCCTAGCCAGTCTCCAGATCTCAACCCCATAGAAAATCTTTGGAGGGAGTTGAAAGTCTGTGTTGCCCAGCGACAGCCCCAAAACATCACTGTTCTAGAGGAGATCTGCATGGAGGAATGGGCCAAAATACCAGCAACAGTGTGAAAACCTTGTGAAGACTTACAGAAAACGTTTGACCTCTGTCATTGCCAACAAAGGGTATATAACAAAGCATTGAGATGAACTTTTGTTACTGACCAAATACTTATTTTCCACCTTCATTTGCAAATAAATTCTTTAAAAATCAGACAATGTGATTTTCTGGATTTTCTTTTCTCATTTTCTCTCTCATAGTTGAGGTATACCTAGGATGAAAATTACAGGCCTCTCATCTTCTTAAGTGGGAGAACTTGCACAATTGGTGGCTGAATAAATACTTTTTTGCCCCACTGTACATATGGCTACAAACACATGCATTTTGCTTTTATGGAGAGGTTTCAGAGCGTGTATCAATATGTCATTTCATTTAGTTTTCTTTGAAGTTCATTTTAAAATTGAACAACTGCCATGAACGCCCAACTTCCCCTGGGATAATTAAAAGTACTTCTTAATCCAAAAAATAAGCATTAACTGTGTATTTTTCTTCAAAAATCCTTTATTTCTGTGATGCCTTAACAGATATATCAGTATATGTTCACCTCATTAAACATCTTTTGGGAAAGCTCCATTCAAAGACGGTTTTAGTGATTTAAGGTGTTTGTTTTAATAAAAAAAACATCATGTCAGTTTTCTTTCTAGGTGATTTGTCTAGTGTCTGTCTTGTGGTAGGATGACAAATGACCGTTCCTGAAACCACACAACGATCCAAGTTTGAAAGAAATACATTTCAAAAAGAAATCCCTCCTACAGTTCCCTCCGGTCAAAAGAGAGGAAATATTAAGGCAATATTTTGGTCTGTGTGCTTTTGCTCCTGCCTCTGTCTTTCCAGAGTGACTCTCAAACACCCGCTTCCTGTCTCCCTCTTTATAGACGACAAACAAACAAACAGCCCCCCCGCCTCACCTCACATGCTGACACACGCCGCGAAACAAAGCACACCGGCTTCTGATAACACACACAATGACACTTCCAAACCAGAAAATACAAAAAAGTCTGAAATAAAAGACACACACACACACACACACACACACACACACACACACACACACACACACACACACACACACACACACACACACACACACACACACACACACACACACACACACACACACAATGTCTCTGACGGGTAGACAAACAAAGGGAGGCTTATCAGGCTGCAAGGAGAACATTAATCTGGTGCTATTGTGAGGGAGGATCAACCCAGCGGGCAATGGCAATGAGTGTGTGTCTCTGTGTGTGTGTGTGTGTGTGTGTGTGTGTGTGTGTGTGTGTGTGTGTGTGTGTGTGTGGGTGCAAGAATGTCTAATCTGTCGCTGAGGATCACCACAAGAGGCTGAGAATGTATCGCGGCCGCTGATGCCAGCTGATGAGGGCTGGAAGGAAGACGTTGAAAGGGGAAGAGGAGGAGGAGGAAGATTACGAAGAGGAGGAGAGAGTGCAGGGGTGGAGGAAGAGACAATCAATTAAGAGAAGACAGACGGAGCTGGGGAAGGAGAGGGAGAAAGGAGAGGAGGGTTGTGTGGAATAGAGAAACGATTGGAAAGGTGTGATGAATAAGAGAAGGGTAAAGTGAGAGAATTGGAGGAAGAAAAATGTGAATATGGCGGAAAATAAGGAATATGTTCAGATGTATTTTTTTGTTAATATAAACTCATTGTCTGGTCAATAAAATGGTTGAAGATAGTTAAACATATAGTACTCCATGACACTCAGATTGATTTGATTCTAAGCTCAGCCTCAGGACTAAAGGTTTCCAAAGGGGCAGTGCATGGAACTGGATCGGTTTTATCCAAAGCACGATCAGGCAGACCAAACATAACCTCAGCATCAGAAGATCAATACATCAAGCTTGGTCCAGAGATAGATGGAACAGAATTCGCCAAATAAGGAACGCAAGAGCACGATCAAAAGAAGGACTTCTCAGGAGGGGAAGCGAGGTGAAACGCTTTGAGTGGGCTGAGAAACACACAAACATGTAGAGGTGGAGAAAGTCCTATAAACTGATGAATCCAAGAATGGCATTTATGGCAGCAACAGATGTGGGGGATGTGAGGAGAGGACGGTTGAGAGAATGATACTGCAGTTTATCAAACCCAGAATAAAAGCGCTCCATTCTTCGGAGATAGAGCGTTTTAGAGCCGGAGGATAATGACCCTTAATGCACCCACTTGAAGAGCAAACATGAACAAGTCCTGAGTATTGTGCCTTTTCCTCCACAGTCACCTGACCTCACCCCCATCGAACATTGAGGACAACAGTGAGAAAGCCAAGCGTTATGCAACATCATAAGAGGCTCTTTGGAACACTGTCAGTTCATGCTGGGATAACATGTGTCGTCAGATTTTTGATAAACTCGTGGAGTCCGTGCCAGCTCGAGAACATGATGTCATCAAGGCCAAATGAGGACGTGCCAAATACTGACAGAAAATAAAACGTACATTTTCCAAAGAGAATTGTTGAGCTGGTTTTATCATTTGTAATAAAAATGGAAGTTTCTTGAAATGTGTTCTCAGATGTTGACCCCGTCTGTTGTCCTTGAAATGGAACCCTATCAACTCTCTGCTACCATTTCATCACTTATATATATTGTTGTTTTGCAGCTCAATAAGGAAATGCGGGTAGCTGGGGGTCATGCTCATTCTATAAGGAAAGTTGATGGCTTGATTTTAAAGGCCCCTTTACACTGTGTGACGTCTATTCGTAAACAACATGGTTGAATCTTTGTCAGAAAAACTAAACCAGTTGTATTTTTTGTAAAAGGACCACGTTTGGTTTATCTTGCAGTTGCCAGCATTTCCAGTCCACATTTACATGCTGTGCTCAAAGGCTTTTTTCTTTGGTTATCTATCGGAACACTTGCCCAACGTTGTACTGTAAACTTGTCTTAAAGCAACCAACGACAGCCTGCAGCAAAATTCTGACTGTGAGAGAAATGTAGGACAGAAGTCCAACGATGTGACAACTCATGTTTAGTAAGCAACAACTAAAAACCCAACAGGAAGTGATGGCTGATGCTAATGCTAACATATACCATAACCATAAAAACTGCAATGTCTCTGCTTGCATATATCAGGGATGCAAACACACGTATGGTGAAAAAAGAGAGAACTATTCGAAGCAGAAAAAAAACAGCGTAATATACCATCTGACAAAGGCCTGCGCTATAATGCTTCAATTAACTGGCTATTCTTTATAATATACTCTGATCAATAGGAGACAGAGATGTTAAGTTATAAATCAAGGGTTTTTATTATTATTTACAGCAGGGGTGGGGAACCTTTTTCCTTTCAATTTTTACAACATCCTCCGAGGGCCGTACAAATTATTGAACTGCTTAAAAAAACAAAAATCACAGCCCATTAATTTGGCCTTTCTTTCATGCTGTGCAAAGAAAAAGCAACCTCTTAATCCAGATATCTTGCCATGACTCGCGCATGCACGCACGCACGTGCATGGTTGTGGCAGAAAGATATGGACACAAGATGTGTGCAAATGTATTTAGTATCCTATCCATGTGAACATGATTTAAGTGGGGGGGACCTAACCTCCTCTAGTGGGGTCTCGGGAAGATTTTTTTTTAAATATTGAAGTTAAAAGCATCAATCTGGTGCACTTTGAGAGCAACATGAAGAGATCTATGGATACATCTCAACACCCATTTGAAACAGAACTGTAAGCAGATTTTTTTTTGGGGATATTTTACAAATCACTCCCCTTTTAAACTCTATTCTTGTTATTTTTAACAACTTTTTTGTTACTGTCATATTGCATTTTATACCTGTTTTTCATTTAGACTCTAATGTCTCATTAATAATTATAATGATCATATCAAGGTGTGCCTAACCTCACTGAGCTGAGGTTATTTGAGCCTCTCAGGAGAGAGCTCTCTTCCACCTGGTTGTAGAAAAGCTCTTTAAATTCGTTAGCATAGCTAGCTAACCAGATGCTAATAACAACAGATCGCCACTGTGCTTACAACTAAAGAAAGCCACGCAAACACTGCGGTGTGTACGGCTCCTTATGGGTACTGCAATATTTGAAGAGCTGGAGCGGCGTTCCGGTGCTCTCCGTCAGCACTCTAGTCTACACTCCTTTCCGACGAGACGTATACCACGTGAAGACACGTTACGCTCGTGTTGTGTTCAAGGAACCTGCCCTTGGCCAGGAAAAACAGGCACTCGCTTGTTTAATTATTTTGCGGTCTAGATTTCTTCTTCTTTTTTGAAGTGAAAAGTTGTCCGTTAGTCGGACTGAAGGACGGACGGACCCCCCCCCACCCCCAAAACGAAAACTCTTCGGTTCTCCGCGAATTACACAAGTCACCCAAATCAGCGTTAAAAAAGCGGGAGGCGCCGAAAAGCGACTAATTTGCATCACTGATATATTATTGAACTATTTGCATCTAAGAGGTGATTTAACCAGGCTTTAGCGTACCATCCGACCTAAGTGTGTCCATGCTTCAGGTCTAAGGAGATGAAATAATGTGACATTTAAAATGTTAATCCCCTAAGAATACATATTTGCTTCCTAAATGACAACAATTAGATTTTCCAGGATAAGACAGCAACATAACCCAATAATTGTAGCATGTTCGATAAGAGCCAACACTGACAGACCACACAAAGCAAAGTAAGGGGGTGATAAATAATTAGACAACAGTTTTTTTTGTATGAAAGAATTTGAATTACCCTCGCCATGAGCTCATCCCATCTTGTGTTGAAGGCGTCTAGTTTCTGCTGTATTAGTTCATCCAGAACTCCTCCGTCCATTAGCGTCTGGGCCAGCTCCCGAATCTGGTTCCTGTTGTCATCCGGGTGTTGCAGAAGAACATCCAGACTCTGTAAACACACAGAGAAAACCTCCATCAATTACACTCGACCGTTACACTTTGAAAAACATGGGTTTGATTCAACTGTTTTTTTGCATACTTTGTTTTGTTTGAAGCTGACTCCGGATAAGGTTAGGAGACACGTATTAAACATTATGCAGGATAAGAGCGTTTGGTGATGACATGCAAAGCTTAAATAGGTCAATTAGCCCCTGTACGTTTGACCTGGGTGCTTAACAGCTTTCCACATCTTCCTAAATCTTTGCTGATGTCAGTTTAGCAAAGTGAAATACAGCTGAGTAGGCAGTTTGCATGTTTGCTGTTCTGTTGGAGTTTTAATGAAATAATGCATCATGGTGGAGGGGCTTAAAGCTTTTTGCATTGTTTAATCTCACCAAATCCCTGGATGTAACATCTGCAGCACTCTGCAAAAGCACAGTTTAAGCAAATTAACAAGTTAGGGTTAACACGTAAGCCTTTCACTTTACTTCTTCAAAGAAGGCCAGGCAGCTCCAGTGCCTCTAATTACAGGATTCAATGCAAATTCCATGGGATTAACACTTTTTGAATTTCATACAAACGCCTGCATTACAGAACCAATCTTGTTTATGTTTCTGTTATGTGTTCTCGATTTAAGCCCACTGGGTTTCGGATGTTCTTCTCACGGTGGTGGTAGGGGCTTGTAGCTGAGGGAGACCTGAGTTCTCATGGTTATTGTTTAATTAAAAAAAGAAAATAAATCCCTTTAAAGCTTACAAGGATAAGCTCCCTGCTTGAGGGTCTGGTGGCTGTTTGGATTGGAAAACAGTGGCCTTAAACTGGTCATCCTTCTCTAAAGGCTGGGTTAGCCTAGCTGAGCGGTAAGCACCGAGACTATTTAAGCTGATCCGAGACAGGGACACTGATTAACCACAGCACAGCAGAACACTGAAGTTGCTAAGAAGTGTTGAAGGTATAAGCCTGCTTTTATTCTTTTATTTTATACCTGTTTTTGATATAATAATAATGCTTGTTTTATTTTAACTTGATCATCAATATACAAATGAAAGGCGTTTCAGAGTGACTTGATACTGACATCCAGCGCCTCCTGCAGCTCCTCCGCTCCTCCCTCCAGGTTCTCCGTCTCGTCCAGCTTCTGCTCCAGCTGGTCCAGGAAGGCGTTCTCCTGCTCCAGGTAGGAGAGCAGCTCACACCAGCACGCCCACACCTCCTGCAAACACACAGGGAGGCGCACACAGAGGACATGCAGCAGTGAATTGATTCTTAAGAAAACAGATGAACATTTTGACATTTGGGAAGATGAACGGTGCAGGAAAAGACGGATAGTGAAAGAGAGAACTTCCCCCGTAAATTTGAAAGCCCATGACTACCAGTTTTTCATTTTCACTTATTCAGCGTTGGTGCAGGCCATCATATCAACATCTGTTCAACATCAACATGTTTGATGAGTTTGTTCCAGTCTGCAAATCAGCAACAGTTGCCTCTGTCTGGCTAAGTGATTGAGTTGGCTTTCTAATTGTGAAATGAAGCTCATTTGAAAAATAGGTTCCAAATGGCACAAGTTTCTTCACACAGGACAAAGTCTGTCAAAGGTGCAATACAAAGATTAAAATCAAATAAAAAAGGATATTTATAAATAATAAGAACATTAAAAGTAAATAAGAAAAGTATGAAAGACAAGAGAAAGTCAATTATTAAAACCAAAGATGTGATATTTTGCCGTGGGGGGGGGGTCTTGCACTATCGATCTGCTCTGAGATGTCTGCCTCCAGACCACAGAGCACAGTCTTCTCCACAGTTTTCATAATGAATATCTTCTTCTGAAGAACATGTATTTATCGAGCTCATATCCCCATCACTTTAAGCCTGAATGTGAAACATCTAACCACCTTGTGTTCATTAAAATGTACTTTATACTTTGATTAAGCTTACAATTACTAAGTCACTGAGTACGTTCACACACTGATTTATTTTGTACACTACCGCCTTGGCCTCGACACACACATGGACACACACTTTCTCTTTTCCCACTTTGTCTTTACCTAAGCATGGCGAGAATGTTCGATAAACACTTCCAAATGATCACAGAGAAAGTTCTTACCTCCAGTGTTTTACATTTCCCGTCCAGCCGGCTGCACAGGCGCTGGTAGTTAGCTGTCAAAACGTCCAACTCAGACCGCAAGGCATCATGGGCCGTGGGGGGAGCCTTGGCGATGAAACTGTTGACACTGTCAGTCAGGAGTTTGACCTTCAGCTCCTTGGAGTGGACCTCTTCCTGGGCCCTCTGAGGAAGATCGAGTAAGGGATGTTTGTCAGTCTGTTCAAAACACTTGATTCCAATTGCATAGCGGTGCAGTGAGGACGTAGGATTTCAGGATACTGTTTGAGGACTCATTCCTGCACCGCTTTATTGATAAGCATGTTACAAAAAGGATCTTTTAGAAGTCAATGAAAGAGCAAGAGAAGGAAGAAGGGCAGAGAGAGACAGAGAGGCTTAATGGAAGGAGGGACGGATGCACAAACAAATGAATCAATGTGTCTGCAGTTGACAAAGCCACAGTGCAAAGGGACAGAGACAGACGGAGGGAACAACCTAGGCAACGAATCAATGAATGAAGCTAACACTTTCCCAAACCAGGCAGGGGGGGGGGGGGTTTGGAGAGTAAGAGACTGATTCACCAATGGAGTTTCCTTTAGCTCGGAGCAGAAAGGGGGAGGGGAGGGAGGGAGGAGAGGAGGAGGGAGGGATTAGCAAGAGCAAGCAGAGTGAAATCAATGTTTCATTTTCAACTTGACTCAAGTCAACTTTTTTCAAGCGGGTGAATGGAAGGGGGCTACTACTGCCAAGGCTTTTGGGTTTATTAACAAAGGATATACATTTACATCACAAATACATCGCATTAGGGTTATGAAGGTGCAGCGGGGAATAGGGGAATTTATGCAATTTGATATGAAATTGAGTTATGGACACAAAGAGAGAGGAGAGGGGGTTAGACTCAGAGCTGTGAGGGAAGAATACAGAGAGAGGGAAATAAATAAAGAGCGAAACAAGTGTTCTTCTTCACAATGAAAAGAGAGGCAGACGGGGGGCTATCGATAAGGAATGAACCAGGATCAGAAGAGAGGGACAGGGAGAAGCAGGCGCAGAAAGGTCAGTGAGTCTGTACTGTGACTAAAGACCCTATGTAAATCCCTTTATAGTCACAATGACGGCAGAAAAATAACAAAAATAGGTACCGGTATATCTGTATACAGTGTATGTACATTTAAAGAGATTTGATATCTACACAACTTTGTGCCTTTTTGATTGAAAATCTGTCTATGCCTGTAAATCATTGTAAATATTATTAATTCAGTTCACAAAAGATATAATGGTCTACAGACATAAATAAAACACTGTCAGAGTCAGCCCTCTCTGAGGCTTACTCAGCAGAGAAGTCCTCCTTTATGAGCCATGGTGCAACAGCATATGTTGTATCTTAGTATGAATGAATTGCAAAGAAATAGTGATCATTACTCTCAGACTAAAACAAATGTGATTTTTACTCTAGGAACTACTGCCACAGGAGCAGCAGTGTACTGTCCGGTTCACACACCTTGAGCTCCTCCACAGCCTTGCGCAGCTCTTCAGGAGTCTTGTACGTGAAGTCTCTCTCCAGGTAGTCCTCCTCCGCCTGGTTGATCCACTCCTGCATCTCCTGCATCTCCTTCCTCAGAGCCATGGTCTTGTCGAGGCCTCCTTTCAGGGCCGACTTCTTGGCGTAGGCCTAGACGGAGGTAAAGAAAAACATTTAAAAGGTGTAGGGACACATAAAGCAGGAAAGCACAACCTCTGGATGAGGGGTCCGCACCTGTTTGCAGACGTTCTCCCACTGGGCGTTGAGGTCGTCTAGTTCCTTCTGGATGTGGACAGCGTAGGGTGGCTCGGCCTCTTTCTTTAGGTACAGACCCACTTCGTTGATGCCGTTGACGCTGGGTTGGATGGTGTGGATGTCATTCACCAAAGCCTAGCCAATCAGAATGCAAAATATTCAGAACATTGCCATATTTCCTTGTCATTCGTTGTCCTTTAAAGTTAGGCTTGCCCAGCTTGGACCTCAGGCTTTGCGCAGCTGATGACAGGAAAGGGAAACTGTTGAAATAAGACTTTGAAGTAAGGTCTGGATGCTTTCCTCACCGTGCACTGCTCCAGCTGTTTCTCCAGAGCTTCAGAGTCTCCCAGGGCTGGCCATTCCTCGTTCAGGAACACGTCCACATCTGCCATCCACTTCTTAAGAGTCTTAACGTCATTCTGTTGGCGAGACAAGAACGAGTATTGAGATTAAAGATATCTCACCTTAGTAAGCTAGACTTCTAAGCAACATATAGCGATCCCCGTTATAAATCTCACCTCAAACTGCAACAGTTTGGCCATGAGCTCCTGGAGTTTCTGGGCGTTGTCGGTCAGCGTCGTGCCGAGTCGTTTCCACCGCGCCATGATGCCGTCCATCTCGATGCGATACCTGCAGGAAATCACAGAAACTCACAATTGGCTTGTGACATGGAATATATGTTTACCTAAGCTTTACAAGTTCTACACAACTTTATTTTTTTATATTCAGACCATTTTTATTGGGCATCGACTTTGCTTTTATGCCTGCACAGAGCCTAAGCAGACAGATAAATAGATCAATAAGGAGAGGTGCAAATAAAAAACACATCTGATACACTCGACAGGGGTTAAGACCATTTTGATTTCATTCAACTAAACATTACAGTAGCGGTCGTTTCAGACACAGATTTACTGACTTTTCTAGTAAATCACAACTGGAATCTGCACCCAATCTATTTTGTGTAATCCTTTCCTTCAATAGATTACACAGCACTATATTTTCCATGTCTTACTTTTGGCTGATGTCTGATGGTGCTTTCTGGAACACCTGCTCCACGGTGGAGGTCAGGTAGTCCACCTCCCCCTGGTGTTCAGCCAGAGCCACCTGCAGGGCCTGGGGTGGGGGGGGGGAGAGACAGAGAAATAATGAGCAATGGAAGTTTAGATTGAGAAAGTTCTAGTTATAAAAGACCATAAGTGAATTCTAAGATTAAAGCCAGGAGTCTGATTTTGATGTCAGAATTCTGAGAAAAAAGTCAGAATTCGGAGAAAGAAAGTATCCTGACTATAAAGTCAAAATTCCGATATTTAAATCAGAATTTGAACTTTTTTCACAGAACTAAAAAAAATCACTGAGGTCAAATGTTAAAAAGAGAATTCACATGCGGCCCTAAGCCTCCTCTGTAGTCCAGAATAAATAAAAAGATAAATAAAACACACATGTATCAACAAACGCAGAGGGGACCCATATCCATAAACGAGTTATCCAATTACCATCTATCACGTGTTCTAGCGTAAGTGGCGTAAATGCCATGGAGAAAAAGAGTCGATTCAAAAGCTTGTCCGTAACATTACTCAGTATTTATTGAGCGGGGGGGAAATGGGAGAGTGAGGGATGACGAGCATGAGAGGATATGAGGCTGCCACTGTTAACATTTTGCAATGAAAGCCTTTTCACACTGTTTGATTTTGCTTAGCCTGCAGTGCGGGATGAATGATAAGTGGAGAGGTGAGGGAATTCCCGGTGAACTCTAGCTGGCGTGCAGTGGAAGATTTCGGGAAGAAAGCCTCGTTCACACAGAGGTGGCTCAGAGGCTTAGTTTAGCTCAGTTCTAGCTCAGCTCCTGGACGGGACATCCGTCAGTTACTATGGCTTACCCACAATCCTTCTGCTGCAACACCGAATCCAAAGCAAGGAAGCATTAGAGACTCCAAGGTTCTGCTCAAAGGGCTTCTTCTTTTCTTTCCTTCTCTCTTTCAACTTGTACCAAGCTCCATTTGAGAGCACATGGATAAGCCTGTTTCTTTACTTCAATTTTCACTTTCACTAACGGCACAACGGAAAGGTTAGAGGATGAGACATCACAATGTCAACGTCGTTGGACAGCCTTACTCCAATAGGGTAACGTTGTGTAATATGATGACGTTAGACAATAGAGAGTTTACTTGACCTAAGTCACAAAAAGGCCTTGTTTAATGCAATTCTGTCATGTTACTTGATGCTAAAAAGATGAGTTATCAACCAAAGCTTCTGTTTCACCATCAGACAAAACTGATTATAGTCTCTAAGAAATAGGATTAAAACAATGGTCTCCTATTTCCAAGTCACTGTCTTTGTGGACCCAAAACACAGCACATGTCCTCCCTAAGGGGATTAGCTTGTGGTGCTATGACAACGTCACACTACCGGCCTGACAACAGTTATAATTCTCTCTGCCACAGGAGGTTTTTGCCAGATAGACATGAGTTGTTTCTGGCATTTTTACAAATGACCACTGCTGCTGTTTGTCTCAAGAGGACGCTCTCTTTCTACAGTGCTGCCCAGAGGTTGCGCTAGAATTTTTTGCTGCCCATTTTGACGGACAGGATCGCAAAATGTTCCTCAAAATCCATTATTACCTGTCGACCTGTAGACAACTCTGCCGGGGGGGAGAGAGAGAGCACGCTCGTGAGCTGTCAACGGGGGTGGGACGACGCTCGCTCATGACCTGTTAGCGCCGTGTTATGCATGCACACAGCACCTCGCGGGAACGCGCACAGCGTAAAGCAAATACTTGATCTGTTCGGCAAAGTTAGGTTTGGAAACAATATCATTTCCTTTTGGCATGCATGACACGGCTTAATACCGGAGCCCTGCAGCGGGGAAACTTTGGCGCTTTTCTGCGTTTGTTCTAATCTGTCAAAATGACGGACGGCTTTCAGATCTTTCCGTCATTGTTAAAAAAAAATCCGGAAAATATTCGGTTAACGCGACCCCTGGTGCTGCCACCCTTTCATATCTGTAGTTCACTGGGGAAATGAGCTGTGATGCTTTATGGTCTGAATGAATCAGTCAAACTGGGAAATGTGACTTTAACTCCTTACGTTCATATAAATATATTTATTTTATCTTTTGATTACACATCCTTACTTTAACTTTTTATGTCTATGTAAAGGTTTAAACTCAATATCTCATTTTCAAATCAAATGTCTCTAAGTGTTCTGAAGTAAACTAGAGTCCTACATCAATATATCTATACAGCCCATCCCTACTTACGGATCCATACAGCAAAATCACGCCTGATTATAGGTAGTGATTTAATGCTGCTTTAAGGTCTCTAATAATATCTACCAGTAGCTGTGGAGGATATTAATAATCATCTGTCACTCACTTCAACCATTATCTGCTATAGTTTTGTATTTTGAAACACGAGGTCAGGATTCTAGCAAAGTTCCCACCTGACAAAAACTCATTATTATAATGAAATAGTGCGAGGGGAGATACCGTCACCTGGGTAAAAAAAGAACCGTTTCTAACCACACACGCAGAAGTGTCTCAGAGCAGAGGGGACTGAGTCGTGGTGAAAATTAATGACAGCTCATCGGTATGCAGAATGAATTCCTAATTATTATCTACAATCAACTTTAATTAATCTCCGGCTACAAGGCTTCATCTCCCTGCTATGACACAAGACCATTATCAAGTTTAAAGAGGGGACACACACACACAAACACACACACACACACACACACACGCACGCACACACACACACAAGATATAAACCAACCCTTCTAAAACAACTACGAAGTGTGTGTTTGAATGGAAATACCGATAAACACTGACAAAATGAGGAATATGTGTGTGTGTGTGTGTGTGTGTGTGTGTGTGTGTGTGTGTGTGTGTGTGTGTGTGTGTGTGTGTGTGAGTAGGCACCTTTGTATTGTAAGCATTCTGACTCACTGGTGTTTGTGTGTAGACAGATATTGTGCTAAACAGAGACACTGATTTGCTCTCCTGGGATTTTCTCACCCGCCTCTCATAATTGCAGAGTTGTAGACACACACACACACACACACACACACACACACACACACACACACACACACACACACACACACACACACACACACACACACACACACACACACACACACACACACACACACACACACACACACACACACACACACACACACACACACACACACACACACACACACACACACACACACACACACACACACACCTGCTCTCTGCATGTTAAGCAGATGGAGGTCTGGCTCCACTAAATCACACATTTGCACTGGAATTGAAATTCCCTGCTTGTTTTGGGGGTTTCACAATATAGATTTGAGCTTGCTGCTGCTTTGTAAATACAGACGACAGCGTACAGAAGTGAAACTGCAGCAGGGTTTACATTTAAGAAGTGATTATATCTATAGTTTGTATATTAAGGGCTTTAAGGAGGATTGTATTAGCTTCTTGGTACTTATATAAGATGTTTTCATTCTTAAAAGTGGATTTTGGGAACGGAAATAATTTAGAGAAAATATGTTAACTATGGGATATCACTTCGATAAAAAGGTCCACATACCGCCTTTCTCTGAGCACCAGTGTCTTATGTCAACATGTTTAAAGTAGCACAAACAGATGATAGATCAAAGCAGGCGAAGCTGGTCTCTCATACAACAGCGCCGTTTCGTTATACAAATATCATTGTCAAAGGAACGACTAGTGGCTCTATATTCATGAAACTTGCTGGAAAGTTGAAGGATGGGCCAAAGTAGAGCCCACGGGAATACACACATTATTTTCCACTTATGGAAACAGCCATAGTTTGAGATTTGTGCATTCGAGTGGCCTTCCAGAAAACACAATTTAGGAGAAATATGTATAATCTGTAATGTGCTCCCTAAAAAACTCCTTTGCTATTTACACTTGGTCTTTTTTAAAGGACACTTTGGCAAAGGGTTTAATGTTCACAGTGATTTAGGGATGCCCCTGTGTATCAGATTCAGGTTGTGGCTATGAATCAGCGTCTTGGTTAATGGTGCATTTCATCTGCTTTCTCTCCCTCCGTTATCCTCTGCCTGTTTCCTCAAAGAGACGCAGAAAAGCATCCTTTAAAAGAGTGCTGCTTTGGCAGTTTGGCATCGCCAGCGGCCGTATAACTTTACAGCTCCTAGTAAAAAACTGATTACACTGTTACACAGGCCCACAGGACGATAGAGCCGGCACCATTTGGGGGCTTTATGGGAATTTGTGTATCGATCTTAGGAGCAGTGTTGTCACGTGCTTACACTGTTGACTCCTAGTGGATGATGGGATTATAGAATAGCCACATAACAGCATAATTACCTGTGATTCATACCAGATAGTGGGCTGCCATTATGCTAACCTTCACTCAACTACATCACATGTTAACTGATCATCTCAAATATCTTAACAGGTTGAGCTTTTCTGAGTTTGAGGAGTTGAAGAAATAAAAAAATAGGTTGAGCTGTGAGTTAGAGAATAAAACATGATGGCTTTTCAAATGTAAGGTCATGTGCAATTGGTAGTTTAAATGTGTGTACAGTAATATCTGGAAGCTGTTGAAGCATGAGTTGAGGAGTAAGAGTCTAAATGTCAGTCGATGTGAAAACACTGAGAGCAGTTGAATCTCATTGAAGGATTGTGGGTGGAAGCAGTTAAACTGTGAGACGGACAGTCAGTGATGAACTCAAATTTAAAGTATAACTTGAAATATATGAAAGTTTGAAAGTATGAGATGAATGCAGTTGACATGAACATTGAGATAAAGGGTGAACAACAATGAACTTCATTCATAGAGTTCAGGATTAGAAAATAAATGCAGTTGAAATGTCAGTTGTATAAAAGCCCAGAAACACCAAACTGATAAAGTAGTGGAGGATTGGAGACGTAAGCCAACTCACGTCGCCTACAGCTTGCCAAATAAATGAATACATTGCAGGGCTACAGCTAACAACCAGCTAGCACAAACAGCTACCTTAAGCTGAACAGCCAATCAGGGCGGTTTATCTCAGCGAGAACACGGGAGAATATTGAAAAGAAACAGGAAAAACCGATGGCGACAATCATCACCCATAGCCTGGAAAATGAGCGACCTTTGGCTTGTGTATCAGGGTCTTTTGAGGTAAAGTAAGTATCAGTCTCTTAAACTTTAAGCACTGTTCTGTTGTGTATAGCAGAAGTTACACATTGAAAAGTAAAATCTGAACGAAGTTGCTAAGTATTGACGTGTTAAAGTGTACGATCAAAAAGAAGTTGGTCAGTAAGACCGTGGTGAGTAAGGCTAAGCGCTTCATGCTGGTTTAAGTTTAAGCAAAAGCTGAATAAATGCAAACACTTTCTCAGTTTTATGCATCTAGCTCCTTAATGGAGAATAGATTGGAGCTCGATATGCTTTCCCTTTCAGCTGCAACACAACCACTACAGCTCAATGGAGATAAATGAGCAACTATGTACATAATAATACAGTCAACAGCCCATAGTAATGTTTGTTTTTACAATGCTGAATTTAAAGCAGCGCATAAGCTCAGCTGTTGTTATTCTAAGTCCAGATGTTAACACATGATCTGCAGACAGAGTGTGAGTGTGTGTGTTCACCTGGACGTCCGTAAGTCTCTGTTCCATCACAGGATGCTCTGTAACCGCCGTGGATGGGATGGACAGCTTGGCCTCGCACTGTTGTAGCCATGCCAACAGTGTGGCTATAGTTTCCTTGTAACGAGCCGGGGGCAAGCTCTCCAAAACTAGAGGCACACAGAGAGATATGTCAGAGAGGCTGTAGGCGGAGCGCTGCAAAAGGCAAAGGCTTAATGTATGGACTTTTCTATTCCTTCTTAAAAAGCTTCCATGATTTCAACTCAAATGTGCTGACTTGACTCTCGAGGAGAAAGTAGTTTTTGTGGAATTCTTTCAGCTCAATTCTTTTCTATTTGCTTCTGAACTGAATTTAAATCTATATCATTCATCTTGCTATATCTATCCATGTGTGAGTGGTTAAATATGTGTATTGGATATGTATAAAAGTGCAGAGTGTGGAAGAAGCTGTCTGACTGAGTAAAAAAGCAGACTGTCAGCATCTTTTTCGAGTCTTCCTCTTCCTTCTTAATTTTCTCAGTGACTATTCTTTTACTTTTCTCCTTCTTTTCAATCACTGTACTCCCCATGATTATAAATAGCTGTCTGTCTCATTTGGTTATTCTGTTCCTGATGGGCGATGCTTTCAGCTCATGTTTCTATCTCATTAAGTCTTATTGTCAATGTTTTCACAGGGAGCATCTTAACACAGTGAGAGTAGCATGACAAATAGGAACCAATGAGTCACCCTCTTCTCAGCATGCAGACAGGTGAGAAGGTGTAACCACACGGGTGAGTGCTAGCAGACTGTTCACACATGAGTCACTTGACTTGTAAATCAGTGTTAAAATTGGCTTTGAGACATTTAATTTAAGCGTGTTTAGAGTCAGGATGACAGAAAACTAGAGAGTCTAAGTGAGATTTTCCTTGTTTTATTTTACGGGAGAATGTAGATTGCTTTGCTGCATGATCTGGTGGGAGCTGTCAGGGTGTGGAGCTCCTCAGAGGGGGCCTTAGGTAAATCACAATCTAATTAACCATAAAAACGCCATGAAGCAACGTCTGTAAAACCTTACGCAGAACACCTCCAACTGCAAACGAGGTCAATTATAACTCATTTTAAACCCATAAGTTTGAACTCTTTCTACAAACTAAAAAGAAGTGGATGGTGTTAGGACATGCATTTTGAAATGGTCTTGTTCTTGATTCCTTTCCTATTATTACTAGAATTGACCTACCTACTCCTCAAATAGAGAGTTCATTATCCAGCAGGGAGCACCAGGTGTAGTAACAAAGGTTAACTCTGCACTCTCTTACCCAGCTGCAGCTGCCTCTCTCTGGCCCTCAGGTCCTCCAGCACCTGCCGGTAGTGCTCTTTGAAGGCACAGATGTCAGCGTCAAGGAAAGCTGAAGGGTCCTCGTCCCCTTCCTTCTCCTCCTTCAACTCCTTCATGTGCTTCTCCAGAAGATCCACCTGAGGCTGCAGCGAGGCCAGGCGAGCCACCTCCTCCTGTCAGGGCAGAGGGGGTTGTTGCCATGGAGATTAAGAGAAAAGCTCTATGGTTATTTTCCGTACTACTACAATACAAAGTGATCAGCTGCTGATAACATGTATAGAGTGGTGCTATCAGTAAACCTGGCATTAGAAGAGTGAGCGGGTCTGAGTCTTTGTAGCAGCTCAGTGAACTACTGATATCTTGAGCCTTTATCAGAGCTTAGCAGGATGTTATTTCAGATCAGGGAAGTTTCTGTTAACCTTTAAGGTCCATCAGCCTCCAGGAGAAACAACTCAAAGTTGCCGGATCAGAGAGCCTATTCTGAAAGGAAACATTGGGTCCAGTACACCCAGTTTGTTTGTTGAACGCTGCTCTAAAATCTGTTTGTAAGTAGAACAAAATATTTCCAGCAAGTGAGTAATATGTCACATTTAGAGGTGCTGGTTGGATGATTTTTATTAAACTTTGGACAGAGCCAGGTGACCCCCCTGCTTCCAGACTTAAAACAAAAGCATGCTAATATCAGTGACTCCTCTAACCCTCTGCAATGAGGGGACTGCCTATTGTTCCGAAATGTCTTGTAACACCAATATTCCGAAAACAAATTCCATCGTAAAAAAACAAATTAATCTTTTTAAACCCATGAGAGGAAATGAAAGGGAACTTGGAAATGAAAAGTTCCTAAAAAGACAAACTGCTATGTGATTACTCAAACAAGCAGAACAAGTGTATTTGTTGGGGTTTATTTTCCGTAGCACATTAATCAACATTTAGTGTCTTGTTTGGATGACAAAAAGTAAGAAGTATCAGTAGGGATTTAGCAGTTAATACTCTCTAAACTGTACTGGGTTGGCTTTGAATGCAGCCGAGTAACTTAAACTCCAGCCTAAAGCCACGCTCCACTTCATGAATAAAGAAAACATAAGCATTCATAACCTCAGCAGAGTCTATGTTTTCATGCTGACAGTTGGCGGCACAGTTTGCCATGGGGAAGGTTGTTTCAGAGGTTTGAATAAATACTTTTTGCTGAAGTCTTTCCTGTTTAATACGGAGATATGAACACTAGGGATGGGTATCGTTAAGGTTTTAACGGTACTACTACTTTTATCGATACCGCTTATCGATCCGGTCTTTTAACCGTACTCTTATCGGTTCTTTTGGAGAAAAAAATAAGGTAAACTAACTAAACAAATTGTGAACAAAACTAACATTGCTTTTTATTTAAATAAAATAAATAATATTTCACATCAAAAGAAACAACAATTTTTTCACAAATCGTGTTAAATAATCTGATGACAGAACTGTAAACAGAATAGCTGAAACTTTAACAAAATAAAAAACTCAGTTTCCTCTAATCATTAACCCATGTTTGTATCATGTAGTTAACTCCATGTGTTGCTGCTAGCATTGATAACACCTGACGTGGAAACGTTACTCGTGGATGGGGGGGCTACAGAGCTGCTAGAAAGACAGTCGAACCCGGTGCATTTCTCCGTCTGGATGTGGAGCACTTTTGCTAAATGTTTAGACAAATTGCTCGTGTTACCGACCTCACATGCTAAACTCTTATTGCACTTTAGGCGGGTAAAGTTTAACCACACCTCGGAGCGCGTTCTCTCCGCCATCTCCTCCATGTGTGTGTGTGTGTGTGTTGCTGCATGTAGCAGCTGCGTTTGTGTAAACTGCCCCGCCCCCTCGCAAGCAGGCGGGCGAGAGAGATCGAAAATACTAAAATCTTTTTGCATATTAGAAACGGAGTTGGCGACACTAAAACTGCAGTATAATGTTTGTGTAGCAATAATACACATGACATATATTTTTTACATGTCTCCAGTACCGATAAAAAGACCGCTAACGTCGGAGCTTATCGGTACCACGGTCTTTAATAATTCAGCCCCGGGGCCCGTTCAGGGTATATGCAGGAATCCTGAAGTCAAATGTAATACCTTTTAAGACCTTTTTTAAGACCCTTTCCATACAGTTTAAGACCTCATCGCAACTTTGAGTTCTAACCGGTTACATTGGCAACACACTTTACCTCACATTTACTATATTGATTGTAAGATAGCAAAACTAAACAGAGTGCAGACAGACTACTGAAGCCTCCTCTCCACATGAACTTCAACCTCTCTGTGAAGGTCAGATTTAATGCAGTATGCTGCTTTGTTGCTTCTGTACTCTGTGCTCTTTCATTCCAGTAAAACTCCTCAGAAACCATTAGAAACCAATTGACAAAACTTTGAACTATGAAATATGTTAAACTTTGGTGAGCTTCAGCGGGGTAATGCCATATGAGCTCCCTCTCAAATACCCAGGGGTTAAATTGGGCTGGGGCTGTCCGGGGCTAAGCCCTGGCACATAGGACGATGCTCTGATGTCATCACCCTCACACATTTGTCATATGTTTACAAAAAAGGATAAAAGTCTTAACATATATGTTAAGACTTTTCTCGTTCTTAATATGGACTATATTTAGGGTCGATATGTGTTGACTTTACTTTAAAATAGCAGATCTCTGTGACCGGATATAGTTTGGCTTAGACCCCGGCCCCACAAGGACGCATACGGTAAAACGCATACGCAAGCGCAAAAAAGTCTTCCGTTCACACGCATTCGATTCATTAACTTGTCCGTTCACACTAGACCGCTGGAAATGCTGGAAACGCTGTAGTACATATGCCACGCCCGTAAGTGGCGCTGCTGCCGCCCGAAATACACCAAAAGCAGCGAAGAAGACCCCGGAGCATGGTTGCCATGGTTGCCCTTCTGTTTATTCTCCGCGGTGGACGGCGTGTTCTCCTGCTGTATATCTCTCAGGTAGTCCACAGCAGATCAAAAACACCCACCTCTCCGCCTCTTCCAAGGGACGAGGGGACCGTGCGGCAGAGTTTCCTTAAAAAAAAATGTTCCGCCGGTCAACATGTCCGTTAAAGTTGAAATCTTCCGTACAAAATTAGGAAAGTGCCGGTCAGAGGTCTTCTTTGTTATTAATTGAGCTTTAAAACAAATTGATAACGACTCTGTTCTCTGTATAATAATATAATAATATTTAATAAACGGTGCCTGCCTCTCTTTTCCTCCCCCTCTTCTGACAGCCCAGCAGCAGCAGGAGACGCGGGGAGAGGGAGGCGGGCTATTTCATCGTTATCAGAAAATGATCATTGGGCTTACACAAAGCCGTTGGACCCCCAGAGCGTTGCGTATGCCGGTCTACCCACCTTGGGACCCGTTACCGTAGTCGTTTAGTCCCCCCCCACAGAGCGGAGCAAGGCAACGAAACTTAAAATAATAAGCAGCATTTCACGGCGCGCTATGCATGGGGCCGCCTTGGGGGGTTTCCCGACATGTCGTTTCAGTAAATTAAAGGGTGTTTCATGTTGTCGTTGCTGTGGACCTTCTTAATACCTTGGAAAATGCAGTTTAATACTTTTTAATACTTTTTAATAGCCTTAATTTTCGCTAAATTGATTTATCAACTTTTAATAATTTTTAAGACCCCGCGGACATCCTGCCGTTTAATACCGGGGCTCGGTACCCATCCCTAATGAACACAGAAAGTTTTCATGTGTGAGTGTGTGTTCACCATGTGTGTGTGTGAAGTGGAAATGTGTGGGCGCACTTCTGAGGGAAAGCTTGTTTGTGTGAATTGGTCTGACACATTTTCCAAGAAAAATCGAACTCCAGCACTCCATGTCTTATTTTCTCCTTGCTTCTCCTGATCATTTCTTCCTTTTAATTCATTCTTAATCAATCTCCATTCTTATTGCTCTCGTATGTCTGTGGTATTTACTCCTCTCTATACCTTCTTTTGTGTCCTCTCGTTCACTTTAATTATGCCCCCCCTCTTCTTAGATCTCCTTTTAAAAGAATGTTCCCCAGAACAGCTTGACACCTCTCTTCTCCTGTTGTTTGGATGTTCTAAATGAACGTGCGTGCGTGTGTGTTTTCGCCAGTCAATACTCAAACACATAGGTTAAAAACAGGGCTTTTCAGATTCTGAACCTCCCCTGAAACTGCAAAAATAGTCCCCATTAAAAGTGTAATAAGAGTAGTGGATTTCTGAAAACTATCCTTGGATTGCTTTGATTCTGAAGAAAACGTAAAGCCTGGTCATTCCCAGGCAAGTTATTTGCAATCTGCGACATTGGTTCGTTTCTATATTAGTGTAGTTCAAAATGAGTCTAAAAGTATATATTTAATCGATTTTTTACACAAATTCGCCTCACGTCTCTCCCTCTGCATCCCCCCCCTCTAACAGTGGTCCCTTGGGGAGGCCTCACAGTTAGCTGGGAAATCGATACCACAGTCAATCCTCAAATCCGTACAAAGGTAGAGCCATGAGAACAATTAGCTTGGCCTAGCATAACAACTAGAAGCAAGGGAAAACAGCAAGCCCGCCTCACTCTGAAGTTTAAAAAAGTGTCCAGCACATTTACATTATGGTTCATTAATCTGCCATTTTTGAGGAGCCAGGCAAGCTTCAGCTAAGTTCTCAAAGTATTCACACGGATAACATATCAGATGGTTTTCCTCATAATCGTGGAAGAAAGATTCCAACAGCTTTTATTTCTGTTTCTTCTTGCACTATTTTCATCGTCTTATTTCTTAGGTATGTTTATATTGCATAGTTGGAGAATCCTATGAGCCTGTTGGAGGATTGTCATTGCCAATGTAGACAAACCAACCAAGTAAAGATAAGGTCTGAAGAAAAAATGAAAAAACTAAACAAACAAAAAAGGAAATTGTGTGTGATGTTTATCATTGTTTGCCAATTACAGATTATAGGAGTCATTTTGAAGTCATTTTGGGTTGAGACCACTTCCTTCCACTTACCCTGCACCGGTCCAGCTGTACTTTGAGAGGTTCTGGTTCAGAGGCTGGGGGCGCCTGCACTTTGAGCCAGCTCTCACTGGTGTCCACCGCCTGCTCACACTGCTCGAACAGGCTGTAGAAGGCCAGCACCTGCAGGACACACACACAGCAACATGTTAACTAAAAGAGAAATAAGCCTGGGGTAAACTCCCACACAACATCTGTTTTGCAGTAGAGCTGCATCATAAGTCAAAGTGACCAAACTCTTTCCGCACCTGCGATAATGTGAGAGTGAGTCACATCGCATTTAAATTCATGCTGTGTAGACTGCCTGGGTAGCAATTGTGTTTTCTAAATTATATGCATAGTAAATCTTTGCTATTCATTGCCCATGGACAACTTCAGAGGAAATACTGTGGGCACCATATGCTTCAAATAGAGAAAGAAAAATATGGCTATATAGTGACACTTGTTGGTGCGTCCTGTCTACAATTTGAGAAAAAGCTGACAAATAACTGTTCACAGTATAATGTTGTATTCATTCAAGCAGAAGGAATTAAGAAACCAGTGTTTTGAAGATAATATGAATTGCAAATGGTATTTTAAAACTATTTCTCAACTATTTTTCACATAAATATGAACACATATGATGATGTAAGCGAGATCAAGATAATATAGCTTTAAAAAAATCCTTAATTGGATTATCATTGTAGTACCTGCACGCTTTAAAGAACTTGAGTGCAGATTCTCCTCACTTTCTGAAGTTGATTGAAACAAAGTGCTACAAGTGCGTGATGGCATGTGAGTGGACATGACGTGTGTGTGTGTGTGTGTGTGTGTGTGTGTGTGTGTGTGTGTGTGTGTGTGTGTGTGTGTGTGTGTGTGTGTGTGTGTTTGTGTGTGTGTGTGTGTGTGTGTGTACCTTTGTCTGGTAAGCCAGCCATGCCAGCTTGTCTGCCAACAGGGTACAGAACCCCACCCAGCGCTGGTTCAGCTGCTCCGCTGCCTGGGCAATGTCATCAGCACGCATTCCCTCTGGAGGGGGAAGGGGGACAAAGAAAAAGGGGGCTTTCACACACATACTCAGTGATACATGCTTCACAGTTCACATGGTTATGATTGGTGTCTCTGTAGGGGACAGATATGAACACACACTCTCCTGGTGAATGTCATCTGTAGGAGAGGTGAGGCGAGCCATCAATATTCTGCTCACAAAGTCTGTTTTATGCCCCCTGAACACCGGGACTCACACTCTCTCATGGTGCATTCACACTCACTGGTAACATTTGTGTGATTTAAATGGCCAATTTCAGTGTAAAAGTCCAATGCCCGGCAAAATGAAAACCTCCAAGAGGTTGCAGGAGGTGGGAAATCAATGCTAAAGTTGTACAAAGATGGATTCACACTCCGGCCTCTCAAAGGGCAGACTGAGGCCCATCAGCTGGATGATAATTGGCAGCATCCTGGCTCGCAGGTCTCCAGATTGCTGGTCCTTCCAGTAATCCTACCTATATTAGCTTCCATTTACATGTTCAATGTTTGTGGATGCTGGACACACACACACACACACACACACACACACACACAGACACACACACACACACACACACACACACACACACACACACACACACACACACACACACACACACACACACACACACACACACACACACACACACACACACACACACACACACACACACACACACACACACACACACACACACACACACACACACACGTAAGTTGAGCGCTGTCCAGTGTTTACCGCAGTGAAAGTGAAAAGTATAAATGGAGTGTTTCTGCTTTCAGAAGCCCCAACAATAACACAAGGACAGAGGAGAGGACACGAAGAGAAGCATCCCTCTCTTTCTGTCTCTTCCTCTCTCTATCAGCGTTTCTATGGCGACAAGGGGAGAGGGTGGGACAGGTGGAGGCGTTGCCATGGGGACAGACAGGGCGTGTGTGTGTGCATGCATGGGAATGAGTGTGTGTGAGTGGGAGAGTTACCCTGCTCGACCAGGGTCTGCGCCGTGCGCGTGGCTTCCTGAAGCTTCCGGAACTTCTCCGGCCGCTCTCGCTCAATCGCCTGTTGCAAAGAGAGATAGGAAGTTAAAGGACAGGAGACAGACACGGAGAGGCAGCAAGATAAAAAGTACCAGGTACCAGGAGAATTATTATTGAATACACAGAAGAAGAAAATCAATGTCCAATTCAACAGGCTATTTCTTCCAAAGAGTGAGAGCTCCTGCAGCATCGACCTCTGACCTCATTCTGCTCTGACATTTAGGACAACCTCAGCATTTCATGGGCCAACAACGGATATGTGTAGGTTTTTACTGCATTTTAGTGGCAAGATAACAATATTGCAAACGAAACTTAAAGGGATAGTTAAGAAAAAGATTTTATGTTCAGATATAGATGAGAAGAACAATAACACTGTCTGTGTGCTAAATATGAAGGTAGTGGCGTGTATTCACCAGCACTTTGTCGTACAGCTCCTGGATGCTGCCGTCTTTGCGTGACACGGAGCACTCGGGGCTCTGCAGGATGGCCTCTCCTCGGGTCATGTAGCTGTGCAACTCTGTGAAGTCCACGTCAAACCTGAGGACACATGGACGCATGGACTCGGCATTATTACTTCCAGTGATGTTATTGTTTAGCCCAATATGTAGCTATGGCTGAAGTTTTCTCCTTAAAAATGTCGGTGACAATTTTCTTCCAGTTTGTTTTTTTCTTGGTCATTTAGTAAATATGTCTTTAACACGTATTTACATCAAGAAGAACAAATATTGAATAAATGAGCAAGTAGTTTCAGTTTGTGTTTTGTGCCCTTTACATTCAAGTTAATGAAACCAACAAACAACAAAACATAAAAATATATAAAGCCCCAACCATCTACCAGATTAATAGTTGACATAATTTAGAAGTGAAGACTACAAATACAAATAAATAAAAAAATATATACAGGTGCATCTCAATAAATTAGAATATCATGGAAAAGTGAATTTATTTCATTAATTCAATTTAAAAAGTGAAACTCATGTATTATATGGATTCATTACACACAAAGAGAAATATTTAAAGGCTTTTCAAGGCTTTTAATCTTGATGATTACGGCTTACAGCTAATGAAAACCCCAAAATGAGTACCTCAGAAAATTAGAATATTGTGAAAAAGTTCAATATTGTAGACTCCCGGTGTCACACTCTTATCAGCTAACGAACTCAAACCACCTGCGAAGGTTTCCTGAGCCTTTAAATGGTCTCTCAGTCTGGTTCAGTGGGCTTCACTATCATGGGGAAGACTGCTGACTTGACAGTTGTCCAGAAGACAGTCATTGACACCCTCCACAAGGAGGGTAAGCCTCAAAAGGTCATTGCTAAAGAAGCTGGCTGTTCACAGAGTGCTGTATCCAAGCATATCCATAAAAGGTTGAGTGGAAGGAAAAAGCGTGGTAGGAAAAGGTGCACAAGCAACAGTGATAACCGCAGCCTTGAGAGGATTGTCAAGCGAAGGCCATTACATAATGTGGGGCAGCTTCGGAAGGAGTGGAGTGAGGCTGGAGTCAGTGCATCAAGGGCCACCACGCACAGACGTGTCCAGGACATAGGCTACAACTGTCGCGCTCCTCGTGTCAAGCCACTCCTGAACCAGAGACAACGTCAGAAGCGTCTTACCTGGGCTAAGGAGAAAAAGACATGGTCTATTGCTCAGTGGTCCAAAGTCCTCTTTTCAGATGAAATAAACATTTTGCATTTCATTTTGAAATCAAGGTCCCAGAGTCTGGAGGAAGAGTGGAGATGCACACAATCCAAGTTGCTTGAAGTCCATTGTGAAGTCTCCATAGTCAGTGATGATTTGGGGAGCCATGTCATCTGCTGGTGTTGGTCCTCTGTGTTCTCTCAAGTCCAAAGTCAACGCAGCCGTCTACCAAGACATTTTAGAGCACTTCATGCTTCCTTCTTCTGACAAGCTTTATGGAGATGCTGATTTCATTTTCCAGCAGGACTTGGCACCTGCCCACACTGCCAAAAGTACTAAGACCTGGTTTAGTGACCATGGAATTACTGCGCTTGATTGGCCAGCAAACTGGCCTGACCTGAACCCTGTAGAGAATCTATGGGGTATTGTCAAGAGGAAGATGAGAGACACGAGACCCAACAATGCAGACGAGCTGAAGGCCGCTATCAAAGCAACCTGGGCTTCCATCACACCTCAGCAGAGCCACAGGCTGATCGCCTCCATGCCACGCCGCATTGACACAGTCATTCATGCAAAAGGAGGCCCAACCAACATTTCTGTATTAAAAATCTTTTTTTTGTATTGGTCTTATGTAATATTCTAATTTTCTGAGATACTGATTTTGGGGTTTTCATTAGCTGTAAGGCGTAATCATCAAGATTAAAATAAATAAAGCCTTGAAATATTTCTCTTTGTGTGTAATGAATCCATATAATATATGAGTTTCACTTTTTCAATTGAATTAATGAAATAAATTAACTTTTCCACGATATTCTAATTTATTGAGATGCACCTGTATATGTAATTATACACTCAACACTTTTGGTATAATAATCATAATTATTATATGAACAATATTGAAAAACAATAATAGACACATTTAAACAAACATAATACAAACAGTATGATATTGTTTGATTGAAAAGGGAATTGTATTCTAATGTGGGTACTTGACATTTCCTAGAACACATCATTTTAAAGTCATCTATGTAATCACTTTAAAATAGCATAACAGCAGTGGTGGAGAAGTATTCACCTCCTTCACTTCGGAGAGTACTGTGGGTACTTAATTGTAACCCTGGTGACATCACTAGGACATCATCAGGTTTCTTAATGTTGTTCAGAATACGTTTAAAGTTGCTGTATTAAAGCACAGTACTTAGTTAATGTACTCTCCACCACTGCATTCCTCCTCTAAGGTCTCTGTACTGTCTACATGTGGTAAGAGGATTTTCATCTCCTACTTTACTGCTATCAAAGGTTTATTTAAATTGTATCACTATCACATATCATCATTATCAGTTTGTGCAGTATTGCATCACCTACCTGCTGAGATAAGACAGCAGAAAGGGGTGCATGAAACTGAACATTTACCACAAGTTAGGAAAGAAGCTTTATATGGTGTGGTACTGATAATAATAATAATTCAAAGATGACCTCCTCACCTTTTCCTCAGTTCAGAATCCACCACAACTTGTCTCTTCTTCTGTGGTGGCGGTGACTCACGGGTCTGGCGCACAGCTGAAATCTTCTCCCTTGTTGTCACCTTGGTAACGGTCGTGGCGACAGAGTGGGTCAGCTCCGACTGCTGGACCACGCTGACAACAGTCGACAGCTGCGCACAAAATAATTTAAAAAATAAACCTTTAGACACAGCGACAGGTACAATATCCAGGGTTCATGCACTTTTTCACCAATGATTTTCAATGACTTCTCCCTGACCTTTACCTAATTTTCCATGACCAAAATAATTACTCTTTCTCAGCGGTACCACTGAAAATTGTTAATTTGAACATGGAACAGGAAAATAAGGTCTGCATATGAAACATGTTGACCTATCTAAAACAAATCAAATAGTAGGCTTACTAGCTTCTGGCTAAAGCAACTGTAGACTAGAGCAGTGGTTCCCAACCTTTTTTCCCAAGAGCCCCCCCAAATGACTCCTGTTGGAAGTTGCGCCCCCCCCACACATAAGGGGGGGGCGCAACAGCGGTAATTAAAGTGTAAAAGTCTGTAAAAATGCTACAACTACTGTCACAAACTGGATGAATGTGAAGGAGGATGAAAGCGTAATTAAGGAGCACTATCGGAGTGACTTTGATGGTTATTGGACTCAGGATTAATTCATTTGGATTCCCGCTGTATGAAGAAATTAAAGGACGGCGCAAGTAGAAACAATTCACAAAGGGATTAAATTGTTTAAAACACATGCTCAAAGTAAGCCGGATTTTGCCGATGTGTTTATTTGGATTCAAAAGTTGTAAATAATCTACAAAATGGAGGAGACCGATCTGATCGGAGCAACTGTGACAAATAATCCAACTGAAACCGGCATGGACAATGACTATGTTTTAAAAATGCGCTTATCCAGAAAAGCCCGGTTTGGACACTTTACGGGCAGAACAAACATTTCTATTAAAGAACGAATTATACATTTCTGTCTTTTTATGCCTATAATAGCTACTAACTTCACAAAAAAAAAAGTAAAAAAAAAAAAAAAAGTCTAAATATGATATTTGGCCTCAAATCACCTGAGGCCTGGCGCCCCCCCTGCGATCTTTGGCGGCCCCCCAAGGGGGGCACGCCCCCCAGGTTGGGAACCACTGGACTAGAGGGCGTGATTGTAAACATCTCTCAGCAGCAAAATACCTCGACAGTTAAATGCCATTCTACGTTTCATTACTATACGATACAGGGTTTATTATCATTATTCATAAGTTCATAAACTCAAGTACTATACTTGGGTACAATTTTGAGATACTTGTACTTTACTTAAGTATTTCAATGTTTTGCTACTTTGTACTTCTACTCCTCTACAGTTCAGAGGTACATGGTATTGAATATCTTAAGTTACTTCACAGTTCTGGATGAATGATGGTAAATATAATCAAGTGTTAAATCAGACTTTAGTTCCACCTGGAGTAAATCCACCAGCTACCCTGCAGTATACAAAGTCATTACAACTAGCTGCACCTTTACCAGCTTTGAGAACACTTTCATGATCAATCATTATAAAACATATCATATCTATTATTCTGAAATGGACCAATCTGCACAATGACTACTTTTACTGTCTCTACTTTAACTAAATGTTATGTAGCTGCTGAAGTTAGACCAGAGTTCAGCCGACAGACAGGAAGACTCGAGCACACAGCTCGCGCTTCATTATAATATATTAAAATATAACACCATGCGTCATGATGGCACATAACAGCTCGCGGCCGCAGATTACTCCGGGTCCCAGACCCCCCATACCCCAAAAATATTTGTATTGCAGATCTACACGAATCACACAAACTACCTATTTTGGATTCAAAACGGCACATTTCCATGACTTTTCCAGGTTTTTAATGACCGTACGAACCCTGAATATCAGTTCACAAAGATCTGTCCAAACTAAACACATCCCAAAACCCCATTTAACACACACACACACACACACACACACACACACACACACACACACACACACACACACACACACACACACACACACACACACACACACACACACACACACACACACACACACACACACACACACACACACACACACACACACACACACACACACACACACACACACACACACACACACACACACACACACACACACACACACACACACACACACACACACCTCAACAGCTACAGTTGTGTGTGTTTGTATGGATGTGTGTGTGTGTGAGTGTATTTAGACAGCTGCAAGAGGGTTACTGTAAGTAGCGACTTGGGAGTTGTGTGCCAGATTGTAACTGCACAAACAGATGAGAGAGAAATCAGACAAATCGTGTGTGTGTGTGTGTGTGTGTGTGTGTGTGTGTGTGTGTGTGTGTGTGTGTGTGTGTGTGTGTGTGTGTGTGTGTGTGTGTGTGTGTGTGTGTGTGTGTGTGTGTGTGTGTGTGTGTGTGTGTGTGTGTGTGTGTGTGTGTGTGTGTGTGTGTGTGTGTGTGTGTGTGTGTGTGTGTGTGTTTTGTTCAAGCGGGGAAGAGTCTGATGACAGTTAAGCATCGGGTGCAACTCCTAGGATAGCCTTGTCACCATGGAAACGTGCATGTGCGCAGCGAAGTGGTTAGAGACGGCGCGTAGAGGTCAGTCTGCTAATTATCAGACTAATTATAATGGATAAGTAATTGAGAAGGAGACGAAGACTAAGGAATAAAGGGATGGTGAAAGAGCCACTTCAGCACATATCACATGTTATAGGAGTTATCATATTATTCAAGTGTAGGCAGAATAATAAATGCAGCATCTTTATCAGCAATTCACACGACAGAAGCACTTTGTCTTTATCCTTTCACTGTCAGAGAGCATGTCAGTTTTAAAGCACGGAGACTGAGAGGAGTGAAGAGCGATTATGAGGAGTGATAATTGTATGGCAGTGCTGTTTGATCCCTCCTCCCTGGGTCTGCTCAGGAAAGCGAAGGCAGGTACGAAATGATTACACACAAGTGTCAGTCCTAATTTGGGCCTACCCTCCTCAGTATGCTCCCCTGGCGTGTGATATAAACCTCTCTAGATGTTCAGTGACCCCTCTCCTCCAGTCCCTTCACTCCTCTCTTTCCCTAAGGCCAAACACCTGCAGCTAGCCGCGCTCTGTTCCCTCACAGCAGTGTTTCTTTCTTTCAGCTATGAAATCATGACATTCGGCTGTATAGGACACGTTTGCAATGTTGTCATCCGAACATAAAATCTGCTCTATAGATGCTCTGATGGGAGTGTACCTGGGAGCTGCTCATCTCCAGACTCTGGATCAGGCGGTCCCAGCGCTGGGCGAAGCTGTCCAGTCGGGCCTCCAGTTTGCTGGCCACCTCCTTGTTCTTGACGCTGGACAGCAGATCCTGACTCATGGAGCACAGCTTGTCCATGGTGGGGCGCTTCACCTCCAGTTCTGCCTTCACCGTCTGGTGGGACATACACAAACACAGGGTGGGGTTTAAGCGTCCCTGGTGTTTGTACAGCTACGTGAAAGTGTTAGTGGCTTTGGTACAGGGAGACTCACAGCGAGGCGGCGGATGCAGGCAGTCATCTCCGCCTGGTCCTTCAGGTTGGTGGTCTTGATAGAGCGAACATGCTCCTCCTTCTGAGTCAGCCAGGAGTCAAACAGAGACTGAGAGGAGAGGAGAGGAAGAAGGAGAGGACAAAAGATGAAATGTGTATTTGATTCCTGTATAAGTAGAGCTGTTATCAAAGCAGTACATTTAAGCACAAATAAATCCAGCAACCACAAATAATGCCTATGACCCGACGGGCAGCAAAGCAAATCCAGTTTTGTGTTTAATTAAAGCTGATCAGCTTATCTTGTATAATCCAATGTTTTTATTTTAGCTCCCTCCATTATTAATGGAATATGAGCAAGTCGGATATAGAGACACTTTCAATTTCCTTCACAACGTATGCTGTGGCTAAAAATATAAAAAGGCAAATAAAGCAGAGAGAAAATATGATGACGTGAAAGTAATCAAAAACAGCGGCTAATTCATAATTCTTATCAAAGGACAGGATGGAAGTTTTAATTTGGTTCTGACACGCATGTGTAAGGATCTGCATGAGTAAAATACTTGTTATTGCAGTGTGAAAGCGATGTAACTGGGTCAGCCTCATGTGGCTTGCATTGTGATCACATCGATGATGGTTTAAAAGTAATCAATACAGTATAACAACATTCTCCACCAGCAAGTTGCGAGATCAACTCACTGCCCTTTCCTGCAAGCTTAAGCAAATCAAATATTAGCAGCAGCAGCTATAATGAATGAAGCCTCCAAGGCCCCGATGATTATTTGCATATTTACATTTGCTCACAATTCATGCAGAACTCATATCAAAAGAACTATTAAGCTTGTGAAAAGCAAGTGTCAATGAAGTTCAAGAGGGCTGACCCCATGGTATTGATGTCCAATTCAAATGCAAAATATGCCAAAGATAACAAATGGCGTATCACAAATCCACGGTGGTTTGTCAAATCGTCTGAAAACTAACTTCATCTTCAAAAAGCTTTGTTTTGTGTTTTAAGATCGAATCTGAAGTAAATTCCCAAACTTTTTGAGACTATCCGTCCCTTGGGGGCGGGAGTGGTTCAGTCTGTAGGGGATTGGGCTTTGGACCGAAGGGTTGCCGGTTCACGTCCCGATAGGACCAAAAAATACGTAGTGTGGACTGGTACTGGAGAGGGGCCAGTTCACCTCCTGGGCCACTGCCGAAGTGCCCTTTAGCAAGGCACCCAACTGCTCACTGCTGCCGGCTAGACTGGCTGCCTCCGCTCTGACCTCTCAACTGCATGTGCATGTGTGCATATAACTGTGTGTGTATTTGTATATGTATGTGCATGTTGTAAAAAGTGTGTACTGTATGACCTGTATAAAACACGTGTGTGTATACGACAGAGTGGAAACTGAATTTCGAATAATAAAATAAAGGTCCATCTTCTTCTTCTGAATATGAAGTCTGTTTTAGCTTAATATTTCTCATAAAGACTGCCAAATATGGAAGTAGGCCAATCTGGAGGATCTAACCTCATTATACATGCAGAAAACTCTGCTGTGATATTTCCTCACACACACTCATACCTGTTCATTAGTGAAGTGCTGCCATTTCAGTAGAATCTCCTGAAGCAGGATCCAGCGTTCTTCTGTCCATCTGCAAATGGAGGCCCAGCGGTCACCTAGCACCTACACACACACACACACACACACACACACACACACACACACACACACACACACACGATCATCAATGGAGTGTCACATTAGTACACAAAATCATTTGGAGATATTTCCCCCGAGGGACTGAAGCATTCCCATCATGTTGCCTCGGAGGCTGATGGATCCACATCTTCACTTGCCAGTTCCATTTTAAGCTGCCAAACATGCAGCTCCATTCTCTTCTTCCTCGCAGCTGATCATGATTGTTGAAGGGCATGAAATACACTGACGACGAAGACAACATATATTTGTTTTCTTATTGTATACAAGTGTATGGCGTCCAGTGGCAGAACAAAGAAAGTATAATGAGGATCTGGAATAGTGCGGCAGGATTTGGATACATAACGATTTGTGATTATTTTGAGTGATATTGCAATTGCGATATGATTCATGATATTAGAGGGAATTATCATTTTTGAAACATGATTCCCATTAGATCACTTTCATTGTATTTGAACCTGCGCTGCTGCACTAAAATGGAATGGTTTAATCAAACAGGACTGAATATTTAATGCTTATCTACTCATTCAAACACACACAGAACAATGGCTGAGGAGTTGCTATGCGAAATGTGAGGATTAGTATCTTGAAAGAGACAGGGATTGAACCCTCCAACCCACTGACACACACACCAACACACAGAGAGTCGGAGAGATGTACAACTTTATTTTTCCTGACTCCATTGTATCAGCATATTGGCAGCTGGCTATTAGCTGAGTAAAATGGGAGAGACACTCTTCCGTTCCATTTAACTCTCACAGACGAAAGCCACAGTGTGACCACTGAACAGAGTCATCAGAGTGACAGAGAGGAGGCGAGGCGGAGAGAGAGAGGGGAGGAAATAAAAAAACAATGAGATGCAGAAAAGTGTAAGACAAGCGCGGGGTGCAGACAGAGAGAGGCTCAGCAGGTTAATCTTAAGATGAATGGCCTGTAATTAATCAAGTGACAGTTCAACGGCGGGGAGAGAGCAGGGAAGGCACCTTCCATTTGCATTTTTACATTCCGACACACGCTGTTCCCCCTCAGCTATTTCACGCTCTTATCTTGTACTTAGGAATAAACCGCACTGCAGGAAATAGACACTTTAGAAAGTCCAACTCAGAGTTGCATTAGGTTTCTCATAATAATGTTAAGTTTGATTATACTTTGCAAACTGCACAACGAGCAAACTGTGTGCTGCATTTTGGGGATTTGTTCCTCTACTAGTGACTTCTTCCTCTAACCACCTTCCTCAAAGATAACACATTGAACTTCCCGGGACTAACCCACCATGACGTCTCCTTTTCTCCCCGCATTCACTTCCTATTTTCCAGTGTTGCAGCCCTACATCACAGTTTAAAACGACCCCATATTTGTTATACAGGATGCCATTTGACATCGCTGTCAAAGAGCCCTAAGACAGAGGAGGCTAATGACTCTCCATCCATCTGTGCTTACGTAACGTCCCATAACTACATTATTAAAAAAGCACCCGAGCCTCATTTCTTAAAAAGAACTACATGTAAACCATCAAGCCTTACAGCAGCTTACACAACCAGCTCTACTTCAAACTTACAAAACTAAACTCTTAGTTCAACAGTTTTTACTGAGCCAAGACCATAAAGGACCTTTTCTGTCACACACGAGGTCAGAGGTCGCAGCACTGCAGCATTTCATGAAGAGCTTCAGATGTTGCTCTACTGCCAATCAGCACCTACATCCTTTGGCCTAGACAGTAACAATGTCGGAGTGCTTCATCGCAAAGTGCTTAGAAGGCAGTGGAAATCAGCGGCTGCAGCTTTAATAGATGTTAAGCTTTATTTTTGCAGGGAACAGGAGTTAACGAGGGGAACGAAGGCCCATGCATCAGGCGCTAAGAGAAACTAGCCACGCAAACAGGCAGCAGAGTCTGGCTCCTGGCTGGAGTCTGACTGATGATAACTTATGGAGTAAACAAAATCAGCAGAAAGCTGCAACGCGCTCACATAAAGCACATCTCGCCGGCAAGGTCTAATTACTGCGCTACAGCAAAGACAAAACTATCTCCTGTTCAATCTATTTCCCCCCAGAAACAACAACCGGCAAGTGCTGAGCCCGCTTCAATCGGGAGAGAGAGAGAGAGAGAAATATTTTATCAAATGAAATGGAATTAGCCCTAAGGTATTTGTTTTCCCACAAAGTCTCTCGACGCTGTGTGTGATCAGCAAAGTGTGTGCGATGTGAACACAGATGTTACTCTAGGAGACGATGTGTGTGTGTGTGTGGTTACCTGGAGTTTGCTCTCCAAAGCCGCCGTGGCGCTGTCTCCGCTGGTCTCGTCCACCACCACCACCATGTGGGTCAGAGAGTTCACCCTCACCTGCTCCAGCTCCAGGTCCTCCTGCAGCAGCTGCAACAGGAACACACACCATGTGAAAGAGGGTTAATGGCAGGAGAGCTGAACAATGTTGGTTTACTGCAAGATCGAAGAGACCACAGAGCAAGGATTCAATTGGATTACTCGAACACAGACACAGGCGAACAGAACAGTTGGAGTTCACTTTGGATATAAGGTTCTCTTTTTGGGGCAGATTTTTAAAACTGTTCCAAAAAAAACTTCTGGTCATTTTGGACATGTGAGAGTTTGACGTCAAACTTTTTAAATGTATCTCGTTTGAAGTCGTTTTTTTTTAGGAGTTTTAAAGTTTTATATTTTTGCACAGAATGTTCCAATCTACGCCTTAACTTCAGCTTTTTAAAATACGTTCACATTAACCGCATTCTAACTCCTTTCACTAATTTAAATTAGATGTTCAACTGAGCCCTCAAGACAAACGTCAATGCTTCAACCTAACCTATAATTTCTTCTCTCTGCACTTATTTAAATTGATGGTTTTACTTCTGAAAGGTTCACAGTTAAATCAACACTTCCATCAAATCCTGCCAATTTCATTTCTTTCAAATTAAATTGCCACTTTAACGTCTTGACATATTCTAATTGCATTTTCAGCATCACACACACAACATTTCTTTAAAAAAGCATTATTTGTTGTGTTTATTTTTATTCAAAGAGTAGATTTCTTATTATAATGAATTGATTGTTTAGTCAGGAACACTTCTGAAACTGTTGTGTTGTGTTCAGGAAGCTTCACATGCTGTAAACATTCAAGGCTTTCAGTAGGAGTCACCTTTCTATATTTTACATTATTCAACCTGTACACATATTGATACCAAAACCTTGCAACAAAATAGAGCAAATCCCAACAACAAATCTTTAAGTTGCATTTTTCATATTGTGTAAAGCCTCCACTGTTGGTAACAGGATTCCATTTCCAAATCTTCTCTGAGAGCTCCCATTTTCTCCAGATGATTCTGCACTCCCAGTCAGAATGAGATTCCAGCGTGCAGCGGGGGAATTGGTTACGAAAACAACATAAAAGAAGTAGGACACACACACACACACACACAAAATAAACAAAACCAGGGTCTGCTGATTTTAGTTTCTGTTGCAGACCTATGATTTCTAAGTGGATGTCGGGATGTCTGGTGTCGGTCCTCAGTCTTGGGGTAAAGTTGTAAAGCAGTTTTGTTTCAGAGCCCAATACCCCTATGTTTAAAAGTGGCAGAAAACAAAAGCATAACCTGAAATGCAGTTATGGTCGGCTTATTTGGTGCTTTGTAATGGTTGGAGATCTTTACGACTTCAAAAGCCACTTACTATTAAACACAATGCAATTAATGATTGCCATGGTTGAAAGGGATAATTCCATCTTGACCTTGGAAATAGCGGTCGGCAGAACAACAAAAGCTCCATGTAGTAACTTTCAGTCCCAGTCGTCACGGAAATAAAGATGCTTTAAGAACTGCCACTCTTCTTAAACATAATAAAAATCTGAAGTACGTGTGAATTCATTTCTACCAGCAGCAGTAAGATTTATTTTACATTTGGCATAATATGAGTAAAAGACCAGCAGAAGGAGGGCCCACCTTGTGCTCTTCCACTTGGTGCTTGACGTCCTCCAGGTCAGGACCCATCGGTTGGGTCCCCATCCTTTTAATCCGCGCCTCCGTCACATCCAGCCAGTCGGTGAGCTGCTGCAGCTGCTGGTGCTGCAGGCCCATCAGCACCTCGTGGAGTCTGGGGGTGAGAGACAGTTCAATGAGCTGTCAATCAAACGTTGATATGGTGGGCGTCAGTGCTCATCAGAAAGAGTCCAGCTCAAGAGGAGGCCACAAGGTCAGATAAAGGTGTGGTTAAAGACTCTGAGGCCTCAAGCAGCTGATTTAATTGGTGGACATGATAAGAGATACCTCTCCTGTTCTTATACTGACCCCCTGCTGTTTTGTCTAAGTGCTGTTTGGTAGTCCAGGCCATGTCCGCACGGCTTTGTGAATCAACAAGATTATCAAAGCAGATAGCTGAGCAGTTAATTAAATTTGGCTCGGTGTCAGTTATCATTGAATGCACCATAATTAGAAAGGCCTTTGTATCCAACAATGCCGGCTACTGTGGTCCTCTTCATTGTGTGAGAAGAGAAGAAACTTTATTCAAAGCAATAAATAAATCCTTTCAAACCATATGAATGTGTCTCTGAGTGGGTATCATTTTTCATTAGGCTTTGCATTCTTTCACACCCCTTAACACTTTCAATCTTTTTCAATGTCGTTGTTATGTATTCAAATATGCATTCTTTGGTACTTTCACTTGCTTATTTGACTTCACGTTAATGGATTGCTTTATATATGGTGGTTTTCTAGTCTTAGCAGCCACTCAAAGCACTTTAAAACCCAATTTAGAATATGAAAAGTATGTCTTTATTTGATGGTATTTAGCCATAAGCCCTAGGATTGTATAATTATAAACTGAGACACGATGACCAAAGTTCTTGCGGCACTGGGGATCCGCTCCAGCTGCAAAGGACCTGGGTTTGAATACAACCCGGCACTTGTTATGGTGTCATTCCTTCAAGTGTGTGTACCTGGTCTGTCTCTCCATGCTTGCCACTCTCAGGTGTTCCCACCGGGCGTTCAGGAGGTTCATCTGCTCCCTGACTTCCGAGTCCTCGTCTTCACTCAGGTTCCTCTCCCCCAGCAGGGCGGCGCCGGCCCGGAGGACCCGCCCCACGCTGCCTTGATGGGTGGTCAGCTCCACCATGTAGCCCTGGAGACAGAGAGGACATCCCACACTCACACCGGTTCCTCTCATTTTGCATAATTAGGAGCACTTCACGTCACTAATCCCACCGAATTACCCTCATTCACTTTAACTGCTTTCAAAATACATTTCACCCTCTCAACTCAGAGCTAACTCTATTTCCTCTGAGTACTTAACTCCTATATGATCCTCACACAGCAAAATGGTCAGGGTTAATTTAATTTTGAAAGTATAAGTGGTAAGCGAGTCGGCCAAGTCCACATCTATTAGAGTTAATTCAACACTCTCAGATAGCTTTAAAACAGCTGCAGCTCTGTAGGAGGAGACACATTAAATAAATTACAGATCAATCCAAAATCAGGAGATGTTTTACTCTGAGTGGAACAACCAGTATTTCTAGACTTGTTCTTCTTTTTCTCTGAGCATTTTTTTGTTTTTAGCCGACGACAGGGGCACATTACTGCTGCTCTGTTAACACTGTCAGAAACCATGATGTAAAATATTTAACATCTCATGCAACGAACATCTGGCTGTAGTATCATTCATGCGTGCACCCCGCCGAGCACATCTTTCTAGTATCAAACTGATGCTCTGTTAGGAAAAATAATCAATTCACATTTTACGGGAATAAAGACATGTACATTAACCGTTGGATATCACTCAATCCTTAACACCGCTCCTTTAAGAACACTAGATACCTTATTTGTAATGAGGTGCTTTTCTGCTAAGTGCAAAGTACTCTGAATTGTTGTTACCAGTTGAAAAAGCTGTTCTGATAGTATCACTAGTTACAGCAGACTGCACGGCTCTGGCTCTCACCTCGTGCGTGTGGAACTGCTCCTTCACCTCCTCCACATTGTTGGAGATGGGAGGCTGGCCCTGGAGCCCGTCTTCAGCCGACAGCAGCCAGGTCAACACCTTCAGATTCAAAATAACACAACACACTCGAAGTATAAGAGTGTGAGATATTCTGTTTGTCTACCAAGCTAAGTGGTTGCTATTGATGATGGAAACATTTGAATACATACAAAAAGAGCTCAGTAACGGCTGGTAACTGCAGTTGTTCTTAAACAAGAGGAAATAGCTAATTCTTTGAGAACCATTTTCAGCAGCAAGATGGCGAATGTGAGATTGACTTAAATTAAAACTGCAGTGTTTATCACGGTTATAAAGTTATACATCAGCCAGTGCAAAAGTGTTGCATTTAACGCTTTATGGACCAAAATAACTGAGCTCTGAGCCGATATATGAGGCTTTGATACACACAGTACTTTGGATCTGTTGACTATCAGGAATATAAAAGCATAAAACAGAAGAATACATGAAATATAAGATATGAAAAATGTCTTGATGACCACCATACCTCCTCCAGTGCGGCCTGGTAGCTCTCCAGGCTGGTGGAGCCTGGAGGCAGAGGACTGAGGCCCCGCTGCAGCTCCTCGTGACCCGGACTCAGGAACTAGAGAGGGGAGGGGCGGATGGGAGGTGACGAACAGAGATGGTTGTGGAGAGGGAAATAAGTGTTGGGTTTGGGGGTAAGATGGGAAAAAAGGGTTGAGAAGTAGAGGGAATGTTAGGAAAAAGGGTTCGGGGGGAAAACACGCAGTACAGAGAAGATGGAGAGAGATGAGACGAGGAGAGGCCTGTTAGTGTAAGCCATTACCGTCGCTGACAAGCAGTTCTGGCCTCGCTCCAACCTCAACAACTTGTCCTCTTTCTATCTCTCTTTCTGTCTTTGTGTGCTGATCTGGACACTAACAACTTTGTATCTGGGCTCCATGCTCCTCCTCTCCCTCTATTCTTCTCTCTGCTCCTGAACAGATACAAAAGGCTGATAACTGTCCAGCCTTCGTCACTTGTTTTGTATTGAGACTCAGAAATGACTGTACAGACTGTGAAGGAATCAAATGTTAAAATAAAATCTTGATATTCATGTCCCTGACCCTCTTAAACATGGTTTTCTTTCCTCACGTGTCCTCAAAAAGGTGTTTGACAGAGAAAACTAGACAATCGGTTTCTCTTATCTCAAATGTAAGCAACATTGTGGAGATAAGACGGGGGGTTTTTATGCCGTGTTCTGCTTTACATTCCACTTTAAAAAGAACAGCGGGTGTGCTTCAATAAAGCTTACTAGACAAATTGAGCCCCCTGCTGCTACAGTAAATATCTGACACAGTCTCTGAACACATCCCAGCGAATAATGAGCCCCATTTTGTGATAAGGCATGGGAACATTTGGAAATGTCATGTTGTGTTAATTTGTGTTGGTTTTCAAAGGGAGTGATATACAGAGGTGTTATAAGGTTTCCACTCTTCCCAGCTTGTAGCCTCATAGTCAATATCGATATTTTTATCTTATTATAAACAGGTAAAGTTTATGATTTTTAATATTGCTAGATTGGGGAAAAAAGGGTTGTTAAAAAAACCTATTAGTTAGAATTTCTTATATAATAAACACTAACATATCACACATCAATCGCAAAACATTTCAACCATGAATTATTGCCTAAGCATCAAATAGTCCAACTTAACAAGTCCCATGGTTTCATGCACATACTTAGATATTTGAAGTAAATTCACATTTTGACAGTGTTTAATCTTTTCAAACTAAGTCAAATTTAGACTAGGAATATTAGGAATAAGTGTTTTTACGTACTTTTATTTGGCAAAACCACCTTTAAAAATACAATTCCCTATATATATGTAAAACCATAGACTTGCTAAGATGGACATTTTTAGTGAATGACGCAGACAAACAGTGGCAGCCGGATCGTGCACAGACAGACAGACAGATGGACGTAGAGTGTTAGAGCTGCAGGACACGGACCTGATCAGTACAACGCCTCCTCTTTTGCTCGGGCGACTTGACATATGCAGCCTGGGTGTAGGCATAGCTTTTATAGCGAGGCTGAGAGGAGGGACTCTGCACTCGGCCCTGAGCCACACTCAATGTGATCTGAGAGAGAGATGGAGAGACAGAGCAGGAGGGAGGGAGAGTTGGCAAGAGAGACCAGAAAAGAGAGTCGAAAGAATGCAAAACATCGAGCGAAAAGGATCCGAAAGCCAAATTCAAATGAAGAGGAAGAGATGCAGCAGGCGGGAAAAAGGGACAAGGAGCGAGTGATGATGGGAAATGAGGATGAGGACAGATGAGAAAGAGCAGAAAACAGGAGAAAAAAGGAACATGAATACACATAACCTCCGTTTCCATCCAAATGTCAAGCTAATTTTACGTGAACTTTTGAATGTAAAAATTAAACGTGTTTTTCCATCAGCAGAGTTAGGGCTGCTCAATTAATCGTATTTTAATCGCAATAACGATTTTGGCTTGCAACGATTACGAAAACAACGTAATCGAAATAAAACGATTATTTTTTATTATTCTAATCTTTTTTTTTTTTTGGTTTTTCAGTTGAATTATACTTACAGTTCAGGGTAATCAACTGCTAAAAACATACTGTTCACTTTTTTTTTTTTCAATAAATTGATGTTTTCAAAGTAAATCGATAATCGTGATATCAATTATTGACCCAAATAATCGAGATTATGATGTTTGCCATAATCGAGCAGCCCTAAGCAGAGTGTCAAGAAACACATTTACAAGAAAAATGGGAAGTCTCCAAAACTGTTATTGGGTAGCAGTTATTACTCGCACTTCAGCAAACATTATGGATGTTGCGGTTTTAATGTTCTCTGGAGATGAAATACTGCACAGACTGTCTCTAGGGCTGATGTTAGCAAACGTCAGACATATTTAGCATTTGATATTATCTTGGAATTGCTACTTCCTGTTACAAAGCAGTTATCCTATTCTGCAAACACTTCCTGGATCTTATGATATTGTTTTAATATATATTCAAAGGCACCTAATCTTATGAAGCACATTGTTTTCTAACTAGAATCCTCAAAAGTGTCTTGGATGGAAACCCGGGTACCGTTTATGCTGACATGAGAGAGGGCAGAAGTAGACAGAGAGAGAACAGATGTGTTAATGCAGATGTGCACAATGACTGACAGACAGCAGCGCAAAGTCAAAGCAGATGTTGTGAGCAGCTCCTATTCAACAACCCAACCACACACACACACTCTCTTTCTGCCTGCTGATGTGTAGAAGTCATCAGTTTAACACTTGGTTTCCTCTCCAGGGAAAGAGATCACTGGCCTGTGTGGCTCTACACTCACTCTGCTCCATTTATCCCAAACGAGCAGCCGCTCTGAACGACTGCAGTCAGCAATTCACCACCATCTATCAGTCACTGGCTGGCAGCAACTGACTTTTAAGTTCTCATTAGGGGGGTACACTGAAATAAGCTCTTATTTTGAAGGGACAAATAACTCCTAATTGATGACGGATTCTCCCTCTTGATTGACATTTCCAAGCTTCCTTTCCTTTGACAGCCGGGTGATCTGCTGCATCGCTAAAACCGAGTCAACCGTTCCACCACAGACACCATAAAAGTGTAATCTCTAGCTGTCTCGGAGCTTTCTCCCCAGCTATCAATCTCTCCTTTCACCTCCATCCCCTGAATCTCCTTTTCTTCTTCTTCTCTTCTTCACCTGTCATCATCTATCTGTCTGTCTTCCTTTCTGTTTGGCCCCTCACTGTTTCCCCTTCACTCCATTTCAAGGTGGATTAGGTGTTTTTCTTTCTGTAAAGAGCAGACAGCCTGAGGCCACCCGGCCCTGGATCAAACGCTCCCTGGCAGGGCGTTTGTTTTCACCCGCTCCGAGCACCAGGCGGGCGGGGTTTAACTGCGCGGGGAAAAAGTCACAGAAAAAGCTGACTTTGTGTCGTTTCCAGCAAAAACTTTGGCTACTTTATTTCCTTACTTTCATTTCCATGAACTATCATCCCTGAGTCCCAGGTGGGGGTAGGATGGTGTTGATGTATGGAGGTGTTGACAGCACCGCTTTCATGATGACAGATGAGGGAGGAGGCCGATAATAGCCGCTGTCAGTAACTCTTTTCTTCCTGACTCCCTCTCTTGTTGTATTGCCATCCGACTTGCTCCTGCACTCCCTATTTGTCTGCTCCATCTCACTCTTCATTCCCCCCCTCCATCTTACTGTACATCTTTATACATCTCCCTACTTCCTCTTTGCCCTCTTATCTTTTCTTCTCAACATGCGCCAGTCTGCCTGGTTCCCAGAAGGGAAAGTACTTTCTCTCCACTCTGAGGAAAGGCTTGATGTGGCCATTAAACTAAGTGAGATAATGATATTAGCAGCCATTACTCCAGGAAGCTCGCTCCATCCTGCTGCGATTCGGCGCCACACTGACCTCTTCTTAACTCAGCTCTAAAAGGTCAGCGCCGGTGGATCTCATTTGTGGCTCTGTCAGGCTTTTACAGCACTTTCTTTCGGAGTCCCTGTCTCAATTTAGCAGTCAATTCTCACTCTGAAGCTCACAGATATAATCACTGTAAAAGTGAGATTTCTCTACTCCTCACTGAAAAGGTGACTACAACTCCCAGCATGCCTGGCCTAAGTTATCCAGGAAAAGAACATCTGCTTGCCTCCCTGCTCTGAGACTCGAACCTGATCATGTGATGGTGGATGGTGATTATATAGATACGGAATTATTTATATTAGGGCTGTCAGTCGATTCAAATATTTAATCGCGATTAATCGCATGATTGTCCATAGTTAATCGCGATTAATCGCAATTTTTTTTATCTGTTCTAAATGTACCTTAGAGGAATATTTTTCAAGTTTTTAATACTATTATCAACATATGAGTGGACAAATATGCTTTATGCAAATGTTTATTATCATTTGAACGATGACAAATATTCTCTTGAATATTAAACACAGCAACCTGAACATTACAAATATCTGCCTCAATTCAACCTGGAACCTCTCTCATACAATAATACAATACTGTGTGTGTGTGTGTGTGTGTGTGTGTGTGTGTGTGTGTGTGTGTGTGTGTGTGTGTGTGTGTGTGTGTGTGTGTGTGGGTGCGTGTGTGTGTGTGTGGGTGCGTGTGTGTGTGTGTGATGGATCGTTGTGCAACTCAAGGCATATGCTGCTCGAACGGGAGCCGCCTGGAAGCTGCAATCATGTTGATCCGTGCTGAGTGTGCTGACTTTTCATACAATGTCCCGCTGTCTGGCTGCCTGCATAAAGTCAAGTGCTCGGCGCAGTTGTCGGCGAAATGTCGGTCCTCTGTTTTCATTGAAACAACTCCTTATATCCGTTAGCCCAGCTAGCTAGCACCAGATGCTAACAACAATACACGTAAGGTCTCTCTCTCGCTCGCTCGGGCCACACATACACACACCCTCCCGGTCCTCCCAATGCAGTCGGTGCCTGCCGGTGAGCGTGGAAGTGTGGTCTGCCTCTGCCGCAAGCGGACGGCAGGAGCGGGGCTGTCAGCATCAGCTTGTAGATGGTATTTTAAACTTGATGCGCTCTGAAACTACGGGGCGGTCGAGGACAAAAAATACACATGCGTTAATCGCGTTAAAATAATTAGTGGCGTTAATTTTTTTTTGCGTTAACGCGTTAAATTGACAGCCCTAATTTATATATTCATTTATTGAATTGGGTAATTGTAACAGTAACTGCTTTGTGTGAGCAAGATTGATAGTTATTTAAATAAAGACATATTATGCTCGCTCATTTTCAGAGTCATATTGGTATGCTGTGCCCCTACTGTGACAGTGTGACATGCTTTAATGTTAAAAAGGTCCTATTTATAATAGGGCCTATCTAATTATTTTACTGAGGGGCTTTTCAGGTCAGAAAATGCAATCAAAGTATCACTATAAAGAGCTTATAATTGATTTAGCTTCATCAGCCTTCAGCAGCAAATAGATCAGAGCTTTTAAAAAATGCCATAGATTTTGGCAAATATAAAATCATATATCTTTTAAAATACGCCCACACAAAAATAAAAATGGTGTTTTCCATCAAAAACGTGGCAGAAAAGCTCAAAGGTTATTGTCTTGTGGCCTTTTTATTTTTTTGTGTGCTGGTATAATCACAGTATTTAATGTACATTTGCAACCTTTTCTCTTCTTAATCAAGATGAAAATGTTTGTGATTATCATGCTCCTCCACGCTCTCAGTGTGTGGTACCGCTGAGAAGTGAAGATGCCCTCCAACTGTTCATTATCCAATTTATCATTAAAAAGTAGAATGCAAACTAAGTATGCTTGTGAACCTGTGTGGCAGCTGATTAGCATCTTTATTTTATTCCACTGAACTTCAGGGAGAGAGGGAGTTTCAAACCTCCATCCAATGTTTTTATTTCACTGCTTTTGTGAAAATGAAGCGCTCCACAGTAATGCTGCTTTAAAATTCATTCTCGAAAATCACCAAATCTCAGCGGGTTTCTGTTTTTGATTAATTCTGTTCTCGGTGTCACCACTATATAACGATGGTTTAAAACAAATGCCATTTTTTAAAGACATTCTTATCCCTTTACTATCCCTCCAATAGTGCATTCCTGCTGGGAATTTCACAAGCCCACTTACTCATCCCGATAAAGGTTGGCATGATGATTGTGTTGATGCTTAGAAGGAGTTCAAACTAATTTCACAACAGGGTGAGATAATCCGGTTCTGGAGCTGATAATATGCGGTGTACAAACAACTGCAGTCATTTAGTGGTTTAATATGCAATACTATAGAGTGTACTTGAGTGTTATTACCTAGTGTGGGCGCTGACACAATAACAAAGCAATGAAATGTAAATGTGAAGCTCTCAAAGCAAGTGGCGCTGAGCACAGATGCAATGCATGCAGAGCAAAGGCTCATGGGAAATGAATCATGGCATCATCACAGCACAAAGATAGGGGTCATTGGAGTGAAGATGCCACTGTCACTAGTTCCCATGAAGAAAGGGATGGCACTTGAGTTAGGAAACAGGATGCCATGCTTCTTTAAAGGTGTCTAGGTCCCTTCCTTCCTTTCCTTTCCTAGGGGCTAAAGATGATTCTTTACCTAATGTGATTAAAAAGTATTGCATTGCTGATGAGCCTTGGCAGTGTCACGTGACCATTGTTAGTGTGTGTGTGTGTGTGTGTGTGTGTGTGTGTGTGTGTGTGTGTGTGTGTGTGTGTGTGTGTGTGTGTGTGTGTGTGTGTGTGTGTGTGTGTGTGTGTGTGTGTGTGTGTGTGTGTGTGTGTGTGTGTGTGTGTGTGTGTGTGTGTGTGTGTGTGTCTGACCTGCTGGGAGAAGCGCTGCTGGGTCTGGATCTGGTAGTGCTCCTCCGTCGTCATCCGGGCAGCGCCGGAGGCGGTCGCCCGCGGCAACGTCTCCACCTCCTTAATGGATTCCATGGAAATGATTTGGGGGAGCACCTGGAAGAGCGACGTCACATACATGAGGACACTCTTCTTGTCCGGGTGAGGCACGGCCACATCTGAAGAGCGGGGAGAAAGAGAAATAAAGTTATTTTAAAACTTAAGGATCAACTCTTAACTGCCTTTTTTAATGCCCCCCCGTGTTGTTTCTATGTTGACATTTGCTGTTTCTTTTAAGTCTTATGTGCTAGTCAAAAATATATGTTAGGGGTTTGTACACTTGGTCAGACGAAACACAAAATGCAAAGGTGTTTTCCGAAAAAAAGGGATATATTTTTTTTAAATTTTCTGACATATTTTTCTTGATAAAAAGTAGATTCATCAAGAAAAATAACTGGAAAAATTGTTGTTGCACTTGAGGAAGTCATTTCAATGAGGTTTAAAATGAATCTAAGTATGCAAAGGCAACTTAAAAGACACCAACAAGAGATTTCGCTCCGTGTCTTACAGCAAAATGAAGTCGGAGAAAGTTTTCCAACAGGTTGGAGGAGAGATTTAACAGAGTGAGGAATTCAGGAAAAGTACTCAGGAGTCTGTGGCCTGGCAGCTCGGCCCGGGGCAGAACTAACAGAGACGGATCAGAGCGCGGCCGGGACACAGCGGATAGATGAACACCATGAGGTAAAAAGAGAGGATGGGAGGAAGAGGGTGAACAAGGGAGCAGAAGGGGAAGAAAGGAAGGCAGAGCTAATGAACTCAAGAGTGGTGGGTTTTTCTAACAGAGCAAGTTCACGAGAATAATGAGAGCAGGAGAGGATGACGAAAAGAAACAAAGACATAGCGAAAGTAGAATAGCAAAGTAACGTCGTCTGGGCATAGATAAATATGTGCGTCAGAGGAGAGATAGATAAAGCTGGAGTCATATTTCTGGCGTTGGTATCCTGATTTATCAGCATCACAGGGAAATCTAAGGATGTTATTGTTCGTCTGAGGAAGACAAACAGCCCCGTAAATAATGCCACCATCTGCAAGTGTGTGTCTGAGTGTGTGTCTGAGTGTGTGTCTGATTGTGTGTCTGATTGTGTGCACATCCCTCACTTGTTTGGTCCAATCTGTTTCTCTATTCCATCATCTCCATTTTAATCATTTCGCCAAGAATCCATGTGTGCGCATACCTATGAGGCTCTGCAGATGTCTGTGTGTGTGTGTGTGTGTGTCTGTGTGTGTGTGTGTGTGTGTGTGTGT